>NC_139826.1:16134306-16409306 GCF_963691815.1 Echiichthys vipera
TTTGTCCATCTCGTTCTCATGTCAAGAACCCCTATGTGCTTTAAATAATATCCTTTCTCTGCCAGTGTCAGATGTTTACCGCTACCTGTAAATAAAATGTGCTATAAGGGCTTCAATCCTGTTTACCAGCAAATCCTCTCAACTCACTACCTCTCATCAAGATTTCCCGTTCAAGTCAGATCCTACGGTAGTTTTAATGATGTGACTTGCTTTGTAGAAAGTAGCTCTCTCATAGGAATACTCACCGAGTCACTGAAAACTCTTCCAAAGCCATCCTCAAAAGCTTTCAAGGCTTTCCTTTAGTAAGTCGTAAAGTCAGTTGTTTCCTTGGCTGCTCAATCAGCAATGTGTTCAAATCAGTGTTTGCTCCTTTTAGGCATTTTAGCAGCTAAAATGTAGGTCTGTGTCTCGTTTGTACATTGCTTAAAAGAGGAAACGTATTTCTCGACTACTTGTTAACAGCAAACAGTACTGCCACTCACAGGGCATGGAATGCCCCTGCGTTGTAATGGACTACTTACTTTGCACAGCACCTGAATTCTCACGATAACATGAGAACGAGCGAGATCACGGGTTTATGTTCTGTGTAGCACACCATCTGACGAGTTAGGTTAGGTTAACGGACCAAAGCATGACATGTAACTTCAACTTCAAGTATGTGTAAAGAAGTTTCTTCACAACATGAGGGGGGTGAAAATTGTGAACCAATATTGAAAGGTTGATCACCTTCCTTTGTTGATCTTATTTTTCTTAACCTAGTCATCAATAGCACAGCTACAACTTGGTAGTCTAGTTTGCTGACAAAAATAAAGTGAGCAGCCTCATCGCTGATGCCAATGGAATGGCCTACAGGAGAGATGTCAACAACCCGACATTGTGGTGCTGGGAGAACAACCTCACTCTCAACATCCAAAATACAAAAGTATACTTGCTTTCTTTTTGTTTTAGGCTCTACTGAAGCCCTGAGCCGAGTTGCGATTGTTGTACCGCCTCAGAATGCAACAGTTGTGCTCGGCCGTCCTGCTGTGATGGAGTGTATGGCACAAGGTCAGCCAAAGCCACTGGTGTCCTGGAGCAGACAAGGTAACGCTCACAAATGCTCTTACTGGCTCTTTTCACTCCGTGGTTCTCATCCTGTTTGTTTTTCTTTTGTTAGTGCATTTGTCGCACCATTATGTGTAAGTGTCTTGCACTCTAACTATCTGTCTCTGACGCACAAAGAACAAACATCAACACGTCAGGATCAGATTTGCATACCTGTGGCTGTAAAGTTATTGATGATAGCTGTATCCTCTCAGCAAGTCCTCTGTTGATTTATTGTGCATTGAGCCTTGTTTTACAAGATGATTTGTCACGTTAATTAATGCACACCTCTGCACCTTTGACGCTTACACACACACACACACACTTGTAGTCTTAGGGGTAATGATGTCATGTGAAACTTTCTATTCAATTCAATTCAATTCAATTCAATTTTATTTATAGTGCCAAATCATAACAAAAGTTATCTCAGGACACTTTCTGTCGTGCTGTGGCTGGCTGCAGATATTTTGTTACAGCTACACCCAATCCGATATTCTCCCTCAGTTATATTTCACTGTAAAGGGAATTCTGTTGAAGACTATACATTGTAATAGTGCATTAGACTATTCAGGTCATGAACAGTGCAAAGTGGTAGCTGGTGATAGTCACTACTTTTTTATGTGGCATTGTATAATTCATGATCGTTCTCTATAAGCATCCAAAAACAGAACGAAATTGCGGGAAAACAAAATAGTGATCTACTGTACATAGTAAATATTGAAGGATTTAACACACAGCCTAGGAGTGTGCCAATGCAGACACGTCAGTGAACCCAGAAATAAAAGTCACAGAGCCACCTGTTGGTCAGATTATGGGATTACAGAACAAACCGTCTGCTGCTCAAAGTGTCGCCTCTCTCTTTTGTGCTGTTTCTCAGGCAACTGAAAGCCTTTTCCCAAGGCCAGTCTCTTTTGATTTCATCTGTATGATGTGAAAATGCTGATCCTGTTGTTCTTTTTCGCTCTTTTTGTGAAGATGGAAAGGCCATTTCCACTGATGTGGTCGTCCTCGCAACAAACCTGGTTATTAGGGACACAAGACGTCACCATGCAGGCGTCTATGTCTGCCGAGCCAACAAGCCCAAGACCAGAGAATTTGTCATTGCTGCTGCTGAGCTGCATGTGGCTGGTAGGAGCCATGTTTTGTACCGTTTATAATGACAGATTAGACACTACTGAGACGAGTCTCTTTTACTCCATTCCCTGTAAATCACCAAGTAATTGAAGGCCTGATGGAAACAAAATAGAAAAAGTAGAATTATTTAACTGTTTTTAAAGGTAATTTCTTTCTATCAAGTAAGCCGCCTAACTTCAATGTGAAATACAAAAAATAATATAATGTGTTAATGCATATAATTATTCGTGTCCCAAATAAGTCAGACCTTTGGTTCCTGCTTCCAACAGCCCCTCCAGTGATTCTCCAGCCCCCAGAAACAGTGTCCCTCTCCAGGGGAAACACAGCCAGGTTTGTGTGCAATAGCTCTGGGGAGCCTCCTCCAGTGTTGCACTGGCTCAAGGACGGTCGACCCATCAAGTCATTCAGACGGGTGAAGACCCAAAGCCCCGGAGTCCTGCTCATCAACCAGCTGGCCCTGGAGGATGAGGGTTACTACCAGTGCATAGCAGACAATGGTCTGGGCAAAGCCTGTGCCACTGCCAAGCTGACGGTCATCGTGAGGGAAGGTCTTCCCAGCCCTCCTCGTCGCTTGTCTGCCACACCCTATTCCAGCACAACTGCCCTGCTTATCTGGGAGAGACCAGAGTACAACTCGGACCAAATCATCGGCTACTCCTTGCACTGCCAACGGGCCGCAGGTGTGTCTCTATTGATGTATGTGTGTGTGTTTCTTTTTTCTTGTGTGTGTGTGTGTGTGTGTGTGTGTGTGTGTGTGTGTGTGTGTGTGTGTGTGTGTGTGTGTGTGAGAGTGTGTGTGTGTGTGTGTGTGTGTGTGTGTGTGTGTGTAGATTTACAGTAAGCAAGTCCACATTTCCTTAAACAGGGTATTTGAATTTTCTTCCTATTCAGGCTCAGATAATGTGGAGTACCAGTTTGCGATGAACAACGACACCACAGAGTATCACGTTAAGGAGCTTCTCCCCCACACTGCCTACACATTCTTTGTAGTGGCTTACTCTCCCATGGGTGCCAGCCGCCCATCCCTGCCTGTTACGGTAGAGATGCTGGAGGACGGTGAGTAATCGCTCTACTTCACAGGTAAAATAAGGCCACTCTGGTAAAATAAGGATAGCCTTGATGCTTTACAGACTCACAGAGCAGAAATCGTAGCATGCAAAAACAGTGATTTGGTGCTCGGTTTTATACAAATACTGCAGAACTATTGGATATGCCTTGAATATGCATCATTGAACAGTTCAGAATGTCCTTTTCTTCTCTCCTGCAGTGCCAAGTGCACCGCCTCAGCTGTCGATCGCCAGCACCTCTCCCACAGACATTAGGCTGATGTGGCATCCATTGTCCTCACAGCACAGCCGAGGAGCGGTTACCCGCTACCGCATTGAGTACAGCACTTTGGATCAGGGTGAGTAATACTTGCTGGACAAGAAGTTGACCTTAACTGCAAGTAAAAAATCATTTACACACCATTTTTGGTTTCTTCACGACTTATTCATAGAAAGTATTGACAGCCTACTTTACTAATTTAGTATGTTTCTGTTCTGTTTCTGATAATATTTAAGTTCAGCTTAAGAATTCAGAGGCTCAGAACTATGTATTATAGACACAAGAATATTTAGACAATTACTTACTATTAATAATACTTAATTATCGTTATTTTTAATATTATTCTGTATACCCACCTTAAGAACACCTTAGATAATCTCTTAGATAGATTAGAGTAGATACATATGAGAGTATGTGTGTTATGTGTTCCCACAGTGGACACTGTGTTCTCAGTGGAAGTGGGGGGTAATGAGACCCAATTCACACTAAGAGAGCTACAGCCCAACCACGCCTACCGACTGAGGATAGCAGCTGGGACAGGCATTGGCTTTGGGGATCCCTCTGAGTGGTCCCAACACCAAACATTAGCCCACTACAACCACAGTGACCACAGCATGGGTAAGGAAGAATCCAGACCTGACTCTCTTAGAATTGATTCTGTTGTGGTGTTTTCTTTTATGTAGGGTTCACACTGGTGTTGCAGTTTCATTTTTGGAATGGCATTGAATCCAGGGAGCTATAATACATACAGCGAACATTAATATCTCACTGTTAAACTGTGACAGCGAACATTAATATCTCACTGTTAAACTGTGACACACTTATGGTTATGAAATGATAACTTTCTGCTAAGATATAACATGTAGGCTAACAGACAATTATAATGTAAAGTGAAAAATAAAATATTGTGCATCATAGTAACAGAGAAGCCAAGCTTAATTGTATTTCTATTTCATTATCAAGAGAATAAACTTATAATAACTTAATAAACTTATATAAACTTATATTGGTGAAGTCAAGTGCTTGTTTTCCTTACCTTCCCAGTCTTTCTACAAGCAACAGGTCGAAATGTAGCTCGAGTGAAAGTCTGGTGATTAGTGAAAATGTTATCATGTGGAATTCTTAGTCATGTCATTTTTTCCAGTGATCTTTGCCCCCACTGAGCTGAAAGTCAGAGCCAGAGTGAACACACTCAATGTAACATGGCATCCCTCACCAAATCACACACTGGTCTCTGGTTACAAGCTGTCCTGTCGAGAGGTGGACGCTGACGAATCAGCCAATGGACAAAGGACAACACAAACCCACACCATCAGGCTCCGTAAGAAGGCCAGGTATCATCTCCTCACTGGGCTGGGTAAGCTGTTGTCAGAGGCCTTTCTATGTGTAACTTTCTTTTTAGTGTATTCTGCTTCCATATTTTCACTGTTATTTTTTCTAACTAAATATTAAATTAAATGATGCCCACTTTGTTAGAATGTTAGATGAAAAATAAGTCTGCTATTTTTAGACACTTAGTATACATAGCTTTTAAACAGGCTCATTTATTCCAAGCAACTGTGTTGTTGCGGTTCCTTCGAGACACAGTGTTATATTTCATTCAAAGACTGATTTTATTATTACTTATTTTTGAAAAATAAATAAGAGACGGACACAGTAATCCATAGTTCAGCCTTTCATTTAAAGACTGAGCTATTACGATTTGTCTTACATTAAATATATACAGTATGTATATATTGAAAACAGTAGTATATATATATATATATATATATATATATATATATGTGTGTGTTTGTGTGTGTGTGTGTATATATATATATATAGATATATATATATATGTATATATATATAGTCAGTACTATTCTGTGTTAGATGCTGTCTATGTTTACTTGTAACATAAGCATATGGCATGTACATCTGGAAAAAACATGTTTTCTCATTGTTGTCCTCTATTTCTCTCTCTATGTGTATGTATGTATCCTGCTGTATGTGTATGTATGTGTGTCAGTCCCTGACCGGCAGTATGAGGTGAGAGTTTGGGCATTCAACAAGCAGATAGATGGAGCAGCTGCTGTGTGGAAGGGAAGGACAGACAAGGTCCATGGCAGAAGTAGGATTTATCTTACTGCATGTGTGCATATATACATAAATGAATGCATTAACCGTCTGGTAAAAAAAGATACCCTTCATCACTTTTATAGGATAATAAATAATGACTGAAATTATATCAAGGCAAATAACGTGCATGTGTGTTTTCAAGCATCATCCCCGCCCGTGCGCCCTCCTCCATTGCCCCCAAGCAGCATCCAAGCCATGGCCAACAGCTCCACCTCCATCTGGCTGCGCTGGGAGAAACCACGGTTCAGCAACGTACGCATCATCAACTACACAGTCCGCTGCAGTCCAGCAGGAACCACCAATGCCTCTTTGGTCTCCTATTACACCAGGTGAGACACCATCATTGTCTGTAATGTTTAAGAGATAATGGCCCTGGATATCTCAAAACATATCGCCATTGTTCATGGTCAACATTTGAACAATACTGCTTCCTGCAAATGTAGCACATCTCAAACTTTAAGCCGAGGAACACATCTTCAGTAATGATAGAAGTCGGAACTGTAATGAACTAATCACCTTTAGAAGTAACATGATATGATTTATAAAAATTGGTCTCCAATAAGAAGAATTCCTCAGGCACTTTGGGGCAAATTTAAAATAAGGCTTGTGTGGCTTTTGCAGCCACTAAGCCCATCCCCTAACTGCACTGCCAAGCAAATGGTGTCTCAGTGCTTCTTTGCTATTTGCACATTTTTCGATTATTAATTTGCTCACATTTGCTGCAAAATTGTTTGCTTTCTTTTCAAATGACCCTTTTTGCAAAAACAGTTCACAAAGATCAGCGCTGAGACTTCAGAGAGTTGATGCTAATGAAGCTCATTTACCAGGAGAATGTCCTCCGCTTCAAATCATAAAGCATCAAATTGCTTCACTAAATAAAAGTTCCTTTTCTGCTGGAAGAACCAGAAGGATCCTCAAAGCAATTTCAGTCAGAAGCAACTGGACCTGGCTATTTGTCTAGGAAGACGTTTCACCTCTCATCCAAGAGGCTTCATCAGTAGATGTACGCATCTGACCAGGCTGGGACTGGTCCGCATTTCCCCCTGAGACGGAAGAGAGCCGTATCTACCTCTAACACTTCCTGCTTTAAATGCCGTCAAAATCGTCTCTCTCCCGTCTCAGGGGGAAATGCATGAATGATGCACGACCATTCAAAAATATTAACAGGTTTCTTATGATACAAAGCCTAATGCAAATGGGAGAAGTATTTCTTTAAGAGCACCTTTGCTTCTGCCTATCATAGCAACTAGTTTTATGTCCTACATTAAAGGTTGAATATGTAGAATCTTTATTAAAAGCTATATGTAAAAAAATAATAATAACAATAATACACCCACTGGGCATTTTGAGGGGTACAAAATGAAAGTATTGCTTTTCCATAAAGAAATATATTTATATATATAAATATATATATTTTTTTGACAGGATTGGCGGGATGACTTTCTGTCACATTCGGTTTACATTGTACTAGCCAATAGCGGCCACATACACAACACACTCAGGACTGTTCTGTGTTTGTGTGTTGCAGCTCTGCTCAGGAGATACTGCTCGGGGCTTTGAGGCCCTTCACTCGCTATGAGCTGGCAGTGCAATCTAATGGAGTGGACGTGGTGGGACCTTTCAGCGGCACAGTGGAGGAGTCTACCCTGTCTGACCGTGAGTCTCTGCTGAGTTTGTATTCTGTTTGGTTTTTAAAGGTCCAACGATCAAAGTCCATGAGGATGTTCATGTAGCAAGTTGTGGCCTTTGAATGTTTTGTATTGAAAGAATTATAATTGATTTTACATTTATTTTATTTACTTTTAATCTTTGTAAACACTTTGTAACTTTGTTTTTAAAGGTTGCTATATAAATAATGTTATTATTAATAGGTGCAGGCATTCAGAGCTACAGAATGACAGGGGAAAATACTTTTTTTGCATTTACTTGGTTAAGAATTTAGTAGGTAAACCCACTCAAGTGTGCACTTCAAGTCTTTTTTTCACTCATTTAATGGTGATGAAAGGCAACACCCCTTGTTCGCACAACACCGGCTCAAGGGGAACTACACTGTTCTCCTGGGCAGCTACCGTACTAGTGGTATACAGTATGTGTGCGTAAAAGGAGGAGAATGATTCCGGGTCAGTGAGCATTTTCTGTTTGAAAAAGGTCAACTAAAAAAGTAAGAGGATGAATTTAAAAGGACTTAAGTCTTTTAAATTAGTATAAAATACATGTATTGTTATGAATGATACAAGGAAACACAGGACCCAAATGCTAGACACAACAGAGTCAAATTAAGTGATTTAATGTGCAACAATACAATACACAGTGCAAAATGTACAGGGGTGGGGGAAGGGATGGTGTGTCCCGTGGTGAGTGGTGGTGAGCTCTCCTCAGTGTGCCCAGTGATGAGGAAAACCAAATCCAGGTGCGGAGTCCCTCCACGTGGTAATGGCATCCTCCAGGGAAACAAACAATTCTCGATCCAATAACAGAGAAGACAGGAAACAAGCAGGTGGGCAGGCAGGTAGACAGGAGGCAGGAATTGGGTTTGCAAATAGCGAAGGTAACTGCAGCAAAAGGACACAGGACAGGGTTAGCAACACAAGCCAGAGACACAGGGAAGACAATAAACACAAGGGAGCCAGGATCACAGTTAACTCTTGCTGAAGAAACTATCTGGCCACGAGTTACTCTTAGGCCGGTCTTCTTATACTAGAGGGAAGATGATTAGTGGAAATGAGTTTTACATGCTGCAGCCTGTGGGAAATGCCCACCAGCTCACAGCAACACACAGACAGGGAACAGGGGAGACACATGCAGGATAACACACAGGGGAAAATAAACACTAAAACAGGAGGGAAGAGGAGGGCTGCCATGGAGTATTCATGACATTTATCAGAGGCATGTTACACAGTATACTGCAAGTTAAGACTTGGTCTTGAATTATGTCACACGATATATATCATTGTTTTTGTTAAAATACATGACTTTATGTCCCTTTCAATAATTTTATCTTAATCTTGAAGTGTAAATTTGTGCTTTAAGAGCTTTTCTCTGATTAGCCACACTTGCACTTGTTTTAAGCCTGGTGATCAGCTACTAAAGGCGTTTTTGCTTACTGAAGCCTGCAGCTACTGTAATATACAGTATGTGCGCCTTTACATTCAAGTGAGTCTGTGCTCACTCGTGTGGATCAATGGGTTGGCTGGCCTGAAGCCAGTGAACATGGGCATTAGTGGTTGGCATTGATGGCTGATAACTGGTTGTAATGAAAGGCCCAGGTGTAGTAGTGGCTCTCATGAAGGCCAACAGATCTGTCTGTAAGCCAAGTCAGAATGTAGACTCTAGAATGGGCTGTTTTTAATGACATTATTACCACCAGTCACCCCATTATGCTCTCCACTGCCACGTATCATCACCTGAGCCCCAGCCCATTCCCCCATTGCCCTGCTTGCCTGCTCTCTGTTGTACCCAGGTGGCAGGGACACAAAGGACAAAAATGTTTCATGGTTGTCACACATGTCAAATCCCCCACCAAGACAATATATATTCTGCAGCTGTGAGGTCTCATTTCTGGGCTCTAATTGCTGACCCAGTCCTCCTCTCTTCTTCAGGGCCCTCCACGCCTCCTGAGGAGCTGCAGCTGAGTGCTCTGGACTCCTCCTCTGTGCTGGCGAGCTGGCGCCCTCCACTGGAGCCTAATGGGATCATCATCAGCTATAGGATCTTGTTCAGTGGCAACCTCAGCCAGCCTGATCACTTGTGGGAAAATCTCTCACAGGATGGTGGGTGTTGACTGGCATGACATGACCCCTTTTCACTGCATTGAAAACAGTCAATCACTTTTTAATTCAGTTTGTGCAAAACTAACAATGTTATAAACTTGTTTAATATTAAATACAATCCCATGCCTGAGTAAAACTGTGTGATTTATGATAGGCCTTGGCATGGTCTTTGTCGGTCTCTCTCCTTTTCAGGGAGCATTACCAGTGTGGAGGTCCAGGGTTTGTCCAGTGGCACCCGCTACTTTTTTAAGCTAGGAGCATCTACTGAGGTGGGGCCAGGGCCTTTTTCACCTGTAAAGGATGTTCACACACCCCTTCAGAAATACGGTACGTGTCAAATACAGATATATAGGTGACATAAATAATAAGAAAATAAGTAAAAGTATTTTGAAGAGCAATGGTAGCAGTCATCAGGGTTGCAGTAGTAGTAGTAGTAGTAGTTCAGCAAAGAGTAATTTGTGAATGGAAATTGACAACAGGAGTGAGGAGATTGCATTCTCTTTTTTCACGCGGGTTTTAGGATTCATCCTGTTGCCCACACCCGCATGTTCTCACACCCCATAGCTTTGGGCGAGTAAGATAAAATTAGATAAGATAAGTTAAGATAAGATATTCCTTCATTAGTCCCACAAAGGGGAAATTTCCTTATTACTGCAGCAAGGTGGATGTAAACATAGAAGGAGCATTAATAGGAAACAATAAATTGTAGAAACATATAGGAAAATAAGAACAGTATAAACACATACAAATATAAAATATGGCTAGCAAACAAGCTAACGTTAGACAGCTAGCTGTAACTTAGTTACGCTGCACAGATCTGGCATTGCTTGCTTCATGACACTAGCTAATAGGATAATTTGCAAGTGGCAAGTGAGTCAAATCAGCGCCGGGAGTCACTTTATTAGGGGGAGAGGTGTTTCTGTGGTTGAGGGCTGAGATAGATTGACTAGCAGGAAACTGGAGAAAAAATGTCACATATTAAGTGCCCGAGCATGAGCATGAGGGGCTTAGGAGGCACATAGGCTCACAGAAATTGGCACACAGGTCAGAAGTGGCGAAAATTGCAAAGTTCAAAAGTCATTGGGGTTGTGTGTGGCCAGCGGGCTCCATATCACCCCCAAACGCACACCATGGTTGGGATGAATTTCTTTTGATAGTCATGAAATTTGATGGGATCATTGCTCTCATCTTAAAGAGCACATTTTTGAGTTTGGAACGCATGCCATGTGCATGGGAAAAAGTTATTTTGATGTTCACAAAATTTTGTGAGATCATGAATGTCAGCTTGAGCTTGTTGACATTTTTTTTATTTTTTCTTGCCTAACAGAAAGTTGGCCATCTTGGATTTTGTGCATTAATTTTCATTTTATGAACACATGTTTGAAGCCTTTAGGATGCACAACAATGCACGAAACTGTGAACGCATTTTCAAACCAATTATGGGCTTAGCACATACGGTCTAACGCAGAGATTATCGGAATCATTTCATATTTTCTTGGTATAATGTGATGCTAAATTGTGAAGGAAAAGTCAATACTTTGAACGATGATGTCATAATTCATATGACTACCCGCCATTTTAGTCAAGTATGGTGTTTTTCATAACTTCTTCTAGAGAAGTAAACAGATCCATCTCAAATATTTTCAGCAGAATCACAAGACCTTCACAATGCCAAATTGTAAATGCTTTTTTGTGTTTTACTGGAATAGTGTTGCCGTGGCGAGGTGGGCAAATTGTATGTTTCGCTATGACCGGTAAACTCTTGTAAAATGACTTTACATTGTCCATTCTGCCCCAAATTTCACATTCTGTATGAGTCCAGACCTTAAGACATATACACACCCATATTGAGTCACAGCACCACCTACTGACAACAGCAAGTAATGCTTATGTGACAGACATGGTCTGATTAACATGAAATTTATATGGTGTGTCCCTTCAAAGAACTGTAATTCCCATCACTGTTTTTTTTCCTTATTCTTATCCTTTAGTTTCCAGAAAGTTTTCTCATGTTCTCACAAGCAGACAGTTGAAGTTTATAATTCATAATAATTTGAATCTTAGAAGCCACTTAACCTTATTGTGAAATGTAATCACTACTGAATTGCATTGAAAGATTTAACCATCCATCTGAACGTATGCGGTTCGATTTACATAGGGTTCCCTTTGTTGAATTGCAATTAATTGTATGTGGTGCAATTTCAAAATCTTTTAAAATCTTTATCTATCTTCAGATAGATATTGATTAAATAATAATTCAGTGCTATAAATATTCAGTTGCTTCAAAATATTGCTTCAAAATATTATGGCCCTTTTTGCTTTTATAAGCAGACACAAGCCACACTCATGCACACACACACATATACACATACTTTCCTTCTGAAGTGGGTAATTTGTCCCTGCCAGCAGAGAAAGTGTAGCTCGGCAGGACACTGTTATTTCGCTTCTCCTATTCTGGTGCATTTATGAGGAGCGTATTAAGTGTGGATATCAAAGGAGCTGCTTCATCAGCGACCCCCAAGGGAGATGTTTGAATTACTCTGTGCCTAGCAGAATTGCTGTAAAAAGCACTTTCTTTACTCCTATGTTACTTTGTGTTTAAACATGCAATCTCATTATACACTTTAATTCCATCACTTGGTATTTTAGCTTTTCTTGTAACTATTTAATACCCATTTTGGCTTTACACAGAGGAAGTCATTTACCAGTATATAGAACTACACTCAGTGTATTAGCTGCTTTCGATGATAGATAGCGTGCCGCCAGTTTAGTGAAGTAATGTACTGCTGTGAATAAGGGCAGCAGCAAAATGTCACCAACAAGCAGCACCGTTAAATATGTCATTGTCAATTTCCATTTCAGTTTAAGTGCACACTATATTTAGAATATTTTCACAGCTTTACCTTTGCCGTGTGACAGCCTATTCCTTTCTCCAGAAGTTTCCACTCTCTCTCTTTTTGCTGTTCATTTCAATTTTATTTTATTTATAGTGCCAAATCATGACAACAATTATCTATCTATCTATTTATATATAGAATATATATATATATATATAGAGAGAGAGAGAGAGCGAGAGAGAGAGAGAGACAGAGAGAGAGAGAGAGAGTATATAGATAGAGTATATCATAAACCAGTTATAGACCACACTCTGTGACTGATTTACGTTTTAAAGAGACTTGTTCTCTGTAAAGTTGCAATATATATATATATATATATATATATATATATATATATATATATATATATATATATATATATTCAGCAATCTTGTGCACAGTGGCAACGAAAAATCCAGGAATGTTGAACAGTCTCCCCCTGAAAAATGTCTGTGTACTCTGGCTCATAAATGTATCCTCTCTCATTTTGTTGTTGCTGTTATAATTACTAATTTTTATTTTCCTGTACTTGTTTATTCCATAAACCATGGAGAGTCTGACTTAAACAGCTGATCTGTACTGTAATACAGTTGCGCATATGCATAGTAATACATTGAAAACAATTTTTTTTAGGTGGGCCTTATTTTAAGTTGGCTAAAATACATTTTGCATTGCCCCCATCCATAGCAACTTTGTGTCAGTACTCCTGTCTGCTTCTCCAAACTGGAGAATGCTAACCACCACCTTCTGTAGATAACATGCCTACTATCAATAAGTACTTCATACAACCCTACTTCAAAAAAGCGGAACTATGCCTTTAAGTGCACACTAGATGGTATCGTAAAAATTATTGTATATCTAGAATATCTGAACATTGAACTTCACTGATGCAATAAGCAGTGAGAATACATTTTTGTTGTACCCAAATTCTTTATAAGACAGGGTAACAGGTTTATTTTGGTAACATAAGATGTAATAATATTACTAGTATGCAGTGTGAATGGTAGTGGGGCGGCTGGGGTGTGAGAGCTCCTGCCATCTGTTTCCTCTCCTCGCTATGTCCAGACTGCCAAAGATAACCTGCATACATTTATATACATGAAGGTCTGCTGTCCCTAGTTGAGTATTGGCTCGTATCTTTTCACTACTTTAACTTTATCTTAAATGAAGGAATTTATGTCTCTTTACATCAGAGCTGAGCCAAATACTGTTCTTAAGATGGAGACATGTGAGCCAAATATAGCTGCTGGAAACAGATTACATATGAAAACTAATATGGAATGTATAATTCTGGGAGTGGCAACATTTCTGCCATGTGTCAACTCTGATTGTGTTTTGCCCTGATTGTTGTTTATTTTATTTTTTTCCCCTTCCTATTTCATGTATTCGGATATTTGAACAGAGCTGGACATCCATGCAGTGACTGGCATCATAGTCGGTGTGTGTCTGGGACTGATATGCATCCTTCTCTGCATGTGTTTCAGCTTTCGTAATGGCAAATCCAGGTACGGTAACTCTACAGTTTCAGTACTCATGCAGTACCTGCACATTTCACTTCTTTTACATACTTAGAATAACTTCTGTGTTACAAACAAAAAGCCAGCTAAGACAACCCAGGCAACTGTATCAACATTCTGTTCTCTATTCTATAGTGACCAAGTCCTATCAAATCCCTCTCATTTCTGATTCAAATAGGGAGGTGTCTCGAGGCCTGGACTCCACAGCTGTGACCCCTCAGTACAGGCGTGGAGGCTGCCCCATACCCTCCAACGTGCCAGTGTGCAGCGATAGCCATGAGCTGGAGACACTGATGCCCTCAGGCAGCCAAGAGTCTTCTCAGCCACTAGAAGAGGCCCCAGAGGAGCAGAGCCTGATGGCAAGTGCTAATCCAGGGGAAGGGGAGGATGCCCCTGCACCTGAACCCAAGGTCAAAACATGCAAGGGGGGAGCGCTTCTCCAAATAGGCCTTGGATATTTTTGTCATTTGTTCTCATGTTGATAGAGGGATAATAGTTGTAATATTGGTGCATCCACTGTCTTGCAGGCTACTTGGAATGGCTCTGTGAGTCATAACTGGGCCAACAGAATCACTAGATACAGAGACACCATAACAGAAGACTCTCCAACACTCATTAATGGAGCTCTCAACATGCTAATTACTGATAACGGCACGGTAAATGAATGGACTAAATGCAATGACTAATTTATTTTAGCTATCAACCTGTTTCAGACCAGCAACTCTAGCTGTAGCATCATTGGGTCAATCAGCATTTCTAATTGACTGTTGGCTAAACCACGCCCTTAGTTACTCCTGCTATGTCAAGCTTTCTGTTCTTTCACGGCACTGCATGCAGTGTACAATAAGGGTTATCAGGGTATTTATTTACCAATTGCAATTTATAGTAATTTTTATATAATATCTCCATGATCTTACACAGAGGCTAACAAAAGCAAGGTTCTCATTTCTGGCTGCTGAACATCAATTCTGCTGTCCGAAATTAAAACTGTCACTGGCATATTTTATCAGGTATAGGTAGCTAGCTAATAGAACTAAGGTTGACTCCATTAACTGATTGAAAACGCTGTCTCTGGATGACTTTTTAGTGTTTCAAACAGACTTGTCTAAATCAATTACTCTGTAAATTGTTCTTAAATGTCCTATTGAAGGCTACTAATATGTTTTTGTGCTTAAGTAGTAGTATGTTCCCTGGGCCCTATGTTCCTCCGCTGATTTACTGTAATTTAGCATTTTGTTAAGGTCAGGGGTTATAGTTAGGGACAGGGTTAGGGTCAGGGTTAGGGGGTAGTGTTAGGGTCTACATAAGCCTATTTGCCGGGGAATTCGGCACTGAAATAATAATAAATAACAAAAATAATAAAAAGGTCTGATATACCCTGGTCAAGTACAAAGCAGGGAACATAGGTACGCTCCCATGTAATGCTATCTCAGTAAACAATGCTAAATGCAATAAAGAGCAGAACTGCTAACAATACCCTAAACTCTGATAGCATAACGACTTCCACAGAATTGGAAACTACTTCACAATGACCGACCTTAGTTTATTATGTGCTCTTTGGTCCCCGTAGTAACACTAGTCAGTCAGACATTCTTACAGTTTTACAGTTAGAGTAGTTAAAACACCCTCACACTTTTGCACTATTTTTTTGAAAGGGGGAAACTATATACCACTCACCTTCAACATGTGGTAAAATCCAAACCTTGACAGACCATTAAGCTATCATTGGCCCATCACTCTTAGGGGGAGGGGTTTAGCAAACAGTCCATTGGTATCTATTTAAAATGTTCATCATACTCTAAGGATGTGTGCTGAGTAGCCATTAGAGACTGTGTGCACTGTATATGCACTTAATAAAAAAACATTGAATTTTTGTATGACCATGGCTCTATTATTAATTAATAGAACAACTTGAAGTAACAGTGACATTGTTTTGTTGCAGGAAGATCGTCTGTGTACATCTGTGTGCAGTAACCAGGTGAAGGCAGAAGTCATGGTTCACTCAGAGCTGTCAGACCCAGGGAGGGAGAAAGAGGAGGAGGGCAGCGAAAGGGAGAAGGATTCCAACACCACCAGGGGACCCTCATTATCAGAGGACAGATATTCCCATTTGAGTCAGCCAAGCCCACAAGGAGAGGGGGGTCCTCTCGAAAAACTATCACTGGCCCAAAGCCCCACGAGTCTTCCCTTGATAAAAATGGTGGCTAATCGTAATGAGGAACCACAAGGCACGGCAGATTGGCCGAGCGCAGACATACAGCCACTGCAGGACATGGGGCTAACCAATGGCTTCCACTCCCCAAAGACTTTGCCTTCTGTGCTGAGGTCAGAGCATCTAGAAAACGGGGACTCCAGGCACTGCTCTTCAGCACAAGGGAAGGCCATCTCTGTCGGGCTGTCCCCTACCCCCTTTGTGAGCTCCGGCCTTGTCCACTCTACCTCAGCAGCACACAGTTATCTGTGCCCGTAGCTCTTGCATGTAGGGCATCAACGCTTATACATAAGACTGATTTTCTTTTTTTAGCGTACCCAGAAAGAATCACTATTTTATGCATCATTGAGGTACATCATTGGATTCCTTTCTCTTCCCTGCAAATTTTTTATAGGTACTTTGATCCATTGTTTCATACGTGTGTATATACAGTATCAGTATACAGTTTATTTTTACTGGTAGAGTACTGTATATGGGTATGCATTCTTTGGCTTTGCAACCTTATTTTCCTCTTGGTTTTTTTCTGTCAGTAAGAAAGAAAAGAAAGATTTAACTTAACCTAGCAGACAAAAGTGGATTGAAGGAGGCTATTCCCACTGTGTCGCACATGGCTTTTTTCCACTCAGGAATAAGAAAGCCCGGAATGTTCTGTGAGTGAGTGAGACAGGCTATCATCATGGATGGTAGGATCGGGGTCTCCCTGGGCTTCGCCATGTGGATGCTACTTTACTGTGGCACTGAGGAATGAGTGAATTAAAGAATATCTGCACACCCAGAGTGCAGAACACCTGTGTCTCTTTCCAGCCTCCCGCTGTCTCAGGGTCCACACACACAAACACACACACATACACACATAAACTCTGAAACACATACACAGAAAGCTCAAGTACAGTTGATTCCATGGTATCTCACACAAACTCAAGCGGTCACTCATAAATGCACATTTCCTGACTGGAGTGTGGAGGTCTCAGGTGCCTAATTCTTGTAGGTACGTTTATAACCTCTGTATATTTCTATAGATTATTCAATTCAACACAAGTACAAAACGCACGTCAATATGAAAGAAAAAATACACCAAGAATGTAAATTGATATGGATTATACAGATTTGGTACACAAGTATTATTTTTCAAAATGCCATATTTCCACGTGGTGTGATTTTGTAAAGCAGGGATAAGTCAAATGCGGTTTTGCTGTATTTCAGATGGTAGATATCATCCTTTTGAAATATTTACATGTTCATGTCGGTATTGGTTTAATCATGTTGGTGGGAGAACTAGAGAAGTTGCTACAACAACAACCTGTAGACCACTCTTCTGATTTGGCTCCCAATTGGGGATGCACCAATGTAATACTGTGCCATTATTTGTCATTTAAACTCAGTATATTAATTTTCTTATGTGAAACACTTATCACACCAGGTTTTTAATTTGGGGGAGTTCATCTTGACTCTATGAGCTTATCTGATTCCAGTTTAATGAGAACATTTCCGCAATGCAATACTGGATTGCTGGATTAACCACAGGCTGATACATTACTGCATTCATCAGAAAGGAAAGAAACTTGATGTGAACAAATAAATACATGTGCGCCAATATTTTTTTTTTGACAAGAACATTAAACCCAAACAGAACAACATATTCTTTAAGTATTCTATTAGTTTGCTTTCTGACTAATATGTGAAGCTGAGTGAGTCAGGATTTGTTTAAACTGGTGCATCCCTACTCCTTATCAACAACACTACCTCATTTCTTTTCAGGACGTTTTCCAGTGTGGTTTTATTAGTTTTATTTGACTAGAATCTTTTAAAGATCCTTTTCTTAACTTTTCTGATTCAACAGCCTTTGGTATTTGCAGAAATAATCGTCCGACACTGACATTTTTGTGCTATGTCAAAATACTTTTTTGTCGCTTTAGTGAATTGCAGCTTCCTCTCAGATCTGTGTAAGATTGTGTCACTCAATATTATGTTACTGTTAAATCCCTACAGAAAACATAGACACCTAATATCTGTGATATGAAGTACCACCAACTAAGTCCAGCCAGTTTCATCCTATTGCCATTTTGGACCTGAAGTCAACCAAACGACAACTATGGGCAAAGGACGTAATAGCTCCTGCAATTTGACAACTTGTGCAGCCTGCAGGCATGAGTGTTCTCTCTTTTCAATAGGTTCTGTTTGAGTGTGTCTGTGTTGGATATTTTATGTAACACATTTTAAATAATACCTTTTACCTAATATCTTTTTTTAAGCTAGCTTAGGTAATGCAGGATGTATAATTTAAAACCAAAAAGTACTCACACTCAAGAAAAACAGTAAGAACATAACAAGACAAAACTGTAGAAACCTGCCAGCATTTTAAAAGTAAATAGAACGGTAGAGAGAAAATGAAAAGAAACCCCTGGAGATATTGTGAATGACTAGCGCGAGCACCAGCTATGTAACAGTTAGCTTGCTAGCTAGCAGTTCACCATCTAGCCTGTGAGTAGTTACTACACCACTAGTCTTCCAGACAGAAGTGGGTAGAGTAGCCAAAAACTGCACTCAAGTAAAAGTATGGTTACTTAGCAAAAACATGTGCTCAAGTAGTAGTAAAAGTAGTCTTAGGTCGTCAAAATAACTACTTGAGTAGGAGTATAAAATAATTGAAAAATATTTTGAGTAGTAAGTAACTACAGAAATAATAAATAAACACCAGAACACTACTGTCTTTCGTTCAAGTCTTTTATTTTATGTGGATATGACTGGAATTATTTCAACCACTGAGGATCTTCCTCAGGTAAAGGTTAAGCATTGAACGTACACCTGTATTTATTTGATAATAAGTCATAATCTCCTGATTAGGTAACCTGCCACATATAATCCAGACACTAGTCTTTATCTCTCAATTATAAAATATTACATTGATATTGCACTTGCTATGCTATTTTAATCTTTCTAAATGTCTCAGATGACTCATTCAGGCTGATTACAAGATAATGCTGTGATGTTTCATCATCAATTGACTATTGAATACATGTGTGTTCATTTTGACCTGACGAAGACCATCTGTGATGGAAACATTATACTAGACATTATTTCATGTCTTTCACATGAAATAAAAGTAGTTTGTCTTTATTCCGTGTGTATAATTTGGCCAAACGTTTGTGTCTCTCTTCATTAGGCTTGCACACTGTTAGCTTGAAGCATGATATAACGTTACTGTGTGTAGCCTATATGCTATTAAAGTTGTTAGCATTAACACACTGCTAACTGATCTGTGTCAGTACGGTTCGCTCATGAAGTGACCAGACAAGCGTTCACAGGAGGAGCCCACTGCACTGCGCTGGGGTTAATTTGTCTAGCGCTCACACAGCATTGTGGATTTATACAGTAGGCTATGTGAGACTATTTCTTTGCATGGCTTTTTTTTAAAGCCACAACTTAACCGTTCCTCTTGCTGTAGCTTCAGCTGTTTTAAATCACATGAAGGTGTGGATGCAACTGGATAACAAAGCACCAGTTAAGGTTATATTTTTCTCTAAAAATCTACTCAAGTAAGAGTAAAAAGTGTGCTGCATTAAAGCTACTCTGACAAGTACAACTTACTTAAAAAAGTTACTACTACATGTAACGGAGTAACTGTAACTCGTTACTACCCACCTTTTGCTTCCAGCTCCATCTATTTGGTATAGATGGAGTGAATGCCAATAACACTCATTGCCTGCAGGTGGTAGAAGTGTTAAAATGACAGCAGCTTTAACGTTCTTCGCCTATGGTAGGTGATAATTGACATGTCACTCTGAGAGAAAGAACTACAAGCTGGTTCCACTTGGTGCTTCACATCAAAGGACTTTTAAAGATGATAACACTATACTTAAACCCATTTCACTTGTGGTGGAAAGAAAGGACATGTTACTCTGTATGAGTGTTATATAAACTGTAGCTGAAATTATGTTGTGATTTATGAGATAATGGATAAGGTTGGGATCATTCATGACAATAATGATAATAATAGTAATAATATTCACTTCAAAGAGTGAAAGAATTAAGCAGAGCATTGGACTCTAGCCCTGTTGTACATGATGTCTCATCTTCTCTCAGGTGGCTTTCTTCTAGTCATCCAGCAGTGAAAAAGGATTGGATAAACCCCTCCTATCCTATCCATGTTTCTACCCATGTCCATGCAAGTGTCAAACCTCACCAACTTAATCAACATGTAAATTGTTCCTCGTGACATGTATGTATGTACCCTGAACATGTTTCTAACCTACATCATTGTCTTTACTCTAAAACTTATATTGTTCTTGATTTTCTGAACAAAATGCATGGTCAGTACCTCAAAGAGAAGTATTTTTTTAGCCTTACCATGTATGTACTTTATATCAAAACAACATAGACATGTTTTTGCAGTAGCATTCATAGGGACAGAACTGAATGTGTTCTTAGAAAACCTGGGTCAAACATTAATTGCAAGATCTTTTGGGGGTGAATGAGTGGGGTTTGCCACACCAGGAGAATTCAAATTTTTCCCAGCTGTCAATTACCAAAATGTTTATTAAATACCTTCTTATCAGACTTAAAAATGTATGGCACTCACTGTACTGTGCTATTTGGCAAACCACATTCTAATGATGCAAGAAGCAATTCAACATCAGGCTCACTAATGGCAGGAAACTGCTGCATCACTCAACTCATTAATCTGAAGTGACAAGCGTGTTTTACTTGTGGCCCCATGATGCCAGAGCAGGTTTACATCAGTTTACAAGTAAAACACCTGCTGTGACATCATTGATTTGGGTCACAATTTAAATATATAGAAAACCGTGTAGCAGCAGCATCCTGTCCTGTGGTTTGATGATCATTTGCCCTTTATATGCAGTAAGCAAACCACCAAAACTATGTTTATATTTTTGATCCAGGATCTTTACTGATACTGTTCTATATTGATACTGTTTCTCATGGTAAAAAGATTGTATGTCCTGAGTCCAGAAAGACACATCCTTTTCTCAAAAGCATTCCAGTTTGATAACTTAAACATACCTCTCCTCGGACAGGTCAGCCATGATGATGAAGTGCTAAAATGCCAAACTCTGTTCCTGCTCTGCTCTGATAGGTTTCATGCAGACATGGGTTCAGTTCTTCCATTCACCATTTGCAGATACTGAAGCCTAAGCTGCTGTGTTTGCAAAACTACATTACATACTCACAAAAACATTGAATCAGAGGCATTTAGATAGGATTTCAAGTTAAGTTGTCAGTCACTGTGACAAAAAATTAAGCAATCTTTTAAACATTTTATTGTTATATGTAATATTTTGAGTATAAAGTTAGTGAAGTCTAACCCAACACCCGTAGTTTTCAAAATAAAGTGGTTTTATGTAAGTGAATGCAAAGCAGCCATTGCTTTGTACATTTCAGCAGTTCACCCTCCCACTATTTAGGAAGTATTCAAAATATTTGGAAAAGTTTCCACTGCAGATGGATCACAGCCATTTGACAATCAAGTAGACCAACATGAAGTACACATTATATGCTGTGGTGCTTTTCTGCCCAGCAAAAGGATAAATGCTCACTGCACCAATTTGTTCTTATGGACATTTGGATATTGATTTCTGCCAATGATTCGCAGTATTTGGATGTTATTCAGTTAAATAAAAACACTATCACAAGCATAATAGCTGCCAAAATCTAATGTAGAATCTTTCAAAAAAAGTGTACATGAATTATTGTAACATACAATATATTCTAGTCAAATCCCGCTGTTTTACCTATGTTTCAAGTCTTGATGCCGTAGTGGATCATTATGGTGGATGGAGCCGGCTACAATGGGGATTAGTATAAAACCAGCCTCCAGCTTAAAGGCTGTATGGTTTCCTTATAGGAGCTCTTTTAACACTTTTAACCACTATCTTCAAAATACATGACATTCTTCTTGTCTTTTTGTTTACTGGAACAATCAGATTTTATTTGTTAAAAATGACTCATGCTGACCTTTGAGGACAATTACTTTGATGATTTTCTTTATTTCATCCTCTTTTGTAATGGTTTTTAACCAGTATACCTCATATTGGTAACATGTTGATTTCATTCTGATCAGTTGCTTAATACTGCACATTTTGTGTCGAGTATAACTTATATATGTAAGCATCCTGTTGTTTTGTGAGAGGAGACAGGATCTACTGTTTCATTTTACCTCAGCTTTTGCTCATTACAGTGGCTTGTATGGTTCAGTCTCATTTTGAAGGGGTAACCAAATATGGGTGGTGGGGTGGGGGATGGGGGTGTCAGTGGAATTAATCAAAATTGACTTTTACATTGTTATTCTGCAATAGTAGTTGCTTGTTAAAAAGTTTAAAGCAGGGGCCCGCTCAAATGGTACTCATGCTTCAAACGAAAAGCAAGTCACAGTCACTTTTTGGTTGAACATCACTTTCACGCAACCCAGGTGAATGAATTACTAAACAGTGAGAAGGGCTAAAGGGACATTCCTCCCCAGGCAGGTCATACCTCTCAGTGCAGACGGCCATTTCAAAATAATTGTCTCTTCTGTACTCAGGTGCCCCATCTTTGCATAAAATTGTAGAGGATCATGCCAGCATAGCCAACTCAATTACTTGTCATTTGTTGTCAAACAACACCTCACTTTGTTCTTTTGGACAATAAATTAAGGAAACTCTTATGCATAAATTATATTTTATTTTGTACAAATCGCTCAGTGTATTTCTGTCTCTCTGGCTTTTCTCTGTACATTCTGGTGCTTTGGTGGTGAACTGCTTTGTCCAGTGATGTCACATGTGGTGCATTTTCTGTATATCTTCTTCTCTAGTTTTGTGTGTACCAGCTCAGTCGTGCTTCTCAGAAAGTGCAAGCAGAGACTCAGACTCTGTGGTCATGTGCCACCAGCGATCTTCTGCAGCTTCTCAGAAACCTTTTGTAAACATTGTCAAAAGACGCAACTGTAAAAGCAAACTGTAGGAGCACTTAATAGATTAGTAGTTCTTCTTGGGCCATGAGCAACTTTGGACTGTCATCTTTACATTTCTAGAAGTGCAATTTTCTTAGTCTGTAAAACAACGGATGGATTACTCAGTGTTAGTCATGGCGACCGTTGTCATGATTTGTGATAGAAACATTGCTTATTCAGAGGTATCATGACAGGATAGGTAGTACTTGTGGTTTGTAGAAATATTTCCACTGTGTTACCATGTGTGAAGATGTCAAAACTCACAGCAACTCTCAAGATGTCTGTGGAAACTACTCTTCTGTAAATAAACATCAAAGAAAGAATAAAGTAAGGCTCAGTGTGATTTTCTTTTCTAAGCCAAACTCTTCAGCCTAACTTAAATCTCACTTCAGTTATCGTTTCAATCCCATTTGTCTCCAAAGATTTATCAGTCAATTTGACTCTGCTTTTCCTGGCATTTACGTTCCCCAAAAATGACATTTAAGATAACAAGGAATTTGGCTTCTTGGGTTATTTCTTTTCATATTCCAATCATGTTGACCTTTATGTTATCATCGTATGATACATTATGTTGTGCTGGTTTGCATCCATACATTAAAATTAACTTAACCACTTGGTTGGCCCTGCATATGGTAAAATGTATCAATGTGTCAAAAATATGGCAATGCACTAAAGGATGTACTGTATGTGCTCTATGCACATAATGCATAGATTACTGGCAGATACTGAACAATTAAAGACTCTGGTCCTTTATTTCCAGAAAGTTGTGTTTTTCATGTCAGACAGTTTGTTAGTTAGTACACACCATTGTAATGTTAGCCTTGTGTTATTTTGTAACTTTGATGCTATTTTGTTGTCTCACTAAAAGTTACATTAAACTGCAATACCACATAATGCTACAGTTTCAATAGTTTGGGAAATATGCTTATTCACGTTGTTGCTGATAGAAAGGAACAATACCACATAATGCTACAGTTTCAATAGTTTGGGAAATATGCTTATTCACGTTGTTGCTGATAGAAAGGAACAATACCACATAATGCTACAGTTTCAATAGTTTGGGAAATATGCTTATTCACGTTGTTGCTGATAGAAAGGAACAATACCACATGGAGGGTAAATATGAAGTTACAGCCAATAGCTTAGCTTAGCTTACAAGACTCACTGATCCTGTTCAAAAAAATAGTATGGCCTGCAACCACAAGTTGTCGTTTTTACACTTCAGCTTTTGTACTAATTAAATAAACCAAAATAAAACATGTTAGCTTTAGAGGTGCTGGTAGGCATATTTTGTTATCTGTGGACAGAGGACAGAGATAGTACAGGCTGGCTGTTCCTGCTGTGTCTAGCATTCATGCTAGGCTAATAACGTTAAACTAAGTAGTTGCTAGCTGTAGCTTCATATTAACACACAAAAATGAGAATGGTTGTGTGACCAGACCCTGTTTTTGGTGGCCTGTCCCTGGCTGGAGCCGTAATCGGATTTCTTTTTTGTAATTTCATATATGCTTTCTTTCCCAGGGGGCCCAGGCTACAGTTTCAGTATATAAATCCTGCATAGTGATAGCTGGCCTCCCAGCTTCCCTTTGGGCACACACACATTGGGTGACATGCCCTCAGTTGCTTTGTGCCCCACCCTTTTCACTCCAGCAGAGCCTCTGGCTAATAATCAGCCACACTTACAATTGTCATTCTTTCATGAACCACTGGAGGACAGTGCGATCCTTCCCAATGATTCTTGAAAATAATTGTAACCGGGTGCCACTCCCAGAGATTGCTGCCTGAGTGTTGGACCTCATGAGCTGAGCTGACCTCATACCTGCTTTGACTGAAAAATTGTGTAATGCATTTGTTTCTTCCTGTCAGTCTGTCAGTGATTCTGACTTTATGCATGTTCATGGGCATGTGCACATCGGGATGGGTGGGTCTGAATGTGTTTGTGTGTGTACAGTGTAGTCAGACAGAGTCAGACAGGAGAGGGAGGTAATGGAGATAAGAGGGTGAGATGAGGGCACAGAGTTGAGACAGGAGCATTGAGGTGACATCACGTGGCAGGATCCCCAGAAGAGTGAGATAAAAGCTCTCGCTGAGCGACAGAGGGGTCAGGCTCACTATCTCCAGCCACTCATCACTGTTAATCAGAGGGTGAGGCTCCTCTGCAGAGGCCTGAGAGGGGACACATATGCACAAACCCACACATGAACACACAATATCACACAAAAGCATATATAAGAATACTAACTTCTCTGAATGTGTATTGTTTGTAGGTGCATTGTGTTTCCGTCCTCCAGCAGTGGTGGACTGATCTCTGGACCAGCTGAGCATGCCTCATATTTCATCGGAGAGGCAGGGAAGTGGAGCAGCGAGTCAGGTGAGGGCTGGACTCATGAGGTACAGCTCACTACCTGTGGAGAAATAACTGTGCAAAGCTCTTGAATCAGCCCATTCATTCTGCCTCTTCCTGCTTCCACTACTGTAGTAGTGTACAACAATCTCCATCTTCAGCGTCAGCTCTGCTTGTTTCACTACTGAACCATCTGTGCTCTATAACAGTTCAAAGCATACAGTAGAAGACCCCCTGGGTTGGCAAGTATTTGCGTGTGTATGTTTTGTGTGAAAATGGTGGTCCACTCATCCACTTTAGGTAAAAGAAAAATCAGGTTCAAAACTACACAAGCAGAAATGCCACCAAAAAACTATCTTTAAGTAAAAAAGAAATAGATGTTTACTTACTTATAACATGACATTACCAGCACGATGACTCTTAATATTATGATCCCAATAATGTCTTGTATTTTTTTGTATTAATTTATTATGATCATCCAGTTTGTACATCTAAAATATGGAGTACGCACACAGCATGATAAATATCCCCAAGCACATTTTGACACACTTTTAGATCTTCATTTTAAGAAGTTTTTTTCTCTGCTTTATGTAAAGGCAAACAGTAGGAAAGACAGTTGAGATGGAATGACATTCAGCTAAGGTCATGAGCCAGACCTGTACCCATGATGTCATCACCACATGCCGTAGACCTACACCCACTATGACACCAGCAGCTTTTATATGAGTATGTAAAGCAGGAATAGTAGAAGGGACCACGGTCAATACAATGCTTTTAGTGTAAGAGGTTGAAATTGAACAAGCCAATATACAAAGATAAATAAACTGTGACATTTCAAATCTATGCACATAACACTTTGTTTTAACCTACAAGATTGATTTTTTTTAATGTAGCAGACAGTTGATGATGTTTTAAGACAATTTCTTCTCTTTATGTGAAAATCTAATAATACCCTGAAAGAATTCACAACCACACACATGTAGTTGTCTATATGTATGCCCCAATTTCAGTCAGTATCTACTGTATATGTGTGTCCACTTTCTTTACCTGTATTCATTTGGCTATTCTCTGAAATTACTATATGAAGTAATGCTACTTGCGGATAAGACATTTTCTCAATGTCAGCCAGTTATAACCTGCCAATCAAGTATTCCCCAATCTAAACATAGGCAGCCTGAGGAGAAAGAGAATGAAGGAAGATAAGAAGGAAGATATATGAATGAAGTCAGGGAGTGGGGGATTTGAGAGCAGGATGAATGTGGGGAAAGTCATCTGCCTTATATTCGGACTACATATCTCTGGAATTATATTAAATCCTGTATGCTTTACAATAAGCTTTAATATACAGTATAAAGTAGCTGGAAAAGGTGAACTCACTGGGGCATGGCTGGCAAAGAAACTAGGGAGCTGTCAGTAATGGCTGTGAATTGTTTGCTTCAACTTCCTCCCTCTCCTGGGTTCAATGTGGCGCTCTCCATTCACTGTTGGCTGGCCACAATAGGACCCCAGAGGGTGAGCAGCTTTAAAATTCACTGTATACCAATTTTATATACTATAACCATGGGCCAAGGGTGACACTGTTATTTGAAGTGAAGAAATTGTGCATCCTTGACTCCCTTGTCCAGACAAGTGAGAGGATTGGATGAATATCACAGGAGTTTTATTATGTACTTACAAAGATTCCAGTGCCAATGTTGGATTTTCATGGTGTTTTTTTATATTTTGTTTTCATTTATACCAGGCAAATGACTCAGTCTTACTGATTCCTTTGTTTTCCTTTATTACTTACAGTCCAAAGAACACAGGTCCAAGGCTGATAAGGGAATACCTTAAATCTGACTGACAGCATGCCTGTCTCCCTGGCATTACATTGGGCCAACAGTGAGTTGAGCCAACTATAGTTGTGAGCCAACCGTGGCCATGAAAACCTCCAGCTTTGGGCAATGCATGTGGATTAAACCCTGCATGTTGCCTGCCAGTGAGGGCTTGCTCAGAGTGAAGTGCTGGCTCCTGGCCATCAGTCGTCTGACAAGGATTTCACTTGCCCTTACATTATATCCAACTCTGACCTGATGTCGAAGCTGCAGGAGCTCAAATCTCAGCATACATTGCAACACTGGCAGAGTCATATTAACACACAGGCCCTCTAAACTCTAGGGATATAATTCTGTGAGTGTCTATTCCTGCTAGTAACACCGGCTTATGCATAACTACTGTTTCACAGTCTGTCAACATAAGTGACAGCCAAGTTTATGCATTAACTCTGTCTAAAATATGTAACTTCTATGTGGGTTTATGAGGTGGACGCAATGCACACAGTTTGCATTTTTTCCCGATTTTGCCTTGCTGCATTAAGGCAAAGAAAATATGATAGAATGCTGAAGTTTCATTGCCAGTGACCAAAAGTTGTAAAGTAATTCCCTTGGAGAAAAAATTGCATTGATGGGCATGTGTTGCATCCAGTGGAAATTACCTCAATGCTAAAAACGTGCGTGAACATATTCTATTAAGACTGCACAAATCGAAAATCATCCATTACCAGTGTAAGATCTATAAACTACATGTCATATTAGAGTGTTATTTTACAAAATTGTGATTATAACATGAAGTTAATTTAGGTTTTAATCTAGTTTTCTTTCT
Source organism: Echiichthys vipera (assembly GCF_963691815.1). Taxonomy (NCBI): domain Eukaryota; kingdom Metazoa; phylum Chordata; class Actinopteri; order Perciformes; family Trachinidae; genus Echiichthys; species Echiichthys vipera. The sequence continues at coordinate 16,162,273 of NC_139826.1, forward strand.
TGAGAAGAATCTAGAAAATTTCATTTTCGAGCAGCATGCATTTCTGTCTCAACACAGCACATTATCCTCTCAGCATGTGTTGAAAATAGCAAAACAATGACTGTAGTTCTGCATTCTTAACAGATAGCTGGTATGAAGGACTCATTCTTTGTGTAGTACAAAGCTGGCTGTTGACTGTGGCAATGTTTGGTAGTGCAGCCTTGCTAGCTGGGTCTGATGCAGGATACTTATTTCCACATCAGTGAATAGTACAGGCTGAATCTCAGTGGGCTGGGTGACCCACTTTTCAGCTCTCCATGTGTATATAAGCGTTGTGCGCTGCACATCACACAGTACTCAGCCGTTATCTAGATTCACTCACAAGTCTCTTCCAGCCTCTCGTGGCAAAAGGCACGGACAACAGCAAGCCATTAACGTCACATCCCAAAGAGAATCAAGAACATCCATAAATATAATGTGTTGTGTATCTTATTGGCTTTAGTGCTACCATGACAGCACCAAGAAGCTCTGTCAGTGTTGTGGACTTGGCTGAATTTGTCTTGTCAAGAAGAAAAAAATATACTATAGTTGTGCCATCAATATAATGTCGTGCACTGGTTCTCAAACTGTGTTACGTGTATCACTGGGGGTACATAAGCTCTCTCTGGTGGTACGCAAAATAATCTACAAAATAAAAACAAAGGGAACATTCATTACTAATATTATACTAAAAAAAGATACTTTCTAATTGAATCTGTGAAATGTAGTTTAAAATAAGTTTCCTGTCATAATGAAAGGACTTTAATCTGAAGAAGAGCAATTTAGATCCCAACATCTTTAATAATAATCGGCCTGTATCCAACTTACCGTTTTTAAATAAAATTTTGGAAAAACTTGTTTTCAATCAAGTTAATGACTTTTTAATTGGAAACAACATTTTTGAGAAGTGTCAGTCTGGTTTCAGGGCGAACCACAGTACAGAGACAGCCCTTTTAAAGATTTTAAACGACATCAGGTGCAACTTGGATAACAATGAACTCACAGTCTTGGTACTACTGGATCTAACCGCCGCCTTCGATACAGTAGACCATCACATTTTATTAGATAGACTGAAGAACCTGGTCGGCCTCTCTGGTACTGTTCTTAACTGGTTCATTTCTTACCTCACAGATCGACACTTCTTTGTAAGTATGGATACATGTCCCTCAGAAACCCACAAAATAAAGTGTGGTGTTCCCCAAGGATCAATTTTAGGTCCAACTCTTTTTAATCTTTACATGCTTCCCCTTGGGGACGTCATCAGGAGGCACGGCATCAGCTTTCATAGCTGACGATACACAACTGTATATCGCCGTGTCTCCCGATGACACAGGACCTATTGATGTCCTTTTTAACTGCATTTTAGATATCAAGACATGGATGGCAGGAAATTTCCTACAGCTCAACCAGGACAAAACAGAGATATTACTCATTGGTCCTGAGGGCCAGAAAGAGAAACTTTTACCAAAGTTACAGAAATTTAAACTATCACAATCTGTAAAAAATCTGGGTGTGATTTTTGACTCTGAGCTCAGTTTTATTCCACACATCAAGAATATAACAAAAATAGGTTTTTACCATCTTAAGAACATAGCCAGAGTCCGCCCGTTTCTCTCTCAGGCCAGCACGGAGGTGCTGATGCATGCTTTTATCTCATGGCGTATAGACTACTTTAATGCCCTGCTCTCTGGCCTTCCCAAAAAGAGCATTTCGAATCTACAATTATTACAAAACTCAGTTGCACGAGTGCTGACAAGGACCAGAGGGCGGGAGAACATAACACCAGTTTTAAAGTCGCTGCATTGGCCCCCCTCGCGTTTCAGGATTGATTTTAAGGGCGTGATCACACTGTCCTCCCGGACCACGACCCGGACTTTAGGGTACTTGTCCCCCCTCCCTCTCCCCCCCGCGCCCCAGCCCCGTTTGTACTCACACTACCTGGGCCTCGGCCAATGCTTCTTGCTGTCCATACGCCTTCAAGACGTAACACGTCACACGCATTGATCGCGTGTGTGTCGCTTTGTTTACAAATCTTTCCGTAGACCTCGGAGTTTTTGTGCGTCTTGTCGACTGATTTTGAATATTTTCATCCGACCAAATCTGCAGTAAACACTCCACCTCCGCACCACACCAACGTGAACCTTTCACCACCATTGTTGTTGTTGTTAAATGTCCGCGCATGCAAACGGCTCCGCTAAAGCACACCTCTTTCAAGCGGGCCGTGGCGGCCCAGCTGGCCCCAGTTGAGCGCGGAGCGGGTGCGCTCACACTACTTAAAGGTACTAGACTTTAGCTGAAAAAACGGTTTTGGCCGCGGCCAAAAGGATAGTGTGATCACGCTGTAAAGTTCTTCTACTAGTTTTTAAGTGTCTTAACGGTCTTGGGCCCTCTTACCTATCTGATTTGCTTTTACCTTATCGGCCGACGCGGACCCTGAGGTCCTTTTAACCATACCACAGGTTAGTTCAAAAAAGCACGGGGAGGCGGCTTTCAGTTATTATGGGCCCTGACTGTGGAACAGCCTGCCGGAGAGCCTCAGGGTCACGGAGACTGCTGAGGTTTTTAAAAAAGAGGCTTAAGACCCATCTTTTTAACCAGGCTTTTAGTTAATTGATTTATTTTAGGCAGTGCTAATCAGAGCACGTTTTATCCTTTTTTACTGTTTTAATCTCTGTGTTTTAGCCTTCATGCTTTTATTTATTTTTATGTCCTCATGTCTTATGCTCTAATGCTTTTATTTTCTATTTCATGTTTTAACCTCTATGCTTTTATGCTTTTATGTTTTAGTCCCTCGTTTTTAGCCTCCATATTTTAACCCTTTACTGTTCTAGGCAACAGTTTTTAATCTCCAGTGTTTCCTCAGGGGGCCTGCCAGTTTGGGAGTTGTCTCTGATCTTGGCCGCGGGGGGTGCTGCACTGTGGACGGTTCCGGCCCGGGCGGCTAGAGAGCTCTGCAGCTTGGTGCGGAGGCTCCTGTCTGCTTGGGTTGGGGTGGTCTCTGTGGCGGTGCTCCCTGTGACCTTGGAGTGGGATCGTGTGGTTGGCCCCCCAAAAGGTAGCTTCCTCTAGACTCCTCTGTACCTCAGGTCTCGCTGCCCGGCCATGTCTCTGTAGTGACAGCTAGCGTTGGTGTAGGTGTGAGTCTGTGTATCTGTGTGCCTGCATGGCTGTGTGTGTTTATGTGAATGTGTGAATGAACGTATATACATTTGTGTATGTCTCTGTGCATGACTGTGTGAGGGTTGGGTTCTTTTAACGTTCTTCTCCTGATTTTATTTGATGTTTCTCTTCTTCTGTACATCTCTGTAAGGCACTTTGCGATACTTTTCTGTATGAAAAGCGCCATATAAATAAAGGTTGATTTGATTTGATTTGATTTGATTTAATCAGGATTGAAGGCAAAATTGGGACATCACTAAATCTAATGAAAGATAAATTAATTGTATTACTACTTAGACATGTCCTAGAGAATGGTCTAGTGTGTACCAATGTTTTTGTAAATGGCTTTTTTAAGAGAACAAGTTCCTAAGAGACTCAATCACAACCCCGGTGATGCCACCAGCAGTTCCTCAGACTGGGATAGAGGAGGCCAGGACAATTCTATGCTCTGATTTGGCATCTTTTTCTATTGTTTGTTTTGTTTGTTTGTAAATACTTAAGTGTTTTTGGTTAATTTACGTTTATGTTTATTCCATAGTATTTTATTATTATCTATTTTATTTTATGTTTTACTATTTGTTAGTTTCTTTCTAACAAACCAACAAAACTTCAAAACAAATTTCACTTAATATAGTGTGTTTGTGACAAAAGTGAAGTGATTTGATTTGATTTTGGCTTTATTAAAATAGGCGAATTAGCTCTGAGGTTTTCAAAGCAGGAATGTAAATATTTTTATTTGAATACAGTCATTTTACATGTATGAGAATGTCACTATTTATTATGTGATCAAAACTAATGTAATTTTGGTAATAATGATATGTTATGACCTTTTTAAGCAGAAAAGCCGAACCAGGACAGTGGTCACACATTTTGCTGAAATCCTAAATGCAACACATCTGTATCATGTTATTGTATTTTATTGTTTTTTTGCACTGTTCCTGAGAAATAAATAAATACAGATTACATATAATACTGTAGCCTAAATATGTTTGATTTGATTAGAGATACTTCTGGGATACAGTAGTTTGGGTGAATCTTTCCTTTCATAAAATAATAAATGCCTAAGAACAGACATCTTAAAAAAAATGTATTTAGCGTAGTCAAACAGCAAGGTTACCTTGGCTCAGTAGTGTTAATGGGATCGAATAACATAACCATGATCTAATAGGTATCCAGGAATTGAGCGAAACTCAGCAAGTAAACCTTTCCTTTAATTATAGACAATGCATGGCCTATTCAAGGTTTATTGGAGTTAGTATGATAAACAGGGTCTCCATACTCTCCCTAATAAACAATGAAAATACAAATACTAGTCTAGACTAGTATAATACTAAATTGTTCATTCATAACCATAATCTTTCTAGAACTTAAGGGAATTTATTTGCTGAACTTTAATTAGACCTTCATCATGCCTAAGACATATTGTAGAAATATACAATTGAAATAAATCAATAAAGGGTAAGGGGACCCTTTATTGATTTATTACAGTACAGTATTTGTCGGAGTTGATGAGTTTTAGAGAATCTCACCCTGAAACTGATCCCAAGATTGTGTCCTTCAACTACCAAGAGATGTGGGGTAAGTGTTATGATATATCAAATATAGTATTTTGAGTAATAATTTGTTATGTCCCAAGCTAATCTGTTTAAGACCAATGCAATATATCAATCAAGTAGCTAATGCTAGTTTCAGGTTTTTCAAATTCATAAAATTAACCAATTATAACACCAACAGCAACTTTGGAAGAGTGAATATGATTAATATTATTGCAATGTGTAGGTATTTATTCAATAACTTGTATGTGGGCCAGTTTGGAATTTGATATGATAATGTTTTCATTGATTTCTTAATGACCATAACATTATGCTGTTTTATCTAGAACAATTCAGATCCTGTCCTCACTAAACATCCCTGATAAAAAAGATCAAAATTCAGAAGTAATGAGTTAAACCCCAGTCAGCTGTCAAACATTAAATATGCTTTCTTAATTTTATGTCTTAGTATTGGCATAAGCTAAAAGGAAAAAATGGGACATAACTAAAAACAATAAAGATTTTTGTGACTACTTATACATGTTTAAAAGATGTAGTATGTACTAATGTTATGTTTTCGTATATGGCCTTTTGCAGAGTATAAGTTCAGAACATCAACTACAATCACCACCACAGAGACGTCACCACAAGTTCCATCTCACACCGAGGTAGATGAGGCCATGAAGAGGCTCTACTCAGATTTAGCATCTTCTGCTGGAAAAAAATCTGGAAAAAACAAGAAGCCCTCTGCTACCCCAAAACCACCTCCCTGTGATGGAAGTAAGTTTGGGAAGAATGTACCACCACCTTTTCTTGTGGTTAAAGGAGAAAGGAAGGCTGCACCACCTCCCTGTGATGTCAGCATAAAAACACGTAGAGTGTCCACGGTGAGGCCTCCTTGTCAAAAACAGGGTAAGAATACCACAGATGAGGTCAAGAAGACACTAGAATCACACCAGCCCATACTGCCACCAATTCCCCAAAAAACGGCACCTAGATGTGTTTCAGCTGGCAAATCCCAAAAGCCCTCTAAACTTCAGAGTACCCCAGTACCAGTAGTGACACACAGGCTTGTTCTTCCACCTTTTCCACGTAAGAAAACCAGAGGTGACCCGATATCTGGTAAGGATGTGTCCCCTAAACCCAGAAAAGGGTCACCAATGAACAGGGAGGTGGTACCAGAAAAGACCAGCAGCAGATCTCCAGCACGCAGAGCCTCTGGGTCAGCAAAGGCAAAACCAAATCATAAAGCAACCAGTGTACCAAAGTCAGGACGCTCCAACAAACCAGGGGAACCAGTAACAGAGACTGTCAAGACAAAACCCTCACCACTAAAAGTTCATGAGCTGAAGCAGAGGTGGATTGAGCCGGACAGATCACCTGAGAGGAGTAAAGGAGGGAGAGTTCTGTGGACAGACCGAGAAAGAGTAAAGCCAGTGCTAGATAGGAAGATTGTAGGCATTAAGGGTACAACCTTTGGCTCCCCCAACCCCACTTGCCCTCATTTAGCACATGCTGCTCATATCATAAGATACAGGCGTTTGCAGATAGGAGCCTCAAACTTAGACTAAAGTGGTTCCTCACGTATATCATAATTAAGACTCCCACAATAATACTAATTATCCCAAAGTGATTTTGAGATGCTTGAAAAATTCAGCCCTGATCTAACGTTTGTCATGCAGCCCACCAGGTAGTGTATATCATGTTTGCAAACCGCTTTAGATGAAACCATGCCAGTTCTTCACAGTGTTGGGAAGCACTAGTTAAATTGCATTTCTCAGTAGTGTGGTGAATCAAGCAGCTTTTCAGTAGCTTTATTTATTTATTAGCCTATTTGTAATGGACAAGTACATTAACAGCTCAATGTGATTTTTAATGTGATACTGTATATAGCTTAAATCCAGTCCTTGATGGGCATTAATAACACGAACAATGACAACACAACATAACGACATAATTGATGCAAAAAATGAAACCCACTGATAATAATAACACCACATGCAGTGCTTCAAAACAGAATTAACATAAAAACAGGGATAGAATGCCACAATTAAGGCAAAATGAGATATAAAATAGTTATGATGTAATATTTTTCAGTGGGTTGTCCACGTTTATAGAGCCTGCATGAAACAAGATGGTAAGAAGGCACAGGATGATGTATCTAGAAGCTCGTTTAGTAGTCCTTTTTCAGAACAATGTAGTTTTACCACAGCAGATCCATCAATACCATCCACCATGACACAATCACGCCGTAGCCAAGTATAGTGCAGTATGATACCCTGAGCACCACAGTTGTCCCTAAATCCTCATGAATTCTCCTTCACATCCTTCCTTGCCCTCAAGAACCAAGTCTCTCTAAAATCAAAGTATGGTGGCTAGTCAAAACAATTCGGGTAAATGTAAATATAGCTACTAGTACAGAGTATGCCTAATAACAATACTACATTTTAAACTGGCAATTATATAGATAGACGATAAAAATAGACTTAATCTATCCCAAAGGGAAATTAAAGTACAGCAGTTAAAGCGGCATCTTGCCATGAATTTAAATACAAAACAATGAGGCAGGTTAAAGATACAATACAATGTAATGCTGAATTAGATAAAATAACGAAATAGACTAACTCAAATATAAATATAGCAAAAACTAGAATGGAGACTGGAGAGACATAACTTTAACTTTAATAGATGACTTGGAATGAAGTTGGTTCAGTGTAAAATAAATAAACAGCTTTGTTCCTCTGCGGTTAAGCGTTTGTGCTGGGCTGTTCTTATTCACTGTCCGTAAAAATATATACAAACTATTAAAAGGAATGCGCTGCAATTCATGTGTAATCCATATATTTACTATACTAGAGATTATTTCTGGAGCAAAGAAGGAAATGAAGAGAGCATATTTTAGACCGCTATACTGGGCGTTGTTGTGGTGGTGAAGTCCCAAAACACAGAAGATTGTCCCTGGGGACTAAACAAAACCACAGCATTTCTCTAATATTCAGCAAGTCGTTTTGGTGCCTTACCCTAATTATCACCATTTGTTGCCTAAACTTAACTATTTTGGTTCCCTTTGTTTCACTGCATTCAGTAGAATTTCATATTTCGTCAGATATTATTCGACCTGTGGATTACAATACATTGTAAATGTACAGAAGCTTTCCCAACACTGATTCCATATGACCAAGGCATACATTATGGGACGAAATGACTGTTAAGACCACAAATAATACCAGAATTAGCTAGTAAGCGCTCCATGAAATTCAATGCTCCATATTGCAGCTACTGCAGCTACCGTCATTCCTCAGAACCCACGTGAGCATGGTTTTCAAGGGGACACGACAGTCAACGCTGTATTGAGGTATCTCTTCAAACGGAAATGGCCGTGGTTTATGGAAGCCCTGAAAGGCATGGTGAAACTTTTTTTCTTGGCATTGTTGGCCAAAACCCAAATTTATCTCCTACGTAGGAGATAAACTTAGGTTTTGGCCTACAATGCCCAAAATACATTTTTTTTCACCTTGTCTTTCAGTGCTTCCGTAGTGGTTTCATCTAAAGTGAGTTGGAAGAATGATAGACGCCTCCAGGTACCCGTCGGCCTTGGAAGGGGGTTCCCCTCTTGTGTGTTCCTTCTCAAGGTTTCTTCCTCTTCTACCCGGTAAAGGGTTAAGTTGGGGGAGTTTTGCCTTGCCCGCTTGAGGGGGAAGATTGGGTGGCCTTATGTGGGTTCTGTGTGACACATTAAATACACGCTGGCTTTACAAACAAAATAAAATGAATGATGTTTAAATAAATAATAAAAATGCTAAATAAAATACTTTTTGTTGTGTTATTTTATTCAGTCTGAGTTGAGTTGAGTTTAGTTTAGGGAGACAAATGTAAGAGGATCAGGTATTTTGTCTAAAATTATTCTGAATTAATAATCCAAATGTGAACAGAATATATCTGGTGCGATCCACAATCACAGTGCACATCGAGACGAAGAGAGACAGACAACCATTCACACCTACGGGCAATTTAGAGTCATCAATTAACCTAACACATGCATGTCTTTGGACTGTGGGAGGGAACCGGAAAACCTGAAGAAAACCCACGCAGACACGGGGAGAACATGCAAACTCCACACAGAAAGGCCTTAGCCAGGATTCTTGCTGTGAGGCAACAGTGCTAACCACCACACCACTGTGTCACCCAGGACTATTGTTGTGATATTTTATTCATACTAATGACCAGTGTTACCACAGACCAGGTAGCAATGTGTGGTGCAGGACCGTACAGAGACCTTTTTAGGGGCAGGGGCTCTGACCTCTCCCCTGTACAGACTGCCAACAGACGATGATGGATAGCATGATGACATTCAGCCAAAACGTTCAGAATTTCACAGTTCTGCAGGGAAGGGAGACTAGCGTTGGTCACAGTTTGGAATGAAAGTGAGAAAACAGGACAGAGTAACACGGTGGATATCGCTCACATTTTGACCACATGAAACCAACATGTACTCCATGTAAAGGAAAAAACATATTCTGCTTAATGCTGCACCCATGTTCCAGTGACAAATGTCCACTAAGAGTGTTATTTGTTTTTTCTTGTAGTTTAGAATTGACAAAGTTTTTTTTCAAAGTAGCATATTTATTTATATTTACAGAAGCAGATATCTCTTCACATTCACAAATGAGTGTGTTTACTTGAACATGAATATCCACTTTATGAGGCTTGTGATCATATAAGTGGCGGCTGATAGTCTTTCAAGGAGGGGAAGCTAATTTTTCCGGCCTACATCATAAATGTGTTTGTTTATTTATATGTAAATTCTACCCTTTGTTCCTTTTCAAGAAAATTATCTGTGAACTTGTCGTACCAACCAGGCGTCTTTGCCAGGGACTTGACCAGTGTCCTCTCAATGGCCAGCAGGCTGCTTAAACAGCCATGGCCCAGCTGGAGCTGCTGCGCCAGGCTACTGTGAAGTGTGACCGCCGGTGAGTGTGAGTGATCATGACGGGGGGAGAAGATCTGCAGCTGCTGCTGCTCAATGGGGAAAGAAACCGCAGAGTGACAGAACAGAGTTGGCAAACACAACACTAGTCATTTTTAACAAAGACAAAGTCGCTGGGGATCGGTAAAGTCTCCGGATCAGTTCAAAACAACGGAATGAAAAACTTGGAAAATGCTCCAGTGGCTGTTTATTCTGGAAAATCGCTGATTCGCTAATTTAGCTGTCAATCAAAAAGGGATTCTGCCTCAGACAGCTCATTCAATCATGATGCAGAAGCCGAGTGTCACTGCCAGCCCACTGTCCCATAGACCCCCAGAGACCCTGCATTTATCCAATGACCGTCTAGTTTCACAGCAGTGGAACAACCCGCTCTACGCTTCCCCACTGAAGTCAGTAGAAGCTGAGCGCCCGACTCTGTAAAGCGCTGTGGCTCTGTGGGGATGAGGGAGAAGGAAGTTGCGCCGGTTACCTGTGATAAGTAGCTGATTCTGGACAAAAGATGAAGGCTTTCTAGCGCGTATTTAGTCAATGAAATGCACACATAGCAGTACGTATTTCACCACTTTGCTTTTTTTCTAAAAAGCAATGGCCACTGGATCATATTCAGGATATGGTGTTTACATACCAGAAGAAACCGATCAGTTGGATAAACTTCAAATGTGCATTAAGGAAATAAAAAGCTGGATGACCTGCAATTTTCTGATGTTAAACTCAGACAAAACTGAAGTTATTGTACTTGGCCCCAAAGGCCTCCTAAACTAGCTAAAGACATTGTTACTCTGGATGATGTTGTGTTGTCCTCCAGCACCACAGTAAGGAATTAGTTATTTTTGACCAGGATAGTCCTTCGATTCTCACATAAAATTAACAACAAGGACTGCATATTTTCACCCGCGTAATATTACAAAAATTAGGAAAATTGTGTCTCAGAAAGATGCAGAAAAACTAGTCCATCCATTTGTTACTTCTAGGCTGGACTATTGCAACTCCTTATTATCAGGCTGCTCCAATAAGTCTGTTAAGAGTCTCCAGTTGGTCCAAAATGCTGCAGCTCGTGTACTAACTAAAACAAATAGAAGAGAACATATTTCTCCTGTATTAGCTTCTCTGCACTGGCTACCTGTAAAATCTAGAATAGAATTTAAAATCCTTCTCCTTACGTACAAAGCTCTTATTGGTCAGGCTCCGTTGTATCTTGAAGAGCTCATAGTACCGTATCACCCAACTAGATCTCTGCGCTCTGAGAATGCAGGGCTACTTGTCGTTCCTAGAGTCTCCAAAAGTAGAATGGGAGGCAGAGCCTTCCGCTACCAAGCTCCTCTCCTGTGGAACAAACTCCCAAATGTTATTCGGGAGGCAGACACTGTCCCCTTATTTAAGAGTAAACTTAAAACTTTCCTTTTTGATAAAGCTTACAGCTAGGACTTACGAGCCCTTCGCAATATTTTTTATTTTTAAACTGCTTAATGCTTAATTATGCTGCTATAGGCCTAGTCTGCCGGGGGATAATTATTTTCCTGATACTCTGAGCTTCTCTCCTCTCTGTCTGTACCATTCATGTCTCATCAATGCATGTTACTAATTCAGCTTCTTCCCCGGAGTTGTCTCACAGGTCTCTGCTGATCGTGGTGGTACCTGCTGCCGTGGTCCTACATGACGCTTCCTGCTGCTATTATCAGTGTTACTCATATATACTATCAATAGTTTAATAAACTATAAAATTTGTAGCTGTATCGTAGCTGCTATTGCTACTACTCATCATTGATCATGTTTGCCACCATAATTATTATCATTTTCATATTCTGTCACCTTAGCTGTGCTTGTTTCTACTATTCTGTTGTATTAACTGTCTTAACATATACGTCATATTCACATTACTATAAATATTATTACAGTTACTGTTAGGCTTTGCTTGCATCTCTGGAAGTGTGTCTGTCTGTCTCTCTCTGTCCATCTGTGTGTCTTTTCTCTCTTTCTCTCTCCTTTCTTCCTCCCCAACCGGTCAAGACAGATGGCCGTCCTCCACAGAGCTGGGTCTGTCTGATGTTCGTGCCTGTTATAGGGAAGGTTTTCGTTGCCACCGTACTCTACAGAGGAATTGTTGGGTCTATGTAAATCATAAATAAGTCATTGAGTGTGGTCTTTACCTACTCTGTAAAGTGTCCTGAGATAACTTTTGTTATGATTTGACACTATAAATAAAATTGAATTGAATTGAATTGAATTTACATGAGCACAGAGAGTTCAGGTTATTTATATTACTTTAATATCTTTCTTTTTGCAAAAGCGCTGTTTACAGTAACAAAGCAGCATCAGGAAATATGAAACATTTACTAAAACGTAACAACTTAGCTGCTTATTTCTTCTCTGCTCCGACCATCACCAGCTACAGCTGTCTGCTCTGAGTTCATCCGCTTCCTCTCTTCACCGGCACACACAGATAAGCCTACGTAGCTTACTGAAGCATTCCTGAAATGTTCTTAGAAATAACTTCCTCCGCACCACTGTCTGCCTGTCACTAATAGCGCTTTGGACAGGAAATCAGTGGATGAAGATACACAACTTCTTTCACTTCCAAAAGACAAAACTGAGTTCAAACCTCTGATAAAACAGGCCGCTATCTTTGCACCGCTGTAAACAAATAAAGTCAAAAGTAGATAGCGCCATGCTTTTCATTTTAATCGAGTTGAATCATCCCACATTTTAATAAATGTTTTACTGTCTCAAGATCCATCGTTACATTCCTATGAGCACCAACCAGAAGTTAGGGTTAAACTGTGAGCACACACGAGGTGCAGCGAGGTGCGGTGAGGTGCAGTGAGGTGCACTGAGGTGCGCGTCTTTCTCTCTCTTGTGTGTGTTGTGTGTATGAGAATGACAGGGAGGACGAGTAATGTGGAGATAAATAAACGTTATTTATATTTTAAAATTCCTTGGCTTCCGTGGTGTAGCGCCCCACATTAGTCTATGTATGGGAGACGCTGAATGAAACAGTTACATAAACTTCTTTAAATTTCGACTTTAAAAAAAGTATTTTAAAAAATGTATTAACAGTCAAAACTGTATTCGCTAACATTTTTAATCATACCAAAATCACTATTGTCTTTTGTATTTAATTACATTTATTATTTTAACACAAATTTACACTTAGAAATGAAGAAAGAAAATAAATGAATGAATAAAAATTGTTTTAACTGCAAACGTTTATCAAGACAGCAATCCCAAAGTCTAAAAAAAACATATTTTCATCTAATCAAATCTAGAACTGGCAACCAAGTCTGAAAAACAATGAAAGACAGAAAAACGTCACTGAACTCTGTATCACTCTGGCTAACTGAATAGATCTTTCCCTTCAAGGAGAATTTTAATATTATTTATTATTTCAACATTGATCCTATTTCCCCATGCATTTCTGTGTAAGTGACTAATGTTTTTTTTTGTCTTTTTTAAGTTGGGCTCAGATTGTCATTTCAAGTGTCTGACTGACTTATGGAAAGATGGAGATGTTATCGTTATCCTGCCATGCTTTTCGTGTGTAACTTTAGCTAATAGCATTAGCCTACCTCTGCTCTGTCTTCAGCAAGTGTCTCCCCTCGAATAGTATTTATCTTTAGGGAAATTGTGCATTGGTAGGATGTCTTCTCTTCTTTGGCTGGCAGTAGTGTCCAGGTCAAACTACAAATCCAATGGTCTGTAAGGGGCAGAGTATTGAGACTTAATAGAATCCGTTTGTTGCACAACTAGCCACAACTTCTGCCTATCTGCATCCAGAGTAGATGTAGCTTCACATAAAGTTTGCACAGTTTGGAAATGTGCAAAGATTAACCTTTTTTTTATTTATTAAAAACTGTTCAGATAATACAAAGCAAAGTCACAATACTCTCCCTCTCTGAATCTCCTCTTAGGTGTCTTCAGGCAACACCCAGCATTCCAAAATACAGTCAGACACTTATAAGAACAATCTGAAAAAAACAATCTTAGTTGACATATATATTGTTGGTGCGCAGGAGCCCCGATCAATTGCAGAGCAGCCAGGTTCACAGCGGCGTAATTCCCAGCATAGCTCCACCCAGATTTAACCTGAGTTGGTGTGTACAGTAATCAAAATAAACCCTCTGTAATTTCAAAAGTCTGTGGGAGTGCAGGGTCTTTATATAATGAGATGGATGTCACTGTGTAGTCTCACATCAAATTCCCTCACTTTTTTATAGTTATTAATATATATATTTAGAAAAAAAAATCTCTGCACACCTGAATGTGGCCCATTTCTGTCTTCCTGATCTTAATCAGGTGCATGAATGAATATGTATTATTGTTATACATTTACACAATATACAGCTGTGAACTTGAAATGAAAGGTCAAAATGTACACCAGAATGGAAATTCTAGAAAAACAGAATTGTTATTGTTATTGTCATTGGAACACAAACATGTGATGAAGTATCAGTTTCTGCACCGCAGAGACCTGCTGAATGTAAATAATAAAAACATTATTTTTTCATGTAATGCTTAGTTTTTGGATTTCCTGCCAACACAGCCTGCCCACATCTCAGCAGTGATGGACATAAACTTCACCCCTGCATCATCCATATAGAGCCAGTAAGTACGACCACGCGGTAAACATTACAATTGTTCTGGGTGCAGCAACACAAAGGTTTCACACAAAGCTGTCATGAAAATTTCCTCAAGGCATTAGCAATTTATGCATGCTTGGTTTATTACTTGGCTTATTTATGATAAATGCCCTGAGGTGCTTTAAGAGCCACATGTCTTTAAAATGTGTTATGGAATTGCAGTGTTATCTGTCCTATTATTATTATTGCCATATCATTCACACATGGGGCTGAAGTGGGGGGATAGTGAATAATGGAGGAGGCGAGTCTTATTACATGGCAACCTCTGTGTGTCATTGCATCAGTCATTACGGGTAATGCCAGACATGACTGGTATGGTAAAAACAAAATCATGGCTTGCCTGTTGTGATGTATGTGACGTGCATATCTAATTTGGTTTATACTACTAATGCAAAAAGGCCGTCTGGGTGGAAGATGACGTATCCTTTCTGACTAAAGGCTTATCACTCATCGACAGGGTGTATGTGTAGCCCCTACCTCTTGATGTTTACACCAGAGGCTCTAAACATGGGACTCATGAGGATTTTCATTCATCACTCTTTCAATCTTCCCTATAAGCTCCACAAGCATTTCACTTGTGAGCAGTTATTTCAACAGTAGACCTTGACATTAGTATCATACTTGATAGACAGGAAGAGATTTATGCTGTTTGGTTCTGACAGAAATTAATAAAAAAATGAATGAATAAATATCTGTGCAATATGCTTCTAAATATGAAAAATAATGCATAATACCCATTCAAGTGGAGGCATGTGGAATTCAGAACTCTGAGAATAATAAGATGCGTTTCACCTTTCCTTTCCACTTGCCTGACAACAACAGCTGCTACCCTGTGTGGAAAGATACAGGAAACCAGAGGCAGAGGTTAATTACATATCTGAGATGCATTGCCCATTCTGCATCATTCGGCATCTCTCCGATGGATTTTAGATTTACTGTAAGAGAGCTAAGGAAACCTTCAGAAGAGTCATTTCTATTTCATTGTTTGACTTTTAATTCAGAAGGGTTTAACAGGCTGTTTGCTATATTTGGTTAACCTGAGTGCATCTGCAAAGCAAAATAATTAAAATATTAGATTAAACAGAAACGGGTGTTTTGAATCATGGTTTTGGGCAGTAGTTTTCTATTCATCAGATTTCATCAGGCAATCTCACTGAGGCTTGATGCAGGAATGACCTAGGCTGGACCCTCATTTTGTGTTTGTACTGTAAAGCTAAGGTTTGGCTCCCACCCAGCACCCAGGAGAATGCCCTGCACCTTGTTGACAACAAATCTTCCGGGGAAGCATTGTTGTTCTATTCCAAGTCACTATGTAGAAAAACACAGTTATTTGGCATGCACTGCATCAGGAATATTCAGATCAGGGATGGTTCTAGCGATGGGAAAAACATACTGCATCCCTTTATTTCTTATTATTAGTATAGATGGTGGTGCATTAAACATCCCATTTGAAAGAACTAATACTGGTTGTGTGTGTCTACTTTAAGTTAGTGGAGATTGAAATGTTATGATTTAGTTGAAGGTTCAAATACAGTCTATAGCGCAAAATGTGCTCGATAGTGTGTGGATGGATATCTGGAACACTGATGTACTGTATGTACATAAATCACGGCCTCTGCTGGTTTTTGCCGCATATGTATTGGCTTCACTCTTGACATACAAACCAAACAAGAGCAAGCATATCTCAAAAGGCGGCAGAAAAACACTGCGCACCATTGAAATGGTAAATGGACTTGTACTTATATAGCGCCTTTCTAGTCATCTGACTACTCAAGGCGCTTCACAGTGTCTGTCACATTCACCCATTCACACAGACATTCACACTGATGGCAGTGGACATCTACATACCATCTAATCTGGTCTAACCATTCACACCACATTTACACACCCATGCGCAGCACGGGGAGCAATTCGGGGTTCAGTGTCTTGCCCAAGGACACTTCGACATGTGGACCGGGGGAGATGGGGATCGAACCACCAATCTCTCGAACAGAGGACGACCCACTCTGTCACCAAGCCACAGCCGCCCAGGAAAGGAAACATCATTCAAACAGAAACTTTTGCAAATGGCTGAAAGCATTGTGAGTAATGTGTCAGCTGTAGGTAGGTACTGCAAGCTGTCAATCATAGCTTGACAACCTATAATGTCAGGGTTAGTTTTTTAAATTTACTTTCAAATAATATAATGGCTGAACCTTTTCTCTGCCCTATGAGGGGGATTCTTGTTCATCTAGCAGGGGACACACATATAAACCATTTGTAAAACAATATTTGACTTGGGTCAGCACAATAAAAACACAATGATTTATTGAAAGGAATCATTTGACAATCATCCCATCTCACACTGATTTTTCAGGCAGGAACATTTACAGAGTACCACTGTCCTAGAGAAAAGGCTCTAAGATACTACCAGCCAAACAGATGACACTAGCTCAGCCTAAGTGTGCTCAGCTGATTTATGATTTCAGTGCTCTGTCTGAGCTGAGATGATTATACAACCAGCTCCCTGGGCTCCAAGCAGCACCATAAAGGTTATTAGGGTGCTTCACCACTCCACACTCAGCCATATGGAGAGGCCGTGGATAGATGAGTTTCTAACTGCCGCATCACCCATCCCTCAAGCCCTCAAAGGAGTTTGGGATCACTTCTATGCAGCTGGTTAAGCAGGATTCAGCACAACACATACGCTTTCACTTTCTCTTATACAACGTTCTAATCTCGCGCTGAGCTTGGCCTTTTCACAGCACAGCTGCTATCAGCCAGCCAATCTATGTGGTTCCCACCAAGAACCTGACTCGCTCTTGCCAAAGGACTGTTCAGGGCCTCTGGGGAGAGGGGGAAATCGATACGGGATTGACTCCCCCCCAGTCACACTGATCCTCCCTGGCTGTCATGTAAAGTCATTTTCTTTACCATGTACGTGTTTATTGGGACTGCAGCTTATTACTAGTCAGCCTGCACCAATATCCCCCCGTTTAGGAGAGATCACCTAAAGCACTCTAAATGGCTGGAATCTTCATTTGGAAGACAAATGGACAGATTCTAAAAGCCAATGAATCTCTATCTGTAAAACCTGTACCCCCGTCCTGAACTATTTGAGGAAACTAACACACATTCACTCTTGAATAAGACTGGTTTTGCTTTTGCTTTGAAACTAATATAATCACGGCCATAATTTTCCCTTTTATTATATATTTTAACAACAATTGCATTAAAGTTATTTTGCATGAAATCATCTTTGGTTTGTAAAATGTTAGATCAAATTGGCCACAGAGTGAATGTTGTGTAATTACACTGTAATGCAGCATAATTGTAATCTTTGGCGGCACAGTCATTAATAACTATGACCTCATGGAAAGAAAGCTGTAATCTTCAATTTTGGCTTTGGTTTATTCTGTGTTGAGTTTAAATGAAGGGTTTGCTGCTCTAAGCCATCCAGTCTTTCTCCACCAGTGCAAAAACATGAGACTTCACATGTTATTTTTGGATTAGCGTAATACGAATCATCCAGTCAATGTATTACTTATAAACATGTTGGATAATCAATAACTAGACAGTCATCAGTGCAATTTATTATGACAGCAGCTCTTCTGAGAGCACAACAGTAGAAGTGTGAGATATTGCAGCTGTCCTTTCATGGGCTAACCTCTTTCAACTCATCATGGCCTCATTCCAAAGCATTTGATCATCACGTAGGGTTAGCAGCCCTGGCTGAATGCAACCAATATCTCTAATGATTTTCTAATATGCAATCAAGTCACCAGTTGAAACAAACAAACAAACAAACAAACCATTAGCCATGTCATTATCAACATTTCACCATAACATAACCTGCATGGGTTCATTTTCACTGTGAACAAAAGAGTGGTTCTTTACATGATTAAAATAGAAATTTCTGAAGGACCCTAAGAGCGGTATCAGTAAGGACTTGACCAGGGGAAATGTCCCTGGTTAACTTTTAAATAAGCCAAATGTAGTTCAGTTTTATTAGCAACAAGCATTCCTACGTGCCTGTACTATCAACATTAGGCTGTATCCGCACTACTATGTTTTCATTCAAGAAACAGAAATATCTATAGCTTCATATCAGAAAAGATCTCTCTACATATTAATATGTGTGAAAACGCATATCACATGACAGTGGGAAAACACTGACTCAGGTGTGCCGATGTAAACAGAAATAAGATTGTCTAATATTAATCTGCAATTTCACAGCTTGTGATCAATAAAGTATTTCTATTCTATTATTTTACTTTGTGGTTGAAAATCATAGATGTATTAGTTGAAAATACTTGAGAGGAAGAACAGCAATGGTGAAAAGTAAGATCAAACATATATTTGCTTGGACTGATGATGAGGTGGAATAATTACTGACAGCAAGCTGGTATATAAGGCTGTAAAGGTGGACAAAAGCACTGATTCGAAGTTGTAGCAAAGCAAATATGGTGTGCTGTACTGGGTGCATTATCCATTCCTGAAGGAAGCCATGGCAAAGGGAAGGGTGCAGCATCAAGAAAGTATGTCAGCCTACCTAACTGATGAAACTGACTGACGTGGGTGCCTGCATCATTGTTTACAAAGGTCTCTGTTGTCGTGCACCCAGGCTATATCCGGGAGTTTTAAATGTAAAATGGGGTGAGAAGCATTTCCAACATCTTTGTATCAAAAGCTGGGAAACATCGGAGTAGTGTGGACTTGAGGTGTAAAAATGCAAAAGATATGCGTTTTTAAACAAGAATGTAGTGCTGTGGATGTAGCCTTGGAGGCTCTTTAACAGGTGTATGGTAATTGCTTCCACCAATTAAAAATGCATAGAACTGCTGTTGCAGTCACAAGTGACTGGTCTGTGTCGCATCTTTGCTGCCATTATCATGTCATTAACCACTGTTTAATTCAGTCTCTGTATACTCAGATCAAACACAAACCTGTTTTGGGCCAGAGGACAGCCAGTGTGCTCAAATTAAACATAAATGTGCAGATGATGAGTTACCACAATTAAGCAGCAAGAGCAGTCCTTTTTGTAAAGTGAGGAGCTACATTTTAGAGCAGTTACTTCCCGTAATGCGATTACATGATATCTATATCTACCATCACCCGTTTCAAGCAATTCTGAATAATTCAAAATCATTGGCAATGACTTAGCAGTTACACTGAAGAAAGAAAAAAATGGTGGAATAAAGGGGGGAAAAGTCTACCTAAGCATTTAGCATGTGGATTAACAACCATTATTTGCCTGGATATGACAGCTCACATAGTCCTCAAAGGCCTTGCTCCAAAATACAGTTTTTTGCGAATGTGTTTTTTTTCAGCAAGAACAAAAACTTTGAAAGGGCATCCTAACATTACTACTTACGAGTCAAAACATCCAGGTCACTCCTAATTTTCCATTTATCTTCATCTCTAAACCTATCCTTTAGATAGCAAAAAAGTTAGTCTTCAACATGTTTTGTAAAAAGCTGACACTCTTGAGTCTTTGTCCATGGCAATAGAAACCCAGTTTATTAGGCATGGTTTTGCAAGCATAGAACCTATTTTAGAGGAAAGTTTCTGTATCACAAAGATTCTTAAAACAAATGTGTTTGCTTTTCCATCTTGCAAATCTATAATAGAGAGTACTAAGGAATTTTCATATTTTTATTGTGTACGCATTACTTTAAAGATGATTTGAACAGTTAGATGAGAAGTTTATAGATACAGGACCACTTTTGTGTCTGTCACCCGTTAGGGCCCACAGAATACTAAGATAATAGGACCAGAAACTAGGTTCGTTGGAGGGTTACAAGCACACAAGGGAGCCACAGGATCCATTTGACTTTAACTATATTGAAAGGTTGCATAAAATAAAACAAAATTAAATTTAGTGCAAATATAACTGTTCAACAGTATATCACAACACAAAAAATAATTTTGGAATCTGTTTTGTTCCTAACCACTCACTAGGAATGGGAAAAATTGTCCTTTTGCACAAAAGCAGAATTTCGTTGAAACGTTCCTTTAAGTTCAGTTTGTTCCTTTAAGCTCAGTTTGTTCCTTTATTTTTGATTGGATTTTATTTATATATCACCTTTCTCAGTACTCAAGGTGCTTTACAGAGTCAAGGTTCCATTCATTCACACAGACATACATGGTGGTGGTAAACTACGACAGCCGTCACAGCTGCCCTGGGGCAGACTGAAGAAAAAGGGGATGCTTATCAGCGCCTACGGCCCCTCCGACTACCTCCTCAAACATACAGCAGTCATACACATTCATACGAGGCAAGCTGTCCTGTATGTTGGGTCAGATGTAGTTTAAAAATGTTGAGTAGTTATTAAGTAGGTTCGTCAAAAACAAAAGGAGAAAACAGTCAAGTAGTCATGCAGGGTCCCTAATCCTACCACACTGATGTACTCAATGGATGAAGGTGGAAGAGGGGAGGTTTGTCCCCTCTTTGGAGAGCAGATGATCTCGGTCCAGCTCCTTGGATTTAGGAGGTTTATCATTCGCTGGGGCTCGCCATCTTCCCCAAAAATAACTCAATCCAGGATCTACAGGTTTCCAGGAATGTCAAAAACGTAGCCTGTATGGAAACAGGGCCATTACTATGACATCATGAAGTTCCACTCTTTATGGCCATAATGGATATCATATTAAAATCTTGACATACTACTGTAACACAATAGTGACAAAATAAATGGATTTTCTTCTTCACTGTACAGTTTTTATCTCTTCTTAAACCAAAAGAAATACATTTTATCATTTTAACCATGAAAATGATTAATTTAACTCTTTGAATATTGCATATGTGTACTTTAAATCATGAACTGAGCAACAGTTACAAATTAAATTGCTTAAATTCAAAGCAATAGCTTTAGTGCACATGTCCAGCAGTTTGATTTCTTAACACACTTGCATAACCAAATTGACATGCTCCAAATGTAACAATGCAACAAATATACACAATGAATAAAATCAAATAAAAATGCTTAGCTTCGATTCAAGCCTCATATATTTTCTATCAGGTGATCAGCGCAAATCATGCTGCTTCCACTCCAGCTTACTCTCAACACACGACAATAAACACAGTCAGTACACAACGGAGAAAACACAAGCTCTCTACTCCGCCTCGTGTCACAGACAGCATGGCTAACAGTTAGCGGTGCTAGCTTAGATGCTTCCACTCACCAAGTCGCCAAAAGTAATCAACTCCTGGCTAATGGGTTATCTCATTCACATCGCGTGTAAGTCTGCTCATAGTTTACTCCGTCTTTATAAAAGTTTAACAGCTTCTACTCTTGTAATTTAACTTGGTTTTCTCACGTGCTCAGATGTTCTCAAATCGCCGCTCTGATTCAGACACAGACAAACTTGCACCTGGAAGGGTGTGACTTACGTCCCTCCTTTCAATTGAAGGAAGGACGTAAGTCAACTATTGTTGCTGGTCCTATTGCAAGAGGATAGTGATGACTACAGCAGTGTTAGTTTTCTTTGTGTTTTTTTTTACTGTTTTTCCTCTTTAGTTTCGATATAATTCTCATATTTGGTTCAGATGATCACCTAATCAGTACCTCATTAAGTCGAATGAGATGTGCTTGTGTTGGAATTTAACAGACACTGGAATGGAATTGCTGTCGTACATGTAGAGATGCTGATTTCAGCAAAAATTTCAGTGGTCTCTTAATTTTTTTCCAGAGCTATATATTAAATAGGCAGACACTCTATATTAAATAACCATACCCTGCTGAGATGGGAAGATGTAAGTAAATACAAAAATATCTGCCTTGTCTACAAAACTCTGCATCACTCCTGCTACTGTTAACTACATAATCAAACATAACTACAAAAGCAGTCAAATCACTAGAAGCACCAAAAGAGGTGACCTTCTAATCCGATTTAGGAAAAGCACAGTTGGTCAAAGATAATTTTCTGCTAAAGCAATACAACACTGGAATTTCTACGATGGCGTATTAGGGCCATGTATGAAATAAAAAAATTACAGACCCGGGGGAGGGGGGATATATTTCGAGAAAAATGTTGCAGATTTATGAGATTAAAGTGGCAAATCTACGAGAAAAAAGTAAAAAGTTTATTAGATTCAAAGTCAGAAAAATAGTTTATTTTTCTCCTCAGGTGTTTTGTTTTACGGTCCATGTATCTTTTGGGTCTGTGTATGATATGATACTGGATTTGCCATTGCTATTGATATTTTTAGCGGGGTGGGGAGTTGCATTACGATGTTTAGGTATTTTAGGTTGCCTATCGACAACTGGCTGGAAATTAGCCATGAAGACCACAAAACTATAAACAAATATATTAAACTAAACCAAACTAAACTGAACTAATTACCTGCTCTGTATGTTTTTAATTATATCAGCAATGCTATAGGCATATTAATAAAACAAGAGAAAACAATGCCTGCTTTTTCAAAAGTTTAAATTATACTCTGTTGTTATCCTTCTATAAAATTATTTGTCTGTCCAATTTTATGCAGCAAAGCATAAGCAAACAATCCCATAATAATCTAAAGACAACATCCCTTTCTTCTGCTTAGAAATATATAACTCAACTTAATATGCAATGAAAATAAAATCATGGCGCTTGTCATCTGTATTCATAAAAGTTAGTCAGCCAGAGTGACTTTGGCATCTTCTTAACGCAACTTAGACTGTCTCCGGCTTTCTGAGACTGTGGGCTTTAAGGGATCCTGTCAGATATGGAAATAAAAACTAGTGTGTGAAAAGTTAGACTGCTGGTGATGATGCATCATCCTAGAAGGGCATGGGGTGGGTGGCCTGGGGTTTGGTTTATGTACCCGTGCCATCAACTCCTCATTCTTTAAAAAATGCAATGTGGATGGAGTTATGACTTATATTGGTGTATGCATCAAATGGCTGTCTAATAAAGGTACAGATTTGAAAGGCCAGATTGACATGGTTTGTGTTGAACTCAAAAAACTTCACCGGTACTCACTACCTTTGCCACACAGAGAGCTTTTTAACTAGCCTAGAGGAAGCAACACAGGTATAATCTGAGAGAGTAGTGGACTGAGAGGCCCATATGCTCCACTTAACAGAACAATTGACCAAAATCAAAAATACAACTCGAAGGAAGACAGTGCAGGGGAACCATCTGAATTCTATGGATCAAATAAAAATTCAAGGCAGACTCTCGCCTGACCGACTGAGTGGCCAAGCTTCTCCAAGAGACCCTCAGGCCTGTACAAACCATCTATATCGTAACTTAAGTTAAACAGCAGGTTTAAGATAAGCCTACATTTTATTGATTTCTCTTGGGAAATGAGGTCATTACTGCATCAAAAGTCAAATTATTCAGCAGGGTAAATAAAATGGAATACAAGTACTGACTCACATGGAATATAAAAACAGGCAAAACCAAAGGTTTGGGGAAAGCATTGATTAATGTTAAGTCTTTCTCTGAAGAATTATCCTACACAGGGGCAATATAAACATTATTAAGAGTGAAAGGTAATGCTGTTTGGCTAGAGGCCTCAAGAGAATTCAGATAGTGTGAATAGGTTTGTAGCTACCCAGGTACCAAGGGACTATAGAGGTACTTCTCCTTGATAAAATGCTGTGCTATCAAATGAGGACTGACATTATTTGCAGTTCAAGAGTTGGCCTCAGGCTTCCCAGGGCTGCGATGACTGTGTACAATCTATTGCTTCAGTCACTCTTGTAAATTATATGCATTTCAGAGCAAAGCATACAGTAAAAGTCAAATCACCATGATAACTATGGTCAACTAATGCACTGTAAGTTATGTACAGTGGTGTTTTAGTAGCCATTGCAGCAAAATGGCCTGTAAATAGCATTTTTTTATGGCACAGTATCTGATATAATGAATCATCAGGGAACAAGGAAAATGCCCCTCTAGCACCCAATGAACCAGAGAAAGCTGATTAGTCTAAATTTATGCTTCTTTATATCTGGATCTGATAGCGTGAAGATAATCTGCTGTGGGATGGGTTAGATGTGTAGCCTAAGTCTCCATAGTGACATACCTGACGTAAAAATGAACAACCATCAAGAAAGGCCAGCTGGAGTTCATTCAGATCTTAGTTAGCTTAAGAATCTTGCTTCCTGAGGCAGTGGTGTGAACTCAACCAGAGAAGTGAACAAAAGGAGAGATAAGAGAGGGAGCGAGAGAAGAATCATATCAATGTTAACAATGACACAAAGAATAAACTGTTCAAAGTGTTAACCGAGCTGTTACATTCATACCTATATGGTGCATTCGGTGTGTGTTGTACATATTTTCATGCAGAATATGAATCTATGTTTCTGGTAAAACCACAATTTTCTCCTTAATATGATTTTATAATCTCTGCAGTGAATTTTAAGAGTGACAATCCTACAGGTCACATACACAGATAGCATGTAACCATGAAACAACAGAACAACACTTTGAACTTATTTAGGCATGATGGTGCTTTGAGTTAATTGCTGAAGTCACCAGGCTTAGGATACTCACACTGGCAAAATGTTAGTCTTAGTTTAGTGTCTTTGTTTAGTGTGTTAGCATACTAATATTTTCTAATTAGCATTAAAGTACATCTTAGGCTGATGGGCATTTAATTTGTTTTACAAATATAGTGTATCTGGTCATTATCATTGGCCCTGCAGTTGGTGGGGAACTTGGCTTGGGAATTGGAGGGTCACCGGTCAAAGTCATGGACCACATAGTGTGGACTGATAGCTGTAGAGGTGCAAGTTCATCTCCTTGGTACTGCCGAGCTGTCCTTGAGCAAGGCACTGAATCCCCAACTGCTAGCATTGACTATGTGGCAGCAACAGTGTCAAAAATTGAGGATAAGGCACATAATGTTGACGGGGAGAAAGCATAAATGAAAAAGTTAAGGGATAACCAAAGTTAATATAATTCATCCTGAGGGGGGCATGAATGTTTGCAATGCATTCATTTAACCTAAAATGAAAACCTCATGGGGTATTGTACAAAATGTACAACATTTTTAACCAAAACATTTTGTAAATTCAATTGTTATTATAACCCACTGAGGGATTATTGTTCTAATTGTGATGTGTGTAAAATATACTTGTTGGAAAAGTAGAATAAATGGCTCGGGACCCTGTAGTGCCACTTGTCCGTTTAGAGAGCCATTGACACATAAGTAGTTTGGTGGAGAGTGATGAAACCTCTCTCTGACCATCTGCCACGGGGCTTTCCTCTGTGCTCTGCAGTCTGGACAGAAACAGGGGCAGACTGTGGTGACCTAATGGTGAAACTGAGACGCAGCTGCCTTCCAGCTGGGCAGTACATCCCTGCCTGGTTATGGAAAGTCAGAGTGGGAGATGTAGCCACAAGGTGGTTGTACATCTTAAACTGTCACTGTTGATATTTGCTGTCTGACAACCTGCCTGAGTCCCAAATGTCATGCTGCAAAAACACACAACCACATGCACAATCACACACATAACCTTGCATAGACAAATACACACTTAACCCTATGCACAAATAGGCACATAGCCAAAAAAGAGAGAAAAACCATCACACCGTATGTCATTGAGCAAATGGGCGACTTGTATACAGTGTTTGATTAAGATTAATAGCAAAACTGTCACCATATAACAGCTATGGCTGAGTGCCTGCATATAAGATGATGTTCCGCTCTATGAAGCTTTGTCACACTGGTGGTGGATTTGTGAGACAACGCATCATGTTGGACAGCCCACATGCTACACAAAATTTTATGTGGCATTACAAACAGTATAGGCAGGCCTTCATTAGCCTTGGCGTTGACAGAAATTACCAGAGGGGATCTTAATGGTTGGTAAGTAGAAACAACTGTAAATAAATTATTTGTCATATTAAAAAAATGGCCCATAAACCCACTTATAAACACATTACCTCTTGTCCTAAATGATAAATCACTGTCTGTTTTTCCTTTTTTAGATTTCTCTAATGCTCAAATCCAGTCAGCTAGAGAGGTATTTAACAGCTCATTCCTGACTTAAAACCATGTAAGCGGTAGTGCAGGAGACAAAGCCAGCATTTACCTCTCAGCCAGGCTATAGGTTGGTCAGGGGGCCCTGGATTCAGGCTGAGCAGAGCACAGTCCAACTGAGGCCCCAAAGCTGTAATTACACACGAACAGATGGCCTTGCTGGAGGACTCTCCTCCCTCAATCCCTCCTTATATCAGACCTACTACCTGCAGCACATGGAGCTCTCACTGCCCTCAACGAGTTAGTGCACACAGATTATTGTCCACAGTAAATGGGGGGTTGGCAGGTTGACTTTACAGTAAGAAAGAAGACTGTGTCACCAGGGAGACATGCGCTCAATCGCTGAAACAACCAAACCATCATGCCCTCTATGGCTAACCATCTTTTAGGCAGTATTAAACAATGTGACTCCTAGAGCTGAATATTGTGCAATTGCACCTATGCGCAAATCCCAGACAGGTCTTAAAATACCCTAAAAGGAGACATCCCTGTTTCATGAGATGCCTATTGGCCATAACATGGAAAACATTTACTTTGTCTCAGATTTAGATGAACAGTGTATTCACTGACTGCAGCAGTAAGAAAAACCCTGTATACAGTGGAGTGTAGTTGCTATTTAATGAGAGTCTTTCTGGGGGCTCCCATGAGATAAAGATGGAGTGGGATAGATGCATGCCGTACCAGCCATGTCCTTTGTTCTCTGTTTGAAATCATACATGATTTACGAACGTAGAATACAAATAATGCCTCTGTTGTGTTTTGCTGTGTATCAGTGGCCGAAGAAGACAGAAGCAGGGACAAATTCCAACCCAACTCTGGTTATTTGGCAAATGTAAGGAGACAAAAAGGGAGACAAACAGTGAAACTCTTAGAAAAACTATTAGTTAAGTAAAGCCCCATGTGACGCACTTAGGAAAACCTTACTAATCCACAGCCACAGAGCAATGAAGCAAACAATAAATTGTAGATATTTACTGTTTCAGGGGCCAAATTGGGCTGTTTTCAATGGCACCAGAAGAAGACAGACATGCTAGGGGCTTTAAAATGTAATGATTTGTGAAATCTTATACTTGCCATTGAGCGATTTGATGACCAGATTCTATTTCCAGGCTCAACTTCTTTTAATCAAAGGCTGCGAAATCAAACTCTGTGCAGTCAACTGAAAACTACACTCAGATGACTGTATCACAGAAGAAAATAAATTATGTCTCCACCTCCCTTGTCATCATGTGTGTTTGCTATAAAACTGTCAACCAGCAGAAGCAATTACAGCATTGTTTGTGGCTACTACTCGCTAGCGGTTGGCTGCTCAGTGCCGTAGATCGGTTCAACATCTCATCCATCAGGACCAAAAACAGCAGCTCTGTTGTACGGCACGCAGTTATAGAGGTCACTGCAGCAATCCCTCACCATGTCTAATCACCATAAGATCCCACCTTGTACATCGAGGGTGGAGCGTCACTTAGTACTCAACAAGTAGCGTCCACTTCTGTGCTTTAATGGATGGCTTACTTCCCCATTGTGGCTATAGACCTGCTTTTTTTCTCTGTTTAATGGCAGGACTTGGAGCAGGCTCGCTGTGCCCACCGAGACACATAGAGCTGTAATTACACTCAGCCAGATTGGTTAGAAAGAGAGGGCAGGTGGTGTAGAGTGTACACCCATAGGACAGGCTCAAAACACATATTTTAGGCACACTATATATATAGTACTACTGTAATTTATGGGGACAAAACACGTACAGCCACATGCAGGTCACACAAAGTTATCTTTCTTACATCACATACTGTATATATGGTACACATAAAGTGCACACACACACACACACACACACACACACACACACACACACACACACACACACACACACACACACACACACACACACACACACACACACATTTGCTGTTAGCTTTAGTTAGTTTATTGTGTGTTTTGTTTGTGCGTTTATTAATTTGTTAAGAAATGTTTGTATTTACCATATGTCTGTTTATTTAATATTACACAAAGATGAATGAGCCAGCCTCTACTAAGAAAAGAACTTTTAAATAACGATAAGTTTATTGAAAATACTCAATCTCATAATCTGAACGTGAGTCAAGGCCCTACATAGGTTCTCTGTGTGAAGTTTGTAATAAATTAAAGTTATTAATGTTTAGTAATTTTTCTTTATTCATTTTCCTTATCAAATATTTCATTTGATAGTCACACTATTGATCCAATTAAACCTAAAGTACCTACACCTGTTTCACTGCATTGTTCTGGATTACGGTGCTCCCTCTCCTAATTTATTGCTCGACCATCTCTCTGTGTCTCTATTTCTTTCTCTCTTGTGCCAAAACGCCAAAACTGCCATTTCGACCATCTGACAGCTTATAACTGACTTGACCAGCGGACTTTGATATGTACTAATTGGCTGTTGAAACAGGTGACATGTCCCATGTTTTGAGTGCACTATGTAGGGACACTTAAATAAAATGACTGATGGTATATGTAGTGCATAACATGGTGAAGAGGGTGGTATTTTGGGTGCACGTTTTGAGTCGACATTAAAGGAAAAGGAGAATAACAATTGCTCCATCTCATTTAGGTGTGACACAGCATGAACAAATAACATTATAAATGTTATTAGCAACAACTACTGTATTTTGACAAGTCAATACTCTTGATTAGAAAAAAATGTCATCAAAAAGTTAGTATAGTATGTCATTAAAAAGGTCATGGTGATGAGAACAAATTGTATAAGATTAAGGACCTGTGTCTTTTTTTCTAAAATACTTACACTAACTATTTGTTAATAAACTAAATTACTTTATTGAGAAACATGCATTATTGGTCGACCATCAATATGGGTTAAGGAGCAATTTAATCAACACCTTTAGCGGCGATGGAATTTGTGGAAAATATAGCAACAGTAATAGAACACACCAAAGGTGTATTCATTGACTTATGTGAAGCGTTTGACACAATCGTTTATTCCTAACTTTTGCAGAAATTGGAACACTATGGGATTAGAGGTGTCACACAACATTGGTTAGGAATCTATTTCAATAGGTTTCAATATGCTAAATTGAATAATACCGAATCACATTTTAGAAGAGTAAACTGTGGTGTTCCACAAGCTTGAGTTATTTTTTTAAATGATATTTATACAGTATTTAATATGTATACATTTGTTAAATTTGCAGATGACACCAATTTATTCTGTTCGGGGGACAACACGAAAGAATTGTTGAAAACCGTGGTGAAAGAATGTCGCCACAGACACCCAGATTGGAGTATTCGGCAAAGAGGCAAGTATAAATGCTTTCATTAGTGGTTCATATGCTCAGATGCTCAAAATACTGCTCAAAATAACAAAATAACACCAAATCTCTACAGTACAGTACAGTCCCTACACATAACACGAAGCACCAACAACGTAGTATGCGAACCCAGAGTTTACTAAAAGAGTGACTTGAAAGACTAACCAACTGGCCCCGGTACCAGCTGCTCTCTTAGTAGAGTCCATTCAAGTCGATTACCAAATGCAATCCAAAAGGTAGAAGCCCATTGATGCTTCGTTTTATGTGTAGGGATACGTATCATGCTACTGCAGAGGTTTGGTGTTATTCTGAGCAGTATTAGTGGTTAAAAAAGCTTTTTTAATGCCTCCACCGTAATGCCCCGAGCTAATCAGTGTTAACGATGTCCGGCTGTTAGCAACTCTACCTGATTTCTCCGTAATAGTTGTCACACGAAAAAAATCTGTCTCGATGGCTTATCTGATGTATGTAAGAGTTGACTATCTTTGAAACATGCAACATACAGATCTGTTCAGTTTTGAGAGTCAAACTTTGTAATGAACTCAGTGATGAGTTGAAATTCTGTAGCTCTCTATTGAGTTTTTAAAAAAGCCTGTGTCATGTTCTGTGTCTGTCAGTGCTCTCCTCTCTTCCGTTCTGTGTGAGTTTGTCCCCCTCTGTCTGTGTTTCCCTGCATGTGTCTCTCCCTTGTCTGTGTGTAGGTCCGGGAGGCGTTTCCCCAAAGCTGCAGCCTGTTATGCTGATTACACCACCACTTTAAAAGCCTGAAGCTGACAGGCATGCAGCGCCGGACCGTCGTCGACCCTTCATTGGTAACACTATTCCCCCTGGACTGGCATCCCCTTTCTCGTTGTGGTTTTCACGCTCCCCGAAGTAAGTTGATTAATCGTGTTTTGTTTTCTGTTTTTCTCCGTAGTTTCGTCTTCTGTCGTCTTCCTGTTCCTGTATTCCCCTGTTCGTTTAGTTAGTCTTTGTGTTTGCATTCTCTGTAGTATTTTTGCGTTTGCCCGTTTATTATATTAAACGTTTCTTTTGTAACTTTACCTTTTGTCCGTGTCTGCATTGGGTCCACCTTTCGTGCTATCCCCGTACCGTTCCTGACAGAACGGTCCGGCCATAACATGGACCCCACGGACATGGAAACCGAACCCCGGGTTTTTCCGTGCGTCAAGCGGTCACTTCCCAAGCAGTACTCCTCGGTAAGCACTCACAGACGCTGGAAGGAATTCTGACAAGTCTCAGTCAGTTGACTGCCTGCGTTGTTCGTCTGGAATCAAGACAGGTGGGACCTCTCCTAGCCGCTCCTGTGAATGTTGAGTCACCCGCTGTTACCGTGAGTACACTCCTTCCTCGTGAGCCCTATGTTCCGGCACCAGAGCGTCATTGTGGAACGCTGGGTGAATGCGCTCACGACAGCACCAAGGTAGCCTATGTGCTGGGCTTGTTGTCAGGTAGGGCTCGAGTCTGGGGAGCTGCGTTTTGGAACAATCCCCTGACTCGGCAGGCAACGTTCCAACAGTTCACCAATGAGATCATGTCTGTGTTCGATCATCCCATCGCTAATAGCGATTCCAGCGACCGATTGCTGGATTTACGCCAGGGTTCCGCTTGCGGCGGATTACTCCATGGAGTTTCGCACGTTAGCGGCAGAATTAGGATGGGATGATCGGGCTCTTCAGAGCATTTTCTTTAAGGGGCTGAATGAGGAGGTTAAGGACAGTCTAGTGGGCAGATCTGAGACCGCTAACCTCCAGGAGCTCATTAACCTAGCTATCAAGATTGACAACCGCCTGCGTGAGAGATGCCGCGAGAGACAGTCAGGGTTCCCCATAACTCCTGGTCTTCCTAGTTGTCTTCCCGAGCAGATCCCTGTTGTACCCGTGAGTAGTCGGATCCCTCTGTCTTCTGCTCTTGACCAGGAGGAACCCATGCAGCTAGGCAGTAGCCATTTGACTCCCGCTGAACGTGAGCGGCGTTTTCGTAATAGGCTATGTATGTATTGTGGAAGTCCAGATCATCAGATTGCTCATTGTCAGAGACGGTTAAACGGTCAGACTCACCAGTCTACAGGCGGGGTTCCGGTGAGTCGTTCAGTGGTCCCAAATAATCCCCGTCAGCGCATAAATCTGGAGGTTATTCTGACTTGTGAGGGCAGGGAATATTCCCTTCAGGCATTGATTGACTCAGGTGCCGACACTAATATAATTGACTGTGATTTTGTTGCCGCTAACGCTATCCCCGTGAACCAGCTGGAGACTCCTTTAAGTGTTAACAGTCTCAGTTGGAGCGAACTCACTCAGATCTCCGCTGAGACCTTGCCCTTAAATATGTCTCTGGCTGGTAATCACTCTGAGTCTATAGCGTTTCATGTTATGCCTTCCACTAATGCCCCAGTAGTTCTTGGTCTGCCCTGGCTCATCACTCACAACCCGGTCAATGACTGGATAACGGTTGGAGTAGCCATTGTCACTCTTCCTGTCTCCGCTCAGCTCCTCCTAGTTGTCCTAGTGCTCTCAGTTCCGCTGTTCCTGATCCACCTGATTTGTCTTCCGTACCGCCCGTGTATCACGATCTAGCCGAGGTTTTCAGCAAGACTAAGGATTTATCTTTGCCTCCTCACCATCCTGAAGACTGCCCCATTGAGCTTTTGCCCGGATCGACTTTTCCCACTAGTCGTCTTTACAATCTGTAAGGTCCCGAACGAGAGTCAATGGAGACCTACATTAATGACTCCCTCAAGTCAGGGATTATTCGCCCTTCGTCTTCCCCACTGGGAGCGGGGGTTTTCTTTGTGGCCAAGAAGGATAATCCCTGCGTCCCTGCATAGATTACCGGGGCCTTAATAACATCACCATTAAGAATAAGTACCCATTACCGTTGATCAATTCTGCATTCGAGCCGTTGCATGGCGCAACCGTCTTCTCAAAACTCGACCTCCGCAATGCATATCACCTCGTGAGGGTGAGGGAGGGGGACGAGTGGAAAACAGCCTTTAATACGCCACTCGGGCACTTTGAGTACCTGGTCATGCCTTTCGGGTTAACCAATGCTCCGGCTGTGTTTCAGGCCCTAGTTAACGACGTGCTTCAGGACCTGCTCAACCGTTCCGTATTTGTGTACCTAGACGACATCCTGGTATTCTCTAAAGACTTGAATGAACATGTGGTGCACGTTCGTCAGGTGCTTCAGCGTCTCCAGGAGAATCGATTATTTGTGAAAGCCGAGAAGTGCGAGTTTCATGTATCGTCGGTAGCCTTCTTGGGTTATATTGTCGAGAGCGGACAGGTTAGGGCTGACCCTGGGTAAGTCAAGGCTGTGACAGAGTCGCCCACACTTACCTCTTGCAAACAACTTCAGAGGTTTTTGGGGTTCGCCAATTTCTAACGACGATTTATCCGCAACTACAGTCAGGTAATTTCTCCGATGACCAGGTTGACCTCGCCCGCTACTCCGTTTGACTGGTCCCCTGCCGCCAACAGCGCCTTTTTGACTCTGAAGAAGCGTTTTTCTTCCGCTCCTGTGCTTGTGCAGCCTGACACTGGTCTCCAGTTCATCGTTGAGGTGGACGCTTCGGATCTGGGAGTGGGGGCGGTTTTGTCCCAGCGAAGTCCGACGATAAGATTCACCCCTGTGCTTTCTTTTCCAAGAAACTGTCTCCTTCAGAAAGAAATTATGATGTCGGAAACCGTGAGTTGCTGGCGGTGAAGCTAGCATTGGAGGAGTGGCGACATTGGCTAGAGGGGGCAGAGATTCCATTTGTGGTCTGGACGAACCACAAGAATCTGGCCTATATCCAGATGGCCAAAAGGCTTAACTCCCGCCAAGCCCGATGGGCTTTGTTCTTTGGCCGCTTTAATTTCACGTCAACATACATTCCAGGAAGTAAGAACGTCAAGCCTGATGCCCTTTCACGGCAATTTGGACCTGCCGAGGAGGAGGAATTTGGTATGGAGAACATCGTCCCCTCGTCTTGTGTCATGGCAGCATTGACCTGGGAGATCGAGGCTACGGTCAGGCAGGCGCAGCGCTCCTGGACCACCAGGACGCCTGTTTGTTCCTGCCAGCGTTCGCTCTCAGGTACTCCAGTGGGGACACTCGTCTCGTCTCTCCTGCCATCCCGGAATCACCAGAACCCTCAAACTTCTTCGTCGCCACTTCTAGTGGAAATCCATGGTGCCGGATACGAAGGAGTTTTTCCTGGCCTGCACCGTCTGCGCCCGAGGAAAGGCATCTCATCGACCTCCAATTGGTCTTCTTCGTCCTCTCCCGGTCGACCATGGTCCCACATCGCGTTGGATTTCGTTACCGGACTTCCCGTGTCTCAAGGTAAAGACACCATAGTTACGATAGTGGACCGCTTCTCAAAGATGGTGCATTTTGTTTCTCTCCCAAAGTTGATCCTTGTGGACCACGTGTTTCGCCTCCATGGGATACCTGCAGACATCGTCTCCGACCGTGGTCCGCAATTTACCTCCTGGAAGGCCTTCTGCCAGGCCTTAGGGGCCAAGGTCAGTTTATCCTCGGGGTTCCACTCCCAGTCGAATGGCCAAACGGAGAGGGCGAATCAAGATTTGGAGACTGCTCTTCGTTGCATCTGTGCCCGCAACCCTTCTTCGTGGTCTTCGCAGCTCTCCTGGGTCGAGTACTCCCACAACTCCCTGACCAGCACCGCTACAGGCATGTCCCCCTTCGAAGCTTTGCTGGGCTACTTACCCCTTTGTTCCCGGCCCAGGAAGCCGAGATAGCGGTGCCATCCATTCAGCACCATCTCCGAAGGGTGCGTTGGATTTGGAGGGAGACCCGTGGGGCGTTGCTCCAAACGGCGGAACAGAACCGCAAGATGGCAAATCGTCATCGCACACCTGCACCCAGATACAGAATTGGACAAAAGGTGTGGTTGAATTCTCGGGACATCCCCCTGAGTGTCTCGTCCAAGAAACTCGCTCCTCGTTTTATTGGGCCCTTCGAGATCAAAGCCATCGTGAACCCCAGTGCTGTCTGACTGAAGCTTCCTGCGTCCCTCAAAATCCACCCGACCTTCCATGTCTCCCGAGTCAAGCCCGTAACCACCAGCACGTTGTGCCCGCCTGCCGTCGCCCCACCACCCCCCGTACCGTTGGCGGCCATCCGGCGTACACGGTCAGTTCAATCTTGGACGTGCAACGTCGTGGCCGGGGTTCCAGTACCTGGTGGATTGGGAGGGTTACGGTCCCGAGGAGAGGAGTTGGGTTTCCCGAGCCCTTATCCTAGATCCGTCCCTGATCCGGGATTTCTACCGGGCTCACCCTGGGACGCCCGGTAGAGCGCCTGGAGGCACTCGTTGAGGGGGGGGGGGGGGGGGGGGGGGGTACTGTCATGTTCTGTGTCTGTCAGTGCTCTCCTCTCTTCCGTTCTGTGTGAGTTTGTCTCCCTCTGTCTGTGTTTCCCTGCATGTGTCTCTCCCTTGTCTGTGTGTAGGTCCAGGAGGCGTTTCCCCAAAGCTGCAGCCTGTTATGCTGATTACACCACCACTTTAAAAGCCTGAAGCTGACAGGCCTGCAGCGCCGGACCGTCGTCGACCCTTCATTGGTAACACTGTTCCCCCCGGACTGGCATCCCCTTTCTCGTTGTGGTTTTCGCGCTCCCCGAAGTAAGTTGATTAATCGTGTTTTGTTTTCTGTTTTTCTCCTTAGTTTCCCGTGTTCCGGTTTCCCGTCCGTCTCCCTGATCTTCCGTCATCTTCCTGTTCCTGTATTCCCGTGTTCGTTAAGTTAGTCTTTGTGTTTGCATTCTCTGTAGTATTTTTGCATTTGTCCATTTATAATATTAAATGTTTCTTTTGTAACTTTACCTTTTGTCCGTGTCTGCATTTGGTCCACCTTTCGTGCTATCCCCGTACCGTTCCTGACAGCCTGAAAATGTTAAATTATCAAGGACTATAATTGACAGTAAA
Organism: Echiichthys vipera; assembly: GCF_963691815.1. NCBI lineage: Eukaryota > Metazoa > Chordata > Actinopteri > Perciformes > Trachinidae > Echiichthys > Echiichthys vipera. Next base: position 16,197,802 of record NC_139826.1, read on the forward strand.
ATTTGTTTTGTAATGGCCTTTTTACTTTTTCTTATTGTTGGTAATTTGGGTTATGTTTTGGATTGTATAGGACAGGCAAAACTAAGCCTTGGGCTTCAGCCTATTCCTTTTTTTGGTTAGTGATTGTGTGGATTATATTGTGTGAAATGAATCAGTGTAAACATGTATGATAATGTTTGTTGTAACAGGACACCAATCTATCACAGGGGACATAGAGACAGACAGAGACGGACAACCATTCACACTCACATTCCCACCTATGGGCAATTTGGAGTAATCAATAACCATAGTAACTAGGGATGTCCGATAATATCGGCCCACCGATATTATCGGCCGATATTGAGTTAAAAATGTAATATCGGGAATTATCGGTATCGGGTTTTTACAACCGGTGTTAGTTCTGTAGGCTTCAGCATTTCCGAGTGTACCTGAATGCAACACGGGCCGTAGGCTTCAGCATTTACGAGTGTACCTGAATGCAACACGGGCCGTTTACAGGCGCGTGCTTGATGACGACGTATAACAACAACAACACGCTTCACTCGTAGGTTGCTAACCGTGGCTAACAAGCTTCAGCTCGCCCGGTGCATGAGATGTCCGTGGTTTGGAAGTATTTCCAAGTGTCACCTACTAACAGTAAATGTGCGCTTTGCAAAGACTGCAAGGCGTTAGTTATGAGAGGAGGAATCAATGCGTCTTCCTTTAATACATCTAATCTGATTACGCAACTCAAGAAGAAGCATGCGGAGTTAAACGCTACATCTGTGCAGCAAAGTGATGAGAAGAAGCAACAGCCGACACCGAGAAACAAACTTTTTCTATCGTTCAGGATGCCGGATTCACCAAACTTGTGTAGTTTCTCGAGCCACGTTATGTCTGTATAACGCCCAGTCAGAGTGTTTCTCAGACCAGTGTTTACCCGAACTGTACAGCGTTGTTTACCGTCACGTCGAGAAGGTAATTTCTGGTGCTGTATCCATTAGATCCAATACAGGTTAGCATGTTGAGCTTGACTGCTGATTTATTGTCGAGCCAAGTTACGGCTCAGGCGTTACTCACTCTGGAAAAAGAGGACTATGTTAGTTTACTACTCTGGACTGAAGCTATGCATCTTCCTTGTTTTGATGTTGTCTGTAGTGTTGTTTGAGGCAAAATATTCTCTCTAAAAACACAAACAAATAAATGAATGGCCCTTTTTTCAATAACTTATTTTGTACAGACTGTGTTTACATTTGAAAAGCCGTGTTGCATTTATGTATGCATCCAGTGGGGCATCACATAAAATTAGGCATAATGTGTTAATTCCATAATAGGTGATATGTGATGAATTTTGGTGTAAAAAGGCTGCATATATCGGTATCAGGTGATATCGGGTGATATCGGTATCGGAAATTAAGGGTTGGACAATATCGGAATATCGGATATCGGCAGAAAAGCCAATATCGAGCATCCCTAATAGTAACCAATCAATTAACACATAGTACAGTATAGTATGTCTTAAAATGTAATTAAATTTCATAGTTCAGTATGTTTAAAAAAATGTAATTAAAAGTTATAGTATGCCATAAAAAATATCACAAAAAATTATAGTAACATATGTCCTGATGTGACTGACTTACCCCTCCCTTGACGTGAGCTTTATCAATCTTCCCCTGAAGAATAAATAGCCCTCTGCTTTGAAGGACACAGAAGAGTCCAAGTTGAATGCCTTATGTCTGTTGGACAGTTACTCATACACAACAGCTGGCTGCATTACATTATCACACAGATGCACATGTTCTTTTGGCCCATAAATTCAGGATAATGTATCCTCGTCTTTGAGAGCTTCACTGCTGTTATCACCCCCTGTCATATGCTCAATTAGTTGCCCCTGGTATTCATCTAGACTTTACTTTATCAAATTCAAAGTATCATCAGTAAGAGAAATCAGCTGTCTTGGTCGGCAGCTTGCCAGCTGCTTGTGGGGGCGTGGACACACACATGCACACACACACACACACACACACACACACACACACACACACACACACACACACACACACACACACACACACACACACAGAGGGAGAGTGGACATTGAGGTTAACAACATGGCCGTCATCTTACCATAAATTATTTCAACCAGCTCATCCTCAGAGATCATTGCCCACCATCAGTTTGTCCTTTGCAATGTGCTGCAGATGATGACTAAATATTCCTGAAGGAGTTGACAATATGTAAATGAGAGGTCAAGGTTATGAAAGTCAAAGTTGATGTAATTTTGCATCTTGGCAGCTCTATAGCTGGATGAGTCAGATTTGTATTTTATTCCATTCTCCCTCCCTTCTGGGAGTACATGAGTGACAGTGTATTCTTCCCCATGCTTCAGTTTGCGCTTTTACTGTATGTTTTCCTCTTTTACCTTCCCTTTCACAATTTCTGATTGTTTCTGGTGAGGAAACAAACTCGACTGGCATACTTGGCTCAAGGAAAAATCGAGGAGCATTCTGGGATTTCGTTTTTTTTAAACAATGATGCAATTTACTGTAACGTAATTCAGTCTAAATTTGGAGCCATTCAACTGCACTTAATGTAGCTGTGACTCAGTAATGAAACGCTATTAGCAATTAGCAGTTTATTTGTTTAAAGTTGCAGTCCGTAAGATTTTCATCTAGTTAATTGTCTGTTAAGTTACTATCAAAGAGTGTGTTAAAACAATGTTGATTGATCATATGACCCACTAATGAAAGTGTGTGTATTTGCTGCTTTACCAAGAAATATGATCTGGGGCAACATTCTCTCGTTACAATCAAAGGCGCTGCACAGTTAGTGACAATTTTTAATCGTTCCACTTCTCTCTTCGGACTTCCTATCAGTGTGGAGCATGTAAAAGCATCGCGCCACATCGCACAGGTGAGAGGTGCCAATCTACTGATGTCATACAGTCGACACTGTTCGGTTTCGAAAGTTACTCTGGAAGATGAGGTCCAAGACACTTGCCAGCAACTACATCTCACCGCCAAAGCAGCTGTAAGAAACAATGTATCTCAATTCTTATGGATTATAACTTTAAAGTCCTTATATATATATATATATATATATATATATATATATATATATATATATATATATATATATATATATATATATATAGTTCTGTACAGAAATATATATATATATATATATTTATATTTCTGTACAGAACTGTATTAGCTATTCTTACATTTAATGACCTGTAGAATCTGTAGCTATACATTCATGTAGATTAAAGAAATATACGTTAGTGTACTGTTTAGCTCTAAAATAAGAAAGTTTGTACGGTAAATGGTTACACTAAAAATGTTTCGGAAAGCACTATATGCGAAAAATATACAATGCAGTAAAATAATCTTCCCAAGTAGTTAGTGACACTGGCTCAGAGACTGCTCAGTTCTCATTGGTTGCCTGTCAGGCCAGAGAAATCTAATAGATACCATTTTGGAGCAGACAGAGAGAGGTAGAGCGACATGACTATTTCACAGATCGTCTGTCTCATTGTGCTGTCAGAATATAGTGAGTGTTGTGTGAAACGAGTATTTTTTACAGAAAGTTGATGACAGCTTTAACTTTAATTGTATTCCATTCTAAATGAATCTAGCAAAAACACAATTTAAAATCATATAGCATATAGGCGCCTATGCACAATTGGAAAGTTTCATGTTACCCACAACATAGTTTTGCTAAAGCTGCTGCCCCCGCGACCCGACCCTGGTTAAACGGTTGAAGATGAGATGAGATTAGATGAAATAATTATCTAGTACTATAATTCCCAGGAGTAATAATTGTTAAGGTGGAATCTCTCCGGAAAAAAAAGAAAAATAATATTATGCGTAGAATAATCAGACATTTCAGAACTTACACCTATTTGGTTTCTTGTATTGAAATGTGATACAATGAGCAGTGCCACGTCTGTCTGAAAGAATTCCCTTGAGCCCCCTGTTCATTATAATGCCGGGCTAAAAATATCTTGCACATATCCCATCCTATTGTCTGAATTTTTTTTATTGTGTGTATCTCTTATCTAGTTTCTCCAAATCTTCATTGCGCTCTCACACCTGCGTTTTAGAATAGAATAGAAAAGAATAGAAATACTTTAGTGATCCCAAGCTGGGAAATTGCAGTTTTTTTCTGTCAACCTCTTAGTATCTCTTATTTTTTCTTTTCCCAACCCCTTCAGAACTGCTGTAAAGAAAAGAGGAAAAAGGTGACACTGACAATGGATTTACTTCATCTGGCCCTCTTCCAGTGAGTTCCAGGTGATTAGAAACACTGTGTCAGTTTTTGACCAAGGGACCAGCTGGGCTTGGAATAAATTACAGCATTTGACAAACTTCTTTTTTTGTCAGAAGAACAAGCTATTTCTAATGTGGGCCTGTGAATGTTGTCATTTGTCCAGGTCATCGTTATCCTCAAAAGCAACTGGACTTGGTTATTTGACTAGGAAGACGTTTCACCTCTCAACCAAGAGGCTTCATCAGTTCATGTATGCATCTGACCAGGCTGGGACTGGGACTATTTCTAATGAGGTTTTAGTAGAGGTTCTTTAAAATAATATATGTTTATCATTCTGATCTGTAACATGGGCCATTGTCTACATTTATACAGTTTGCATTTCCTACATTACCCATGTCAGGTAAGGTACAATTATATTGTCAACTCATTTCATTTTATGTTGATCCTCAGGCTACATCCTCACACTAAGCCAGAAATGAACTGCTCTTTGAAGTCACACAGATGGCCCAAATAAAAAGACATAAATGTGGCGTTAAAGTTATGGCAGGTGAAATTATTAAATTATTTCCTGCCACAGACATCCATTTCTTCCTGTGGCTGTTGAATGACTGACAATAGGTAAAGAATGACTGATTTCAAAAATATCATCTCTCAGACACCATTAAATCACAGAAAAAGAGTAACTTTGGCAGTAAATCCTTCATGTTTAACGAAAAGAATTACAGTATCTGTGGTGAAATTATCTGGATGCTTTTCATAAAGGGAGCATCAAAAAGATAACTCAGATATCAAAGTCTCAGATGTGCAGCCACCACTAGGAAGATGCTATATAGTAAGTAGCAAAGAATATCTCTTGGAACTTATTCTGTCAGGCACATGGTGTATTGAGGGAAGTCCAGCAAATATACACATCAAAGTCTATCAGGTCCTGGGGAGTACTACTCTAATCAAATCAAATCAACTTTTATTTATATGGCACTTTTCATACTTTTAAGTAGCACAAAGTGCCTCACAGAAAATAAAAGCAAAACAAAACAAAACATGAACAACAAAGAGACACCATGAAAACCCAGACCTCTCGACCCCACAAATATACACAAAGACACACACACTCACGGACATACAGAATATGGCCATACAAACAGACATACATACTGACACACATACATGGCTGGGCACCGAGATCAGAGGTAAGGAAGAAGCTACCTTTAGCTACTGGATACTGGAGTCTTTTGTGGCTCCAGTGGGAGCAGTGTAAAATGTAATATTTTGCCTAAAGTGACATCATACGAGGCAGTGTTGGTTGGGGTTGAAGAATACAAGTCTCAAAATGAAAGGATTAGAGCTGTGGGGTTAGAAAGAAGTGAGCTTACCAGACCTCTGCAGCCTGCTCCTCCTCATCTTTGCTTGAGGCCAGCAGCCTGAGGCTACATCAGCAAAAAAGTGATAGTGCTGGTTCTGATGCTGGGTTTCTCCTTGTTGTGACTATTAGGATGTACCATGCTAAATAGATACTTTCTTTTTAGAGGTTGTACAATTTTACCAGTGGTTGTACTGGTTATCATCCTTAAATACCACCCATGGGTCCAATCAGTGAAAATAACTGACACATTGAAAGCATCCTTTGTTTTTTGCTAGCATCAATTTGTTTCTGAATTGCTATGAGCCAGCCACTTTGGATGCACCTGACCACATGTGTCATTATCTATACTAAGGTTATTTACGATTGAACATGTCAGCCTTGCATGGAAACTCTGTCAAACTGTTCTCCAAGAGTATATAATTTCTTTTGATTTTGTCGTTCTCAACACTTAATGCAAGAAATCTGTTGCAATGAGTTTGTATGAATAGTGTTTGACAGGTTATTTCTAATTACTTTAGTCACCTGACGCTTCAGTAAAACCTGATGACAAACACTTGTGCTTATCACTTGTGTTAAAGGAATGCTTTCTAGACACTTGTTCAAAATGACCCAGAGTTTTAAACACATTTGCACATACTTTATGCACATTGAAGAAAAGTAGACTTTTGTACAATATCTCACTAAATATATTTACATGACATACAATTCGCCATCAGTGCAATACATAGGAATGTTGCATATTTACCAAATGTTAGACTCTTTCCTTTATGGAGAAAAATAATTCCAATGGCAGAAGCTGATATAACTAATGTGTAAAGTAACATGTGCAACTCTCATATTGGTTAACAGCTTCACAGGAAATAAATAAAAAAAATGATAACCACCCTATCAATAATCAAATATAATTAAGCACTGAAAAAGTAATAGATCACATGTACATATTTATGTTCATACATGTAATGGATTGCTTTTGTACAAATATTTTATATAACTTTGGCAGTTTATCAGGAACAAAGTTATCGGAAAAATATGAAACAATAATATCAAACTGTCAGCAATGTCATGTAAGCTTGCCTTCCAAAGCTCATGTTCACAGTGGTCATTCAGAAAGGCTGGAAGCTGATGGCCAAAAAAACAAATAACAAAAAGCCAAAGAAAAAGAAAACATTTCCATCCTTTCTGCTAAGACTGTTAGCACTGGAGGCTGTCATCATTGTTGTCATGGTTATAAAATTACAAACACCTATGAAGGTTTACATAGCAGTCATTGCCATTTAAAAAAACATGGTCTATTTTCAGGTTGACTTAAATACAAACAGTTTGAAGGCAAGGGGACAGGACCCTGCTCGGTGGTCACTGTGGAATCATGGGAGAGACATGACCGAGAAGAGGACATGCACAACAGTGCCGTGTGGAAGAACGTGAAGCCAAAAAACGAGGGTGCAAAATGAAAGACTTTGCAACAATCAAAACGCCACACTGTCAGAAAATGACTTACACCGGACCGGACAAAATAATCGAGCAAATTTCAAACATACTAAGTTCACCATAATTCATATACGTTGGTTTTGTTCTTTTTTTTCACTGGTTTGGCACTTTATTGGAACTAATCTCTGTTCAAAAAGACTAAATGTTGTACAAAAGGTATTTCATGTCTCGTTAACATAACTCGTAGAATATAGTACTTAATAGTAAGCATACGGTAAGTAAACACTTGTACATACTGTAGTTTTAAAATGAACATTCCAACAGATGTTTTACGCACATGCACAAAAACAAACAAACAAACAAACAAACAAACACAACTCTCTCTCTCTCTGTCTTGTTGCCTTGCCACATTTGGGCTTCCTGCCCTTCTCTTTGGACAATCTCATTCTCCAGCTTCTATCCAGAAAGAACATCTGTTGCTACTGCCCTTTCTCCTTCTTATTTATCTCTTACTTAAGACAACACAACTTTTAATACTGCATTTTTGTTGAACATTATGACACTTCCTCCGATGAGCGTGTGTCTGTCTTAAGACGCACAAATTCTTTAGCCACCTCGTCGTTGGTCCTTTGAGAGAGTATCCTCATGATGGTGAGGCCAGTTTCATCCATGGAAACGCTCTTCATCAGGGGGTAGCAGGCGGAGCAGCTGCCTTTGTCTGCCAGCTCTCTGAGCTGGATAACCGTCATGCCGATGATGCGATCCTCGCGTGCAAAACAGTAGTCCTTTACTGAGACATGCAGCTCATAGGCCTCCGGTCCATGTTCATTACTGAGAACACTGGGAGAAATAACACAGATAGATCAGAGAGGTGAAACTTGGAGTATGAAGAAAAATTAGTAATGTTTTACTGTAGGGTTTACCACATCATGGTGGTTCAGATACACTGTTGTAAGTTGTAAGTCACTTAAAAGGACACTTGATTTTAATTTACTTTTTTATTATTGTTCAAACATCATGAAAAGCCCAAGGTGTCATTCTGAAAAATTGCACACCAATTGCGTTATGGATACTGACATTCTTCTTTGTTCGCCAGAGACTCTGGCTGTGTGACATTCCCCCAGCTAAAAGCTACCTTATTATACAGTTTGTGTGGCTGTGATGAAACATTCAGTCAAGTTTTGCAAGTGAAATTATTGTTTCTATTCAAATGAGTCTTTATTCTGAGTCCACTTTTTGTTTGAGGTTGTTTGCTAATTATCCACAGAAACTTTAACGGCTTCTTAAAATTCAAATGACAATGGCAGGAGTGAATCTATATGCAGACAACAGTGAGCCTGCACTGATCACACTGGAGTTGCTACAACTCAATCTAACATCACTCTGTGACTTTACTTGGCTTGGCTCAGCACGGCATTGTCAAAGAGGCGACAAGCCCATGTTGTAGATTGCTTACTTGGTCACTTGGCTTCCTTCAGTTCCAACAGTTTCAATGCAATGAGCAGAAGTGTCGGTAAAGCAGTTGAATTATATCCACAGGTTAGAACAATTGGAAGGACTTTGGCAGTATGGCTTCATGCATTATGTGGTATTACTTTTATACCACATGCTGCTGTAGGTGTTTTGTAGTGTGCAGATAGCATACTGAATACTAGTTTAAAGATACTGCAGCATATATCTCAAGGACAGAATGTTGAATGCAGACTATCTTTGGTTGTATGTGGGAAGGCAAAATGCTGCAAAATATAATACAGAAATCACAATAATGTATTTTATGTGCTTTTAAAAACTCCCTCAGCATTGCTCTCTCTTCTCTATCTCTGTAACCAACATGTAAGAAGCATGATTACTCACTATTGGAATGTTTCATTGTACTTTGGTGACCAATTATTATTCTTGGTCTTGGTGCTGAATTTGCGCTTCTTGTCAGCCAGGTGTGGTCCCACGGCGTTGACCTCTACAAACGGCCGGAACATGGCGTTGGTTTGCCAGACGAGGTTGTTTACTGCAACCACTGAGAAATGCAAAGAACATAATAATTAGCACCATCCTAGTAAAGTAAAATCTAAACACTAACACTGTGTATATATGAATTTCTGTATTTATCTTTTTCCCCACAGATTGGCTGATTGTAGAAAATGTCAAGTAATGCTTAGATACTGTATATAGCGTAATTACAATAGAAATTGGTAGACATTGAAACAATTGAAACATTTCCACTTATCTGGAATATTTATTGTAAATATTTGTGGATGTCAGTGCCTAGGAGTTAGACTGCAAAATGTATTTCCAGACCATTTTGTACATCAAGAAAATGTGCACTGAGATAAATCCACCATAAAGGAGCCAGGGATACTGATATAGTTTTGTTCTGTGGTTGTTGCCAGAGGTAATTCTGGGAAAGTGTAGTAAATAAATAAATGATGCATAACTGCATCTCTTTATCCTGTAATAATAGAAATATCCATATTTGATTGCCATAGTTACCTAACTGGCAATCACGTTGGCAAGTTAGTGCTGTCGGCTGATTATAGCGGTTTGTTTGCCAGCTGTAGTGCAATAGGTTCTTCTTCGGGAGGTGGAACAGAAATGTTGCAGCTGTGGGGGTTATGAGTCCCATTTATGTTGCTAATATTTATGCAACAAAAATCAACAAGTATGTAATTCTAGAAATTAATTTAAAAGGGAAGTGCCAGTTTAAACAAGGTAATTATAGAAAGAATCTGGTTTTCTGTATAATGACTTCACGTATGATGCTGCTGACCATAACCAAGCAGCATTATCATACAAATGAGATAACCACCATTAGCTGCCCATGGTGAGTCTTTGAACATATGCAGGTGTGAATAATTGTGAACAGAAATGACAAAAATCAAATGTCTGAGTACAGGAAAAGCTCACCCTTCACGCTGACTTTGTGCTCTCCAGTGCCAGGGTGAGAGATGAGATTCACTTGCATCGACACCTCCCCCACGGATCCATTGGATGACTGATCTGGACATACACCAAAATAAAAACAAGAGAATTGGAAAGAGGCATAATAAAAAACAGAGAGAAAATGGAGTAGCAGAGAGGCAGCCAAGGTGAGAAATAGAGAGGTCTAGAAACAGAAATAAAAGAGAGAGAAAGGATGAAAGGAGAGGGTCCAAAATTGTGGTCGCAGATTTTTTTGTGTGGAGGATGTATCCAGAAACTGAGCCCCAAAGTGGTGTAAAAACACTGTCTTAAGGCTAAAAAACTACCCCCCACCCCCCCACCCCCAAAAAAGAAAAAGAAAAAACAAAACAGCAGGGGGAGTACTAGACTTGATTTGACCCCAAAGGCATGAAGTGACCTGCCTGGTTTGAAAGCCTGCAGGACACAGATGGTGTGAAGGGATGCACTAAATAAAAAATGCTCTGCACAGTGAAATCATCAAACTGTTCAACTCGGCAGAAATACAAACAACATATTAGAAACAACAACTCAAGTGGAACTGAAAACAAGACAAAGAGAAAGTAGGTAGAGAGGGGACAAGTGTGAACAAAAAAAGTGTGCCCTGAGGGTGATATACCCTTTTGGGCATCCCACCTTGCACAGTAACATTGGAATTACAGTTTCAATCACACCGGGACATGCTGCTGCCAGTAAACAATTACAACTGATTGCTGACCATGTGTCTCAATTTTCCTGATGCATGGAGTCCTGCTTTGTGTTTTGTCCAGCCTGGGACAAACAGATGTTGAACACTGGAAGGCAAGTGCTGATGTGGTTGATGAAGGGGCATGTTGATCCAATAGTAATCAATATGTGCCAAACATGCAATGCCCATTATAGCTGGTAATGAAGAAACAAGCCTCCTGATTTATTGTAATGATGCCCTGTGAGGCTGAAAAAACATTGCTGCTGCAAAATTTAGCTCTGGACTTGTGGGAAATTAAACAAGCAATGCTAGAGCCCATATACAGTACTTCAGCAATGGGCTGAAATAATGTATCAAAGAAATAGATTCAGAGATGAGAAACTGTCAGTAAGTGCCTTTATAAAATAATAAACAGGCACGGTACACAGCAGTCACTGGAATAGGCAGCTAGAGGGACATGGGAGATGAGAGTGTGAATATGTTGAATGAAGGAAGATATTCGAAAGCACAATTAGATAAAACGAAGGTGGCAGTGAGGAGGGTCAGCAGACTAAGTGTGGAAAATGCAAACAAAGGGAGGTAAAAAATAAGATAGGTGAGTTGCAGGCATTAATTCATGCAGATTTGCAGTTTATTTAAATTTAATTTTTCCCCTTTTCTGACAATCCAGATATTACCCTGAACCCAGAAAAAGACACAAATCAACAGAAAAACAGCGCTTCCAACCGCACACTGCAATAGACTGGTGCATGCCCTGGTCTAAATGTGTCAGAGCACAGGGGTTAGTGATTAATCAAACAGTGCCCACCGTGCTTAATCAAGCATCAGCACATCCCCACACTGTTTACTGACCTAATACACATCTACCACCTCACTAACTCCACTTAAAGGCATTGCATTAGACTAGACCTAAGATAAAGAGCGACATCATGGTGTCAACTTAGAGGGAGAAAGAGGAGAATTCCTCACGCTATCTCAAAATAGCACACAGTGAAACACTGTGCGTCTATGCCCATCTGCCAGTCAGTGAGAGATAGAACGCTGGTTGGGCCTGCTGGCTCCCATTGCCATTCTGTTTCCTGCTGTCTGTCTAGGCAGCGTTCTGCAAGGGTGAACACACTAAGGCAACCAGGCTTAAAGCTTTACTGGGCTGAATTCCCTCTTAAATCTCTCCGGACGCCTGAAGGTATTTCAGCCTTGTTACAGAGAGAGAAGTTCCATATAGCCACAAACGAATGTGACAATAACACAAAAAAGTCAGTTGGTGACGACAGAGAGAAAAAGCACAGGAAGGAATTTATACATTTACATCACACGTGTATAACACAATTGTCACGACAGTGTTTTTATTTGTTTCTAATAAGAGGGGGAGATAAATGGAGCATGGAGCACTCCATTCTGACATGATGTGGCCACGGAAAACTTTGCTTAGTTAATTTATTTACAGTGAAAGAGATTAATGATTTAAACAGTAAGGGGATATATCACTGCAATGTCCACTACACATGTAAGCCTAAAGAAAATACAGTGACAGAGAGAGATCCTCAGAACACATCCACAGTTATGTAAAGAAAGCGAACACTGATGGGAAGACAGAAATATGTGGAGGTTAAAAGGAGCCAGGACTGGAGTCACATTATTTCCCATCTATTGTAAATACACATACGGTAGAAACAGCTAGTGATTTGGTGGTAATAAGGCTTTCCTTCTCACTTAAATAGCAGCTTAGGATAGAACATGTTTTCATATTAGTGTCTGAAGAAAGTGCTTAACTGTGGTACCATGATATCTATTGTGTGCAATGTGTGATTTTTGACACACTTTTTCAGCCACTTTCACTATCCAAGTACAGCACATTATATAATTTTTTGGTCTTGTTTACATTTCTTACCTTTATAGCTGTTTTCCTTAGTCTGAACCTAGCCATGTGGGACACTTTTTACGGCTACAGAACAGCTCATAACCGTAAGGTTTTCCATTTTTCGAATGCTGAGGTAATTCCACTGCCTAGAGTGAAACCTAATCGAGCCTGACCTTGGCAAGCTCATTACCTTGAGAGGTTTGGGTGCATATATATTTCTTGATCAAGGCATCTGTAGGTTGAGTGTAAAGGCTGAGAGCATATTTGAGGGACTTCATATCAGGGCTCTTTTCGAGGAAGGTTTTCTTCAGCCCATTTCCTCCAGCATGGAAGTATTGCTGAAAGAAAAGAAAACAGGAAAGAGCAGCTCAGATTTATAATTTTCCAAGGTGAAAAGACACTTTGGAATATCTTTTAACATAATGGCAACTTCATTTCAGTTCACACAACAGCAGGTTACAGCTGGCTGAAATAATAGGAGGGCAGTATGCATTTTGCAAGGCGGCACAGGCACATAGAGACCAGACAAAAGACAACCGTAATAGCCCCTTTTGTAGCTAATTACCATGCATTTAAATCTGAACCCCATGCTTGGATGGTTAACGTACATTTGTGCTGATAAGCCTGATAGCTGATGAGAACAGACAAGGCTTTCTTTTCAAATGCTGTCACCACTCCCACCCTCCAACCCTGTGGAGGGTGGGCGGGTGGTCACGTACAGATCTTATTAAGAAAGGAGACCTTGCTGAAAAGAAGTGAAGACGAAGTACTTGGAGACACATTTTAAACCTTTTATAACATTTATTCTATGGTTCGTGTTATGTGTTTAGCTAGCTCTCCTCTGTAAAACATGGTCGTTATATGAATATAGGAGTATTTGCTGTGGTGCTTGCAGAGTTAGTGTAGGATCTGTTGCCAAGATAAAAGCCAAAAAGTTGATACACACTAATCCCATACCATTTGAGGCACCGGGCAAAAAAAGATGGATTTAATGGTCCATACATTGTTTAAAGCTGTCAGGTGACATTTGAGCCACATCATCTTCATCACACATAGAAGGACGCTCCTAACAGTGGCTGGCTGATAATTATTTTTGACTGCCGTCAGGTCTGTACTTGGGAACTGACTCAGCAGAACTGTCTCACTCATGACTCACAACATTTGACTGACACGCGTCTCTCATGAACTATATGTAATCAGGCATGCAGGGGGTGAGTCATGGATGGAGTTCATCCACTGCATATAAATAATCAACAATGCAGCCTAGAGCAAATAATACATATATTTTATACATAAGAGTTAATGCGTTCTGTTACAAAAATCAAAGCCAAGGCTGATGATAGGGTTACAGGATTGTAGACTACAGTGGAGTAGCAGAAGCTACATTCTGAGAGCCTAAAAGAAGTTTCTCTTTAAAAAAAACAAAAAAAATATTATAATGGTCTGGATAACCCATATTAGGGGTTTACCAACACAGAAAGATACAGAAAGAATGTTTTCAATAGTTTTGCCACATTTTGTTGTTGTGGTATTTTAAGGTATTGTTAAACTCCCATGTCTTGGTTACACAAAACATCAGCCTGCATCTGGTAAAATTACCTGCCAGTCTGCCATCTTTTCTCTATTTATTCATTCTTGTTCGTTTATCTTTTCCATTTACCCTCAAAGCAATTTCAGTCAAAAACAACTGGACTGGTTGTTTGTCTAGGAAGACGTTTCACCTCTCATCCAAGAGGCTTCATCAGTTCATGTACGCATCTGACCAGGCTGGGACTGGTCCGATGCGTACATGAACTGATGAAGCCTCTTGGATGAGAGGTGAAACGTCTTCCTAGACAAACAACCAGTCCAGTTGTTTTTGACTGAAATTGCTTTGAGGATAACGATGACCTGGACGAATGAGAACATTCACAGGCTTTTCCATTTACCTTTCTTTCAATTCTTTCTTATATCTTTACTTATTTCTTGACTATCTTTCTTTGTTCTTCCTGTTCTGTTCCCACCTTCTTTCTTTCTTTTTTATTTTCTTTTTGTCTATTTCGAGGCTTATCAGTGGTTGGCAAAGGGAAAGAAAAAGAAACATGGCATCTATTCTGATGTATAGTCGATCCACACACACACACACACACACAAACACACACACACACACACACACACACACACACACACACACACACACACACTGGATTTAGTGAGGAAGAAACATCTGCCTTTCTTTTACAATCCCTGACAGATCAGAGTTCAAAGAAATGAACGAATAGTGCATTATTGGGGATCAGTTAAACGGGCTGCATGCCATCTGTTGTCACATATGCATTATCTAATGGGCCAGTGCATTTACCCATTATCATATCCATTAGTTTTCAAAGGTTCAAAGTTCAGTCTGGATCAAATGTTTTCAGTTGGATGCACTCAAAATACACTCATGGCCAAATATTCAAGAAGACATGTGTTTACGCTACTTTTCCGCATTTCTATGCAATATCTTTATCTCATTAAGATATTCTATATTTGTGTATATTTGTGTATTTATATATATATTGTAGCCCATATGTATGGTATATTTGGTTCCATATATACGTTTAAAGTGATGAAAAAGATGATGGAAGTAAACCTCTGAATAGCATTTCTTGGTCTGATCGGCCAGCTTTCCTAAGGCATTACTGATCAGCGTTAATTGACTGTTCTCATTGGAATACTGATGAACACAATTCCAGCGACATGATTGATCCAAACCTGCAGGTGGTTTCCTTGGAGACAGCAATAATCAATTAGTTTTCTCTGCCCTTTATGATGCAGTGTTCCCCCAGAGGCACTACACCATAACTCTTTTCTTGTCCCTGAAGAACTGAGGTGTGGTCTTTGAATCGTCTCATATTCCTCTACAACAAACAGTCATATGGCAGAAGATTACAGCGCCACATTTCATAATTTTCTTTTACTGAGAGGCTTTGGCCATCTTTCCCATATTCCTGGATATTAATTACATCAAAAATAATTACATTATATCCAAAGCACATGACATGAACTACAGCCTTAAATTAACAAAATGTCATTCAAGGTAATTGGCATGTTTCTGCTCTGCTATGCCTTACCTTGCTCTCCTATCTTTTCTAAAGGTGAAGTTTAGCCATCCAGTGTAATTGACATTAGACTCACCTTGATGGTGGGAAGCACAAGGTCCATGGCTGCACACTGACGTGGAGTCAGACTTCTGGCTTCCTCTCGAGTTACATGCTCCTGGAGGGATATCAGATCAAGTCAAACACTCTACAGTTGGGAAAACAGGAACACAAGTAGCTTTCTAATGCTTTACATTTTAAGATGTTTCTGCAGTTGAATAGTAATGACCTTAGGTGAACTATGGTTCTCGAGACTGAGCATTTACTGTTTACAAAACACCACAAATTGCATTAATTTAAACTGAGTGTCTGATAACTTTAATTCTTGTCTTCTCACACCAGTTAAAAACTTAAATTATAATTGACAAATAAAAACAATAATTTCTCATGATTATAATAGAAGTTTTACTGATTTGTAAATTGATTCCCGTAAGTAACTTCTGGCACTGCCTTACTTCCCAGGTGTTTCCCTTTTAGTGCATAGACAAAGGGCATTAATGCGGGTCCTGATCTACATGTCCATGCATCTGGCTCCTTGCCTTGGCCTTTGTGTTAGTTGTGAAGATGAAATCAATATAATCAAACTATAACAGGTGGGTAAAATGTGCACCACTATGAAAATGCACATACCATCCCTCCAACTGGAGGCTACAGGTGAAACAAACATATATGTCTTTTGTATACAGAATATTTGATATAGATTTAATCTACCACAAGTCTGTTTTAAAGAGATCGGAGGAGCTAGTGTGAGACAGAAAACATCATCTTCTCAAAGATGTTGTCTGTTGTTGATACCAAATTGCACAGGGACAACTTGATTTGTATTGACTCATTTCCAGCAATCCCCAATCCTGTGAAAAAATTGAAATGACGAGCCCCGAAATAACTAGGGTTAAGGCTACAGACATGAAGACGTACTTGTCTCTAATGAAGAACCACAATGCAAAATATATGGGCACTGCGCTTGTTATTTGATTAAACAAAGTCCATTTTTTATTTTCATAGCTCAAATATAATTGTTTACTTGATTTTTTGATATTATTAGACCATCTATAAGTCGAGAATTCACTATATTAAAAAAAAATTGGTTACCTTTCTACCAAATTTTCGAGGGAAAGCAAATAACACCCAACAAATTGTGCTACAGTATGTAGAATAAACTAAGGCAGATAAGTGCAGTCAGATTGTCAAAACATTTACAT
This sequence comes from Echiichthys vipera, assembly GCF_963691815.1. Taxonomy (NCBI): domain Eukaryota; kingdom Metazoa; phylum Chordata; class Actinopteri; order Perciformes; family Trachinidae; genus Echiichthys; species Echiichthys vipera. The sequence goes on from NC_139826.1 coordinate 16,214,651, forward strand.
TCTGTACAGTACTTGTTTCAGACAAACATATCAGCCTAACTGATATAAATCTGTCGCCAATCCATGCCATTACACAAGTCAATTGAACATGAAAGGGTGTCACAAATTGTAGCCAAACAAAACAGCAAGTAACACAATATATACACATACTGCACTGCATGAAAAAAACCTCAGTAATTGGAGCTGAAGATTATCAGTCATGATATTCATAAATATCAAGATGATGGGGAAACCACTTCATGGATGGATACAGAAACACATCCACCTGCGTGCTTATGTACTGTACCAAGAAGTTCCCACAAAGGACATCTGACAGTCCCACACAAAACACAAACATCAGTATGAACACACACACACAAACACACACACATACCCACAGACACACAGACACACAGACACACACACACACACACACACACACACACACACGTATATATATATATATATATATATATATATATATATATATATATATATATATATACTGTATATATCCTGTATATATATATATATATATCCTGTATATATATATATATATATATATATATAGTGTATATACTGTATATAAACAAATGCAGATAAACACACAATCAATTTGCATCCCCCCAATTGACTCATAGCTAATATACCTCTCTGAGGTACATCAAATGGCTGTTGTTAGTAAAACCACAGTGTAACCACTGAGCCATTCAATGCCTCACTACACAGAGCTCGAGGGATTAAACATCATCGGGTCACACCAGCAATTAGATACCAGCCGGGCTAGTGTTGTGCTGAGTAACACTGTACAATGCAAAGCCTACAGTAACTTACATGACTATGCTTCCAAATAACATAATCCATCTATCCAAATTTGTAGATAAAGTAAATATCAGTGCAGGTGCTAACTGATCATTTTATTAATACATTCCCAGCCAACAATTGGACTTGGATGAGAGAAACTTGTATTTTATGTTCTTGGTAACTTGTCATGATGTTATTCATGTTGATATTTCACTAGTTACAAAACGACTATTTTAATGCATTGAGTCTGTGTATATTTGTATTATATATAGTTCCTTTATGTATACTGTTTACAATATAATACCTACTGTTCAGCACCATCAAATATCTCATATTTTACTTAAGTCAGCTAAGCTAAGATTAGCAAAACCTGCTTTGAGTTCATTCAAAACTTACCTTCAGTTTGGACAGCTGTCCCAAGTCCTTGGCAGCATTGAAAATCATCTGAGCTCCTTGCTGTTGGACAAGACAGATATTTTTCCATTACACAAGGAAACAAACAAAACATATATTTTAAGACCAAACCAAGCAACAGAAGACGAAGTGGCAAAATCTTGAACATGAACTAATTTCTTGATTGTCATTGTGTTTTGAAGTTTTCTTGTTATTTTGGAAACAAGTGGCAGAGAGATGAAAATGTTTAAAAACTACGTGACATGATGGCATTGCACTGAATTTTTATGTTTCCATTGACAACAACAATATATAGTATATAAAATATTTCTGAGATGTCAACCCAGGGTCTAACAGAAGGATTAACAATTCACTCCACTGTTCACTGACGATTTAAAGATGCCATGTTGGCTCATCTCCTGTACAGTAATTTGTGTGTTATGGGGGAGCATGTGAGCTGAACAGATGGAGGAAATGAGGGAGATACATGTGGAGAAGAGGAGTGAGGTGGAGGGCAGGCTGAGAGATAAATAGAGTAACAGAAAAGGGAAAAAGACGGATCAATGATCAAACTCACACTCTGGTCACTCAGTGGAGGCAAAACAATTGTCCTTTCGATGGAATTCAGCACGATTTTCCATAGCTCTTTAAGGACTCGCTTCAGCACAGTCTTCTCGCAAATTTTGGCAAATAACATCAAACTGCAAAGCGGCAGAAGAAAGGCATTCGTCAGGCCAACATTCAAAGCCCATGTCTCAAACTGAACCAACACAGCTCAGGACTCAAACAAGATCTCCATAAGTAATATGATTGAATCAAGAAAAAAAACACCTGTGACTCACAGAATAAATGAAGCAGCTTTATGTTTAATCTCACCCTATTGTACAAGCAAGGTCTTAGAGACTGGGAGAAGGATTTGGTATTTCCATATCATTAAGAGGATTCCCTGTAATACCCTATTGGCCTCAATGTTGCTTTGACAAATGGTTGATAGTGGTTCCCAGAACTCAGCTGAACCATCGCTATGGTTCTGTCAAGAATGTCACAGAAAGAAGGACAGTCCTTACACTGAATTAATATGCATTAATACTTCTGATCTCTCTTTTAAAAATAATCATAATACAAATCATAATAAATAAATGAGTTAATAATGTTTATTTATTAAGACTAAAGTGTAAATACAAAACAAATATTAAATGCAACTGAAAAATCATAATGAATGGAAATCTGTTGGGTACTGCTGGGAACCTACTGACACCTCACCTACAAGCTCTGTGCAAATGACAAATACCTGTTGCCTCAACTTAATCAATAGAAACCCCTAAGGCTCTTGAAACTAGATTTTGACTCATGAGCCCTATAAAACAGGACCACCGTTAGGTCGTAATGCAGAATCGCTATAGTTAATATTGTACTTTCATGGTCCCTAACACAATTATGCAATTAATCAACTTACTAAAGCCAATTGACAAGCAGTAAACCTTAGCTTTTTGAGGGGCCCTGTGGCCTGGAACCCTGGAGATGTTGCCAAGTTGGATAATCCAGCCTTGAACGCACAAGAACACAGTTCCTACTTGAAAGTGGACTGGGTATACACATGAGTTGGTAGAGGTAAGTGAAATTTAGTCTTTATTCAGGGACTTTTATGACAGTTGTGCATTGCAATACCATGACTTCAAACTCATTCTACTGGAAACTTGCAACAAGAAGGAATCATGGCGTAGAGGAAGAAACTGTCCAAAGTGTGACTTATACTTACAATTTTACAGATTTTTTTTCAGGAATCAATAAGAGAATCGATAAAGAATCAGAGTGGTAAGAAGAATTGATAGTGGCATTGATATCAATAAAATAAATTCCCAGCCCAGTAAAGTGATAAAATTCATTCATAAGAATAGCAATAATTTACATCCATGCAAGCTCTCAAGTTTAATCAACCCCATCCACACTTCTTCCTGTCTTGTCTCTTATTTTCCACAACACACGAGTAAATTTCACCAGGTGAAATCCTATTCTGATCAATCACCTCAAAGCCAAAACTCTCAAACTGAATTTCATTGGAAAGCTGAGACTACTGACTCTTAAATAAATGACTTTAGTTTAGTTTAGTTTGCAAAAGAGGCTGACACTTACTGAAGACCAAAGTACAAAACTGTCTTGCATGTTTGAATTTAAACTCACTTTTTATCCAGGAGGTCCATAAGAGGCCGAAGGACAGTCTCTGCATCCATGGCAGCGTTGCTTCCTTTGGCTGTACCTTTCATCTGCACCAGCTCCTGGTTCATCTGCTTCACACAGTCCTCGATCACACCTTTGAAACTGGGTGATGGAAAACAACAATCATATAAATCCTTTGCTACTGGGTTCATATTTAATGCTATAGCTGTAGAGGAACTTTAAGGAGGTGCTAGCTCACACCTGCTGTTTCAATCAGATTACTGAAAAGGTGTTAAGAGCAACTTGCTGTGCTCACTAAGCATTAGTTTGAGTCAATTTTATGTTGAGTACATGTCTGCCAATTACTAAGCAGTCTCGTAGTACAATGTCTTTGAAAGAACAAGACATTAATGCTTACCTGGAGCCAAACACTCCGCTGAGCTCATCCAGCACCGTGTTGAGTTTATTCTGCAGCTCTTTTAGCAGATCACTGGCCTCTGCATCCAGCTGTGAGTGGAAGACAGACAGTTACCCTCTATAAAATAGCCCACACTGACTAGAACTCTGAACCTCTGCCTCAACTGGGGTTAGGGAGTTGGGGGGGACAACAGGCATAAAGGAGAGGTAACCTGCCCTGCTGGTGGCCTCCCACTCGTTCTGCCTGCCATCTGTGCCAAGCCACATTCTGAATACAAATGGACGGCTCACCTCCGCCGAGTCATGAGACACAGTGTCAGCAAAGAAGCAGTCTGCTAGTGGTCTCTCAAAAGGGAATATTTGTGTGCATTACTACACAAGTTACAGTACACAGGGAATGCTGTCAGGGAGCCTCGATATTGTAACATCTCAGGGAAATAAAGCTTACTGTCATACATAAATCCTTGTATCTACAGATCTGAAATCATCTGACTCACTTTTTATGTTCAGGAGGGAAATTGTTGCTGCATATGGTTGTTTCACTATGGGATATTTCATTCTGATATTTTCTTCATGGATTTACGAGATATGGGTGTATCTATATTAATATCCGTAGCTACACTTTCCTTCAAGTCTGTTAAATACATGAACTATGTGCCTAAATATCTAGTATGATATACTGAGAAGTCAGATATAACCTTGTAATGGGCAGTTTTCAATTGCCTCACACATTTGCAAAATTGATTCACAGCATGTATGTGTCCATGCATGGCATGTGTTGGGTTTCTGCAGTGCCATAATTATGCATGTGATGGATGTGTAGATGTGTGTCCTTCTATGGTTTGGGGCATATTCTGGGAAAATGGTTATAGGATATTGTGTTGTATATATGAAAGGAAGTCAGAAAGTGCATGTATGAGCTTATCTGTATCACTGTTTGTCTCAGCGCTTATGAATTATGTTCACCATATATTGTACAAATGTCCAAACATTAATGTTTTGTATGGGGGTGGAGAACGCATATCGCTGATGCACAGTGCCTGAGATGAATGTGCGAGGCCAGGCACCGCACCACATGCATGACAGATCGTCATATTAAAATCCTATAAGCTCAGCCATGGAGCCGCTCATCTCGCACATTGTAAGGGCGGATGGCTCAGCTTGGAAGCAGGTTACTTTTATAGCCGCTGTCATTCTGCAGATAGGCATCTATCTGAAACACAAATGGGACATATTTTGTATAAATGTGTTCCTGTGTTCACATGTGCACACTTCATACTGCTGTCACTTCAATGGAAATGATCACAGCTTTACTGTCACAGAGAAAATTGACCATAGAAGTGGGAGTCGTTATTTTACACTTTGAGTAACGGATAACATCTTCTCATGTGATAGCAATAAAAAACTGTAGATCTTGGTCTTTTATCAGCTCCCATTGGCCTGGTGGACTGCAGCCTGGCAGATTGGAGAATTCCCCCCCCCCCCCCCCCCCCCCCCAGGAACACTGTGTCTTAATGGGAATGCTGCTACAGGAAATTCACTCCGCTGTTAGATAAACCAAGGCACCTGTCACCTCCTGAGAGGAGAACATGTAGACAACAAGTAGACATCTAGTATACATGTATTACACAATTTTTAATTATGGTGATAAAACTTTATAGATGGGAAACGTCGATTTTATAATCTATAGAGCATCTGGCCTTCTCCATGGTAGCTAGTTCCAGTCAATGCTGACTGACATCCAGAGTCCTCCAGAGTGAACACACTCTCCGCTGGCTGAAAGCCTATCAACAGCAGCCCAGCTTTGCTTCCCGTTGCCTGTTTCAACAATACAATATCTAGTCACTGGCAGGCTGTTTGTCATAACATAGTTTGTCCTAAACAGTGTCAAGTAAATAAAGGTTTAATATAAAGCACCTAGCATTTAATAAAGCACAAAAACCTATTAGCAAACAAGCCAACACCAAAAATAAAGCATCACACCAGTCTAGGGACATCAGTCCATGATGACTGCATAAATATGGGCACTGTAGTAGATTATTGCCAATCTCTGTTATTGGTAATGTTACGATAACAGCACTTGGTAATTACATTGGCTCTCTGGGAGTTAATTTCTGACAGGGAACTATTGTGCAATGAACAGGCCACTGTGCAGAGAAATGAATGAAAAACTTTTACCTGAATTACACCTCAGCTTCATACTCAATATTTTAGAGAAATGACTTAAGACTTTCTTAAAGATATACCTGATTGTCCATTAACAATGACTGTCCATAATGTTGAGTTTCAAAAGGGATGTTAAGACTGCTGGTGTTGTTATTCTTCAAACAATAATGGGAATGATACAGGTCTAGGACTGCTAACTGTGGGGAGGCAGCAGCACGTCAGACGAGAGCACAGCTGCAGAGATTTGTAAGTGTTTGAGAAGCTCATTAAACACGGTCTGAAAAATCCTGTCTGAAGCATTTTGTGGCTGCTGCCTGGGGAATGGATAGAATGGCAAAACCACAGCCAGCAACTTGGCGTGTCTCTGAATCCACTGTTTGTGTCGGAGAAATAAAGAGGGAACAGCAAACTAAACTGAATATCGCGCTTCTAAATATCCCATGGATAAAGAAGTGGCAGACGGGGAAGAATAAGCAAGCTAAAAATAAAGATTTGATTGAGTTGGTAGAGCCACGATCCCGGGAGCGCTGGGGATCGTGAGCTTTAGCAGCCTGTCCAGAGGGCTGATGGGTAATTCAGATTCCGTATGCTCTGTGGCACATGCTGCTGGAGGGGGTGGAGGAGTGGGGTGAGAAGCGTAGGAGTGTGAGGGGTGGTGGGGAGGCACAGGGGGGAGGGGGCGTGCTTTTTCGTATCATTCGGTAAATGTTGGGAAGGGGTGTTGATGAGTCCTATCACACACACCTTACAGAAGGACACAACCCCCTCCTCCTGGAGACAGAGAGAGAGAGCACAGAAAGGAAAATTGGGGGGGAAACAGAAGACACAACGACAGGAGACAAAACGCAAGGCAAGACAGGTGTTAGATACCGGAGAGAAACATGCATGTAAGTCATAAGAAGCCATGGCTGCTGCTTCTCAGGTTGGACTGGCTCATGGTGTTTCAAACCAAACACACAGATTTATAGTATAGGGTTAAGTCCATTATTACAAAAAGGCAACACATGACATACACAAGGGAGGTCGGACATAGGGAAATAGTGATGGGGTACAAAGGAAGTTATTGAGGAGATAGAAGTCGAAAAGGTGATACTAGCAAACTGAACCACAGGTCAGATTAGTCTATTGGATGGTTAAGTACAGAACTGAGGGATGGATTACACCACATCACTGTTGGGGTCAATTCACTTTCACTTCATATAAATGTCATCTGAAATGATCATTTGCATGATCATGACATAGCATTTATTTTACAGCAGAGAACTGATCTGGGGATGGAGGTTTTAGCCTTAATATTAACTGGCATCCACCCTGCTAAAGTGTCCTTTAAACAGACACTACAGTTCATGCAGTACTGCACTGTAATAATTTACATCATATGCTTTTTTAAAAAAAACAAAAAAAACAAAAGTATTTAAATTTAGATAGATAAAATTTAAATTTTATTGAAAGTGAATCACCTCAAAACTAGATGCAGACACAGCAGACACACTTATGTAGGTACAGACCTGTTTACCACCCATGGACTCAAACATCTTCTCCAGTTGGACACGAAGCTGCTGAATGTTGTTGAGGATGATGCAGGGCTGTAAAAGTACAATTATTAATTAAACTTGATTGTTTTGTACAGTACACATATTTGAAAGTGTTGATATCCTACATCAAGCTAGTACATTACATTTCCAATTTTATAGAAACATTGACATTGTACTGTACCCGTTTTTTAAGCTTGAGACTAGCTCTTATAATTGCAACATTCTCTGAAGGGTAAAATAGTAAAATGTATCAGTTTTGATTTCCTGACACATCATCTATCCAAAGATGCTAGGTTTCTGCGTGTCATTGACAGTCAGCAGGGAAACGCAATACATAATACAACAGGGAGAGAAATGTCTGCACTGAGTATGTCAGGCATTATCGATTTGCAGCTGCACAACAAAGTGAACAGATGACAGACATTCATCACTGCTTTTTATGGAGACAGCAAGTAATTCTTCAGTTTTCAGTCAGTCACAGATTATGTACATTATCTGCCCCCCAAAAAACTGACACACATACAACAACCCAAAATTATGATAGTGATAATGGATGGTAGTAAAATGATAATTCTGCGCCCCACAGGAGAAGGATGATTGGTGGCTTTAAATCCACAAAGCAGCCAATGGTGTCTCTGTGGCAGCACATAATGGCTTGCTCTCAACTAGATTTATGAGGATAATTGTATGGGAGTGATAAGATATTCTAATTCTGAATAAAAGTAATGGTGATTTTCATCAGTTACATATTTTAAGCTGAAAAGGATGAAAAATATAGAATAAAGGTTTCGGTCCGACACTCACATAGTATATATGATAATCTATCAGTAAAATGCCAGCGGCTGCTGTGACATCACCTAGGACTGCATATGCCAAAGCGATAAAAAGACAGCTTTTTCACAGTGACGTATTTGCTGATTACAGTAACAGTAATTAGTGGGGTAATTTGAGACTCTAAGATAATAGCTTTGTCTGCAGATGTTATATATCAATCTAAAGAAATGTATTCAAATCAGCACTATGTTTACAAAAGCAGGTCTTCTAGATCAGTGGTTTCCAACCTAGGGATGCCCCGAGGGGTGCTAAAATATTTCTGGGGACTCACAAGATGATTACAGAAGTTTTCTCTTACAAAAAATGCATTAATAATTGTGACATTGGGCACAGTACTCGCCTCACAGCGTGAAGGTTCTGAATTGATGGCTGGAGCCTTTTTTCAGGTTAGGTTAATAAGTGAATCAAAAGTAGATGTGAATGGTACTCTCTATGCATCAGCCTTGTGATTAACTGGTGACCTCCAGGAGTTCGACCGTCTCTTGCCCCAGAGTCAGCTGAGATCTGCTCCAGCCCTGCCGCTACTCTCCAAAGGATGAGTGGGCTGTAGCCAAAGGATGGATTTGGAATTTTGGGTTATTCATGCATTTTTATATGAAATACTGTATGTGTTTTCACCTCTTTAGGTTTTTGAAAAACCTTAGCGCCAAACTAAAGCAAGAGAAAACATTTAGGAATTCATGTTCACACTATGGCCTTTGTAGCAGGGGTCCCAAGTAGACAATGATTTTATTTGAGGGGTCACAAGTTACAAAAGTTGGGAACCATTGATCTAGATCCTCGTCTTTAATAATACTACTGCTCTCTTGTAATGTATGTTTCAGTTTGCTGGCATCAAGGACAGACGTACTGTGTGTACCATCTTGTTGATGATGGCTATGATGTGGGTCATGTACACGTGACAGTCTAACAAATTAGAGATAAGGTTTAATTTGATGTTATCATGCCACTGAACAACTCCATCTGCCTCTTATTTCATTTTTTTCATCATCTGTCTGTTTAGCCATATCTCGAGGAGGGTCACGTTTTCTCTGGGACAACTGTAATGAGCCTGTCAACGCTGTAAAGAAACATCTGCCCCCTCCGCAAGTACCCTCGCTTCAACTTCAAAGACCTGTGAGGATAATTAGGCCACTAAGAAGGCTCTGCATTTAGTCATCCATCACAGAAAAGTAGACAGAGAGCCCAGAAAATACCGGGGACTTTTCTCCACCAGCTATGGGCTGTGAGATGAATAATTGCATCTTGGTTAATAGAGACACTTTGTTAAGTGCATTACAAAAGGAACGGCAGGCCTCAGCGCTGAGCAGATTGGGCTGCTAACTGTCTCCATGCAAACCACTGTTGGAGACAATCATAATGGAAGACAATCATCTCACCAACCATATTTGCGTTTTAACTAAAAGCAACACCACCTTTGCTATTAACACTTGCAAACATTGAGGGTGCACTCACCACATTCTCCTTGTTCAAATACAAAGGAAAGTCCTTGGATATGATTGCAGCATATTGCAGAAGAACTTTGTTGATAGTCTGAAGGGAGGGAGAGAGACAATTTGATAATTACAGTTTATTTGCTGTTCTATTATTGGATTTCTGGAACTCACTTAAAACATCTAAGCACTCACAACCTAATAACAATATAATATCCAACCGAATAAATGTACCATGGTATCTCCTGAGTTCAATGGCAAACTCTTTAAGTGTGAGTTATCACTCCCACAGAGTGTGTGTGTGTGTGTGTGTGTGTGTGTGTGTGTGTGTGTGTGTGTGTGTGTGTGTGTGTGTGTGTGTGTGTGTGTGTGTGTGTGTGTCTGTGTGTGGGTGTGTGTTTGTGTGTGTGTGTGTGGGGGGGGTGTCCACAGAGCCTGACCTTCGCAAAACGGCACATGAAGTGAGCAAGAGCCTGTGGGTTTGGACACTCCAGCTTCTTGATAATCTCAAAACTCTGGTTTAGTTGAGTAAACACATCCACCACCGAACATGAAAAGAGGGCGTGTTCCGAAGTTTGCTGGAACTGTTGCAGGATAGAGAGCGGGGGAGAGGGATATGAGGGTAGAGAGAGTGATGAGGACGTTGTAAGAATGAAAATAAAGAAAGAAACAAATGTAATATCTCAGTCTTTATTTCTTTTTTTCAGACCTTTAAGCCCCCCAGATAAGTGAGACATTATTTAGCCACAGTGAAGAGAACATCCGATTAATGTACCAATTGATTTATAACTACATCACTCACAGAGCAGGAATCTAGACCACTTACTGCCAATTAAACCAGCAGGTGTACTGTTAACTGTCAATGCGTGACTGCTCAGTAACAGATGAGGTGGGGGAATAAAAATACTCTTAAACTCTCTGAAACTCCATAGTTTTATCCTGAAGGTCAAGGTCCCCACTTTTTTTAGGGACAGCAAAACAGTCATATCATTTACCCATAGGCCTAATATTGACACATTTAACCCCAGTTTTATTTCTCCTTTATAGATGATACAGGGATGATAACATGGCTCAGGTCCAATACAGGTGAAACCACACCCATCAATGCTAACTGTACAATAAGAGTGGCCTCCTATAGTTGTTAGATGTGATCAGCACTGGCATGTTGTTTTGTCACTTACAAAGCTCTCCTCAGGAAAATAACACCTTGTTTGTGCTTTGTGTTACACTACACACTAATCGTGGCAGTTAGAATACTCTCATTATATTTTCTGTTTTATTTATTATTCTCATAGCACTCGCTTGGTGATCAGGAACAGCTAAATGTACGATGTATGTTTACCAATTTTATATGCGGTCAAGTCCAGTTTTTTAAAGGGCGGTTTTTTAAGTTCAATTTCATTTGAAGGATGTTAACTGAAAGGCTCACATTTGTGCTGTTTTCAGTTTTCAGGGTCACAGCTTATTTTGACATCTTATTTTATTTATTATTATTACACTAGCTTGATGAGCAGGAACAGTTAAATGTAGGAGTTTACTTAAAACATATTTTATTTTTTAAATTCTGTAAAACAATGATGCTGCTGAAATAAAACTCAGAGACCGACATGTGGTGAGTTACCATAATACTGCATTTATTCATGATTAGCATCCAGTAAAAATTATATTCAATCATATGTTTCATGTGTTAAAGTTAAAATGAATCATGGTTTAAAACATTTTTGTTTATGTATGTGTTAATCAAGAAGATGCATCAATATATTGCAATCGTTGCTTTGCCAAACTTGTATTGTGAAGGTTATGCATATTTCCTATCATTATTGCCTCATATCATTCTCTGCCTTTACTGCCCTAAAAAAATCAGGTTTTGCTTCCTATTTTATCAATTTTTAATTGAAATTTCATTCATATTCCTGTCTTATTAATTCTCTGGGCGAGAAGTGTTTTTGACAGTGAAAATTTTCCTTTATCCCCTGCACCCTATTTCTCAAGAGGTAAATTCCTTGTGAATAAGTAAGCAGTCTTAAATGGCTTGGCTGGTTAAATATAAAGCTACATATTGAGAAATAATTAAATGCTGTACTCACTCCATCTTTCTTGTCCCTTTCCAGTGCTCCATTGAGGAAATCCATGGCAACGTCCTCATTCTCATCAAGCCACTGAATGACAAATGGCTCAAACCACCTAAAAAGAAAAGCTTTTTGTAACTGAAGGGTCAAATCATAGTTAGTTTTCAGCATTGGTTCATTTCATATTTCAGGAGCAAGAGATGAGTCAGTGAATAATGTAGTTGGCAAGGCTTTTTACTTTTTTTATTTAATCATAGGGGGATCAATACAAATTGATTGTGTTACACTCAAAAAGGCATACTGAAAAGACCTATGTAGCTGATTTCTGTGTGGTTTTTGTTCACGCCTGCAATTCATGCAGACATTGATATAATGTTTCAGTTTGTGGACAGATTAGACTGCGAGGCTCAGACAGAGGACAGCAGAGGACAGAACAGGCTGGAGCGGATGAATTGGAAAAGGAAGTACATTTGTTAGTTGAATAACAATGCTGTTCTGTCTGTTTCACTTTGCCATTTCCTTGGTTAATGTAGAGCCTAGGTTTGTCCTCAGAGCAACAGATTTCCCCCCAAAATGGCTTGGCACTCTGGCTAAGGGCATCTGCTACATGAGAGAAGGACAAGGTGGGTGTGGTGACAGAGAAAGAGAAGAGAGATAGGCAGATGGAAGAAAAATACTGTGTGTGTGTGTGTGTGTGTGTGTGTGTGTGTGTGTGTGTGTGTGTGTGTGTGTGTGTGTGTGTGTGTGTGTGTGTGTGTGTGTGTGTGTGTTGTGTGTGTGTGTGAGTTTGTATGTATGTGTGTGTGTTTGTGTGTGTGTGTGTGTGTGTGTGTGTGTGTGTGTGTGTGTGTGTGTGTGTGTGTGTGTGTGTGTGTGTGTGTGTGTGTGTGTGTGTGTGACTGAGCGTGCGTGCTTGCATGTGTGCATGCATGCATGCGTGAAGGTAGGTGTGTTGTTGTCGATGTGTATGTCTCTAGAAGAATCAATTCTGATAAAGATGGTGTTTGAGTGACAGTGTTGGCGAGGGGGAGGGGAGTCATTACTCTGAAAGACTGACAGGATGGGAGGGGGCATTGTGTTCCCCCTGCCTTCATTACACGTGTTAACATTGCAACTATCACTGCTTTGCTGCACATGACTATGCATGGAAAACAGGGCTACGTGAAAAGAAGAACAAAACCATGCTTTTAGGCTATAAATGTGTCTCCTCATTAAAAACAGTTAATGATCAGCTTGTTTACAGATTCTCTCTTAACCAGAAACTGATCTGAACTGCCATGATTGTCTTCTATGTATTGTACCCACATAGTTGATCATCACATAATCTTTCTCCTTAAGGTTTAGGTAAATTATGAAGTAATTAAAAGCCGTTTTGGTCAAGAAAATGTTTCATGAGGCAACAAAACAGTTTCCTGTGGAGTTCCACAGAGATCAATCTTTGGGGCCCTGCTTTTGTCTCAAATATGTAAATGACATCTACTTGACTTAATATGGGGTTAGCTGTGGCTCAGAGAATGGGTCGTCCTGCAGTTCCTCCGTTCTGCATGTCGAAGTTTCCTTGGGCAATACATTGGACCACAAATTGCTCCCTGTGCTGTGCATGGGTGTGTGAATGTGGTTTGAATTATTAGATTAGATGATAATGGGCAGGTAGCCATCACTGCATGAATGTCTGTGTTAATGGGTTACAAGTAGTGTAAAGTATACACATATATAAGTCCATCTATCTATCTATCCATCTATCTTATAATTGGCTTTAACAGTGTATCTGCATGCTTTTGTTCGTACAGTAATATATATGCATGCTGGTGCGTCTCTTTATGTACATAAGGGTGAAAATGAGAGGACACTTACAGAGAATACTCAGGTGGAACATTCTTGAAGGCCGGCAGGTCGCGGACGTACTCATTATGGAACCATTTGACTTTGAAGTGAAGATTCATGTATTCAGTACTTTTGCATAGGCGGTGCTTGTCATGTTCTGTAATGCAGATTAAAACATGAAAATCACAAGTTAGCATATAAAGAATACCCACTTAAGTCAGAATTCTCAAACAGAAAAAAACACATTTTTAAGAAATGCGCAAATATCTTAAGAACCATAAAAAACCTGGGTAGCAGTGGTTGTTTTTAATCTGACATTTTAACGGGCTCAATTATGCATACAGCCTTGAGCCATCAAATAATAAGAAAATAAATCACAGCCTGTGAATGAGTCCAGCTCCCTTCAAAAGAAAGAAAGCCATTGAATGACTGCAAACAAACCGAAACAAAAATGGATTTGACTTTCATGTCAGCAGACAAGGCTGCTGAGTCATTTAGTTCAGCTCACTGTAGACATTTCAGAACAATTAAACATTTCTATGGGATCCCCTGGAGAAGAGATGGATGATGATGGGCACAAGAGAAGAAATGAGGAAAGAAGAGATGAGAGAAAACCAATGGAGTTAGACGAGACATCAAAAAAGAATCCATGGAGAAAGACCAATAATTAAACTACTCTGCAAATGCAGTGGTGTGTAAACTAAATTTTCTTTGATACATTCCTCCCAGATAACACAACAGCACTAAGAATAAGGAGAAGAAAAAGATGAGATGAGGATATATCATGGCAGAATAGCGTATCATGGAAGCAATTGCTCACTCCCTTCACTCGCTCTCCCAGAGTCAGGGTAGAGAGGAAGGGCCAAAAAATAAAGACAGTTGTCTTACAGGAGCAGTGGTGAAAGGCAGCGGATGGTTGGGCAGACAGTCTGTCTGACTTAGACACTGAAGACTGCGTATCCCATCTCCTAACAACAGTAAACATTGAGTTCACTGAACCATGACGGTGTCTTCCCCTGACCTTAACCATAAACCACTGTCATAATTTTAACCCAAACTTAGGGTTAGGTGAGGTGGCAGTTTGAAAAATTTCTCACATTCAGCATTGTCAGTTGTTTAAATTACATTGTCGTGTGAACACAAAGGTGTCCTCAACTGCACTGAACAATCACCATGTAAATTATGTATGTATGTGTATTGCATGACAAATCTCCCAAACTCTGTCCTTACCTGAGGCAATAATGCCTCCCCTCTCCCTGTCTCACTGCAACCCTTCCTGTATGTATTTTTGGTCTCTCTTTCTCTGTCACTCTCTGTGACTCTTCCTTGTTTTGTTTCACTTTTTTGTCCAAACCTTTCTTTTTCATTTCGTGTACATTTTATTCAGTAATATGCAAATAGCCATACAATACCCTTCTCTATGACACAATACAGAAATCTATTTTTAGTTTTGCAGCTGTTACAGTTTTTCACAGATAAAATACGTAAATTAAATGGGTATTTCAGACACATTTTAGACATATTGGATTTACCAGGTGTCAGACAAAATATGGCTATATCTGGACACAAGACTAAGGAAATTTAAAGGATTGTGAAAGATTTCTTTTACAGTAAATTGTAGAGCAGGTGCTTCTAAATGGTAAAGTAGAAATGAAGACACACATATTCATACGCTGCTTTGCAGACAAGATTCATACATTCACTCAACATCAAAGACATGTTTAAATCCACACATTGCACCCTGACTGTCATGCCTTAATCCTGATAAGAACCTCAGTGCTTACTCTGATGAATACTGCATAGTCTGCCCGCCCACACTCCTCTCTAAGCTTGAAGGAAAATATATACATACAGTATATGTAATTAACATATTTACCTTGTATTCAAATGCTCAATGAAATAATTTACTCACTGGAAAAGAGGAGAAAAGTGCTCCACTCAAGTCAGCCTGTTATATTAGTGCCTGCTGCTCATGCTTGTGAGATTGAAGTTAAACGGCACTTTACAGAGAACTGACATAAAAACGACAAAGGCAGGCTGTCATATACCGCATGTACAGTATGTGTGTGAACGCGTGTAAATGTGTGTTTAGGTGTAACTTGAGAATTGAGAATTAGGATCAACTTAAAATGTGTGTTACAGTAAAATCTAGAATGAATCCAAAATCAAATCAATTCATCCTCAGGTCCAAGTGGATATGTATGCCAAATTTGAAGACATTCCCTCCAGGAGCTTCTGAGATACTGTATTCATGAGAATGGGACAGATGGATGGACAACCCGAAAACATAACATCTCTGTCCACAGCTGTCAACAGCATGGAGCCATAACAATGTACTTGGGTTTGAAAATGAGGATATATTAATCTCAAGGATTAAGCATTACTGCAGTGGTTATACAGTATCTGTATGTCCTGAGAAAATGTCTCTGATGTCTAGGTTACTTCTCTGTGTCACAGAAACAGTTGGTGTGAAGACAAATACTGTAAAAGAAAAGGTGTATAGTTGCCATAGCCACCCAGGTTTACTGTAGGTAACAGAATGTCGGAAACAGAACCTTGATTAGCAGAAAATAACAGTACAAGCAGTGGTCTTAGAGAAATGCATTAAAAAACAGAACAGTGTAATGTTCTGTAACAGGCCGTGTGTATTAACGTTTTTGTGTTTAGCAGCAAGCCTATTTATTCAAATGATTTTCTCTACTCATTCAGTTAATGCCTAAGGTGAAGTTTGTTCAACTTGCATATATTTAACAGAGATCTCAAGAGCCACACTAAGGGACTGTTTAAAGTTTTGCAATATTATGGCAATAGCTGGTATGAAAAGCGGCTCAGGGTTGTCTTCTTTTGAAGTACAACACTCGAAAATGGCAGGGATCACTTCTTTCATCAACGCCTAACTATCAAGGCTGAAATGGTTTTGATGTCTGAAATTGCAGAGGGATTTAAGGTTTCATCTGGCTTCACCTCCTCAGTCTGTGCTATTAAAGTAGCAGGTGGCTTAAATATTGTAAATATTGAGTCAAGATTGTTTTACTCGAGAAGAGCTGCAGTTATTCTGACGTAGAGGCGGTGTAATATCTAAACAGAGGGATCAACTATGGTAGTGCCACTTTAATAACTGAGCTGGCACTGCTCAGCAGCTTATACACACACAGGATGGACACACTTACACACACACAGTCGCAGTTTGTCAACCTTTGTGCCCTGAGCTCTCACTGCACACACACACACACACACACACACACACACACACACACACACACACACACACACACACACACACACACACACACCCTCACTGTCACACAGTCACCTAAAGGAAGCAGATGGAGGTCAGTTGAGAGACAGAAAAGTAGAGGTCAGCAGGTGTTTTATTTAGTACTGCCCAACAGGTTCTGCTAGCTTGCTATATGTGAGCGTGTACAATGTGTGTCTACTTTACATCCACTCAAACACATGTACTATCTATATATATATATATATATATATATATATATATATGTACATAATCAAAGTAGTACGTTGATGAGAATGTGTTGTGGTTTCCAAGAAAATATTGACGCTTGACTAGAAGTTTTCAGTGACTCACATAAACCCCTAGCCTGGAAATCCAGACCCACATCTCCATGACGTAGGGTCTGACAACGAACAATGGACCTTTCCAACTTAAGGGGCAGCACCATTGCGTGCATTTCAAAATACCACTGCACACAATTGGACAGCACTACTACCAACTAATACCAATCATCTGCAGCCATCTTTGTTGTTTACTATGACAACTTTGAGGGCATCCGCCGTATCGGATAGTATGATAAGATTGGTGAGTTGGGATTTTATGACATAGTTAATGAGCTAAAATAGAGAGTGCCCAAATTGTAATTTGCTAGCGGTGAGTCTGGATTTCCAGGGTAATAAACCTCATCTATACAAACAAATATCAATGAGTTATTCACTCTAGTAAAAATAATACATTTGGTACATCTGAGGAAACAATTTCTATGGATATAAAGTACTCTACGTAATTATATGACCATAACAAAAGTACAAACAGCATAGTCAGAGCAGTCTCAAGAATTGTTAGATGTTCTGCACACTTGCTATGCTTTTACAGGTACAACAACTCACTGTACTGATGACGTTTGCAATTCTAAGACCAATACTAATAGTGGGGATAAAGTATGTTACTTTTGACAGAAGCTTCTGGAGAAAAGTTCATGCAAAGCAGTACATCCTTGGGAGATCATAAATATGCTTATATTTCTAGTCCACAACTGGGAATTTTGTCCAGTGTCACAACAGATAAAAGGATCGTAAAGGATCGAAACTTCATGTCAATTTTCTTAGAAAAGTATAAAGAGTACACACATTATCTTGGATCAGCATTACTGAGGGATGGGCTATTAAATACAAATGTATTTAAACACACAGAACTCTATATTCTTAACTGCATTCCATTCACTGAAGGACATGGCTCATGGTAAGACTTATCTTTCAAGCTTAAAAATCTGTGGTAAAAAGAGCGTTAACTTCTTGAACAGCTTTTGTCTTTCAGAACTCTTCACTTCAGGAGTCATATCATGTCTCCAGAAAATGGAAGCAAAGAAGAACAGCATCCACTTTCTGCACACTCTGAATGAAAGCAAAAGGAAAAAACTTTCCATTCACTGGGTCCACTGTGATTGTTTGAATAGAGGAGACAATCTGAGGGAAATAAGGTCACTTGGGGCAGTGTTTTTAGAATACTGCAATTCATCTTTTTTTTAGGGAAAATGGTTTTTTAATTTTTTATATCCAAGACGTCCAGCTGAAAATGAGGTGACAGACGTGTTGTGTTTTCAAACGGTCAAAGCCTACTCAAAAATGCAATTCCAGGCCGTGGAACTTCAATGTGATTATCAGTCCTTGATTTTACTCCTTTTCTATTTATGAGGTGTCAGATTTTTTCAGTGTCATTTTGGAAGTCAATTCCTATTTATTTGAATTGATGGATTAAAAAAAATAAAAATAAAATTGTACTTACTGTGTATGTGCAGATGTGCTTGACTGTGGGTTATCCTTGTAGCATCCCAAAGTCTGAAGCAAGCAGTGTTACAATGTGTTACTTTACTGACCCTGAAATATGCCTTATCCATTCGAACACTGCGAATGTGAAAGGTTTGAAGAGGGACAACATAGCGCACTGAGATTTAACGTTAAAGGACCATGTTAATATGTGGGATATGTTCAGAAGAGTTTGATTGCACATTCTTCAACTAATTGACATTTTTGGACAAACAAAAGGGCAAATTTGACGTATTATAGCAGGAATGTTAATGAGGATGAGACTGTAATGAATTCCATGAGAAATCCCTCTTCTTTCTACATTCTTAAACTTCCTCAGCACCCTCAGCCTCTCTATCTATATATATTTTCAATAAAAATATGAGGTTACCGGCTGAAACAGCTGTGTGCCCCATCTCCTTTATTTTTCCAACAGGTTTGATTATTGCATTGTTAACTGCAATATGATGTGATACAGCAGAATTATGACTGTACTTGGTTTGGTTAAATTAGATTGTGATGGGGGGAAAAACTAACACTTCATCTTCAAAAACATTCTTCCACTGCTCCTATCTTCCAAACTGCATTATAATTGTTAATTTTCTCTTTATACAATCATGCAAACGGCTGTATAAATCTTATGGCATCATATGTTTGCACCTTGCCAATCTCCACTTCGTAGACAACAACATTTTGCCTGGAGAGGCCAGGCTGGTCCGTCTTCTACATGTATTGAGGCATTTTCATTACCGGCCATTGTGATTAGTACAGCTGTTTAATAGATAATGCGACTGGCTGAGAAGATTGTGATTAATTACCACACCCATCCTGCCCATTTCGCCTCCAGTTTTAATAATATACTGAACATAAACATATAAACAAAAGTATCAAGTATGCTTGCATGCACTCTCATATTCTGTGCTCATATTATGTAGCTATTAAGATATGGTCGTTGTATTTGTGTCTGTGTCTGTGTCTGAGTCTGCGTATTTGTGTATGCATACACGGGTGTGTGTGTGTGTGTGTGTGTGTGTGTGTGTGTGCGTGCCTTTGTGCACTGCTGGTGGTAAACAGTGTGGGCGGTCCTGAGGGAGGAGTAGGCTCAAGGTCCCTGGTGAGGATGTCATCTTGTCTGACTCAGCCCACAGGGACAGACAAACTCACAGGAGACTCACTCACTCTCTGCCTCATTGATTTAAATGCAGTGGATATTATGATGAACTGTGGTGGTTCACCAAAGCATTTCCATACTGGCATAGTCTAATTACTATTCAGTGAATATATCTATAGGAGCATTTGGTGAGACAAATGCTTGAGACAAAAGGCTGGCATAGTAGCCAAGGCCAGTATAGTTCTTTCTGTGACATAATTCCTTCATCTTGGTTTCTGTCCCAGTTCTGTCAAAGGGCCTTCTAAGCTGCATCGCAGGGGCCTACTAACACAGCTCTGCTATAACACCAGAGCGCACAGAGATACTGACAGTTGATATGACCCAACATATAATGCATTAGGACACAGCTAATCTTATGACTTACGTAAGAGTCCACTCTGCTCCAGTATAGTGATTCCCCATTGCAGTGTATTTTTTTTAAATGCATATGTCCACTGCAAACTCTACCATTTGTGAAATATTTTGTTTTAAAGATATTAATATATAAAAGCCATGTGCTCTAGTTAGCTGGGGCACAGAGAGATCCAATTGAACGTGCAGTGCTATGCTGAAAACTGCAAAAAGGCATTAGAAACCAATAGTTGGAGAACACAATGTCTGATTAAAACCCCGCTGCAGGACAACACACAGCCTGTAACCATGTCCTAGCACTGTAAACAATGTCTTTCTTTGGAAACAAAATTCCCCTTGTAGAGGTACATTAATTGAAATTCAGCTAAAATATTTAATGGAGTGAAGCTGTTTCAACAAGCTGAAGCTAAGGTAATGGGCTGGTGGAGCATTGGATCTTTAATGATATGCTTCAGAGACCACGGCCATGAAACAGCTACACAGTGGATACAGCATGTACTGTAGAACTTCATCATAGAAGTATTCTGAAGTCTAGTCTAGGAGTCCTTGTTAGATGCCAAAACACATTGAAGTATTTGATATAAACACCTTAATAAGCCACATTTCTAATTGAGGTGACATAGAGCAGTGGTTCCCAACCTGGGTCCCAGCCAGGGGGCTGTACAAGGGGTACATGAGGCTTTGGTTAATTTATACAAATGTTTGAATATAAAACTAGATAAACATAGAAACATAAAAGTACTATTGATTCATCAGTATCTAGAAAAAAAAGTAAGGATATATTTGAGATGATAGTTACCTTAACTTTGGTAGAACTAAAGGACAGGACAGTGCCATTTGGGTTGAAAAGCTAGTTGATGACAGCATGAAGCCAAGCAAAATTAAACAACACGAGGAAACATTAAAAAAAAAAAAACAGCCTAACACACAAGACTATCAGGCTTGGGGTTCAGCTGTTGTTAGAAGGGGGGCTTGAAGGAAAAAAGTTTTGAAATACTGACGAAAAGCTAGTCATACCCTCTGTTTATCTTATATGAAGTTATGAGGTTTGGTGAGCTGGCTCCAAACTACCTGACGGCCGCTGATATTTATTTGAGTCTGAACTTTAAGTAGCACATGACCCTTTCTTGTCAGTGGTCACCGAAAATAACCATGATGATTGATAAGGATTTTCAATTTACAACTACAGTGCAATTCTGAGTGTTTATGGTGTAGGTTACAGTGAATAGAATGAATGAGAGAGTTATTTCAGCTGTAGTCATAGTCATTCACTCTCTCACATCCTCCTCCTTTTTTCGGTTTCTTATTTTACCCTCTCTCTTTTTATCTTCCCTCCTACCTCTCTCAGTTGCTCTCCTTCTCTCTCCCTCTCACACATTCAGAGATTCACAGAGATGCTAAAATTAGCTGCATCCATTTCTGCACCAGCACTGACACCAAAGGCCTCCGAGCAGAAAGCAGAGGATGCATCACAGACCTCATTAAGGAATGCACATTCACATGTGTGCACACAGATACACACAGATTCCTCTTTTATTCCCATTCATTCTTTCATGCTTACGTGCACTACTGAACACTTGCACAGTTGCACAAATGCACAGACAATAACGCCTGCACGCACGGACACACAACGAGGAAACAAACCCACAAAGCAGAACATTCTGACCCGCCTCCTTCAGGGTGTCTCTGTCAGCCACCCTACCAGTTATGTGTGCCTTCTTATGTAATCAGGTCACTCTGAGTTACTTCCATTTGTCTGAATGGTAAAGACAGGCAGCAACCTGGACTGGCTAAGTATACTTACTACTCCTAGCACCTCATTATTGTCATTCATTGTGTAAATGCACTCCTAGCACCTCATTATTGTCATTCATTGTGTAAATGCACAAACAGTACATGCACAAATGAAGGAATGTGCACATGCATACTGCAGGATACATATGTGATCTTATGTATACATGCAGAACACATCTGTGCACTTTCCCACTGCTTTTCTAAGGATCCAAACACAGAACACACACGCACCACATAAACACAGAGACGCTGACAATGTTTGACAGTATGATGGGGGAGAGCCACACCAGGGAATTAAAGAAAATATGACCTTCCTGAGTACATTTCTTACACAAAGACAAATACCACCTGAGAACCTTTCTTTCACAATGGATGCAAAACATTGAATCGAAGATAACCTAAGCAATCAACTGCTGGTTTTACGCTTACAATTTCTAGCCATGAATGTGCACAGGAATGATTGTTTTCTGATTGATCTTTGGAGAAAGCAGTGAGCCATTATTACGATAATTAAATCCTGTGTGGTTTCACTGGTTTCTTTTACGTATAACCAATCATGTTCTTTTCTGTAGCTACACATTTTTTTCATCTAGAGCTCATGTGCCAGACACATGTATCCCTGAGCAGGCCAATATAAAAAATAATTGACTCTCTTATTACGTCATTGAGTTTTCATTTGGGTAACGTTCGCTTACACTGCTCATATTACTCTATGTTATACCATGTCCATGTTATCAATTTTGGATTTGGAATTTATTAGCTGCAGTGCCATATCCTTGTGAGAGAGTTGCCACCCAGTGCAGAAGTATTGGCCCATTTGTAATTTGGTGAGGCCTGATGTGTTACTGATTTAATGTTTAAAAAAAACAACAACATGCAATGTATCTACCAACATATTCTCAAATGACATGGTGGAGGAGGGTCATCGGTTTCGGACAGCAGCAGAGAGGAAACCAGTTTTAAAGTTTGGCAGCGAGGATATGATAGGCTTAGGAAGACCGTGGCAAAATCTGGGTGGTTTAACATGAGTGAATGCCCATATTCAGCAGATGGAGTAGAAAGGCCATAGAGTGGGAGAGAGAGAGAGATTGTAAAAGAATGAGAATGTAAAGACTCTTCCTTATTGAACTTTCAAAATCATGGTTTAGCTTTAAATGAGTCACAGTCGTAACTGCCAAAAAAGTCAACATTGACTATGGTTTCACAAAGACACTAACACCGGTTCCCTGGGTGAAAGTGCTGTGTTTGTTTGACCTATCCACCTCCCTTCCACCCTACCTGGACTTTGGGGCTCTTATACTAAGTCATCTTATGTCCTTATTGGCTCCTGCTATAATTACTACGGTCACTTAAGGTCACCGACCACTAACGTACATTAACATGGGACGTAATAAACTGCTTCCAAAATCAATCTATATGACCGTTTTGTTGGTAAGGACGGTCTGTATCTTCTATACAACCTGATATACATACCTTTCTCAACTAACATAAATTACTACAAGCAGGGAAACTAAAAAACTTTACTTACATACTTGTGATATTAAGTGAGCAATACATAGGAATATCAAAAAAAGTGGGCTCTGATTTACAAGTTGCAACTGGCACCATCTGTTTTTTATGTTGTTACAATTGTTACAGTACAATGTGCATGTTTGAACCACACTGTTATGCAGTTTATGAGCTGTCAAACTATACTTCATTTCACCTGTCTCCACTAAACCCAACCTAGAATTGTGACAGCGGGTAGGACCAACAAGAAATGAGCAATAATTCATACAAAGTGCTCTTTTGAGGAACATGACAGTCATGTCCTCTTCTTGGCACGTGCCACTGTAGGCTGGCAGTGATGTGGTGACAAGATGAGGCAAGAGGAGGCAAAGCAGGGAAAGAGGGTTCAAGCTTAAGGAGCAAGAAAGAGGGTATATGTGACTGAGTGCATCCATGATTCTTGTCTCCATTTGTAACACGGACACCCTCAGGCAAATCAAACACACACAGACACACGGACACACAGACACACACACACACACACACCCACACACACACACACACACGCACACACACACACACACACACACACACACACACACACACACACACACACACACACACACACACACACACAAACACACAGACACAAACACACAGACACATGGCCCAAACCTACTATGACAGTAGTCAGTAACACCCGAGGTGGGCACATGTCCAGCTGCCTTTACTTGACTTGCAAACATACACACAGAGCAACAACTGTTGTATTGTCCGTACTGTCTGTATTGATCTACTTAACTGGGTTTATTGTCCTTTATAGAAGTGAAAAGACTAGTAATCTAAATAGTTATTACACTCTCATGAAACTGTGCTTTTCAGAAGAAGCCTTATAATCATTTGAAAAGTAACTAACCTGTAGTGTTGCTTGTGTTTCGGTTATCACTCAACTTACCTGTCAGTCAGTGGTTTAATCATTTTCATAATAAACATGCACAAATATTGTTCAATCCTTGCTCCTGAAACTAATAAAAAATTGTCTCCTAAGAGTTATCATTATGGTATTTTTTATTATGTGTCAGCTCAGCTTTCAGTGTATAGAGCAAATGTTCCAGCTCTGACTTTGCTCAAGAATATAGCTGGAGAACCAACAATTTACCTATTTACAAAACTTTGGACTATTATCAATTCTCAAACCTGTTTGCTGGATTACTAAAAATTACAGTTATGGGTTGGATTTTGTGAAAAATCTACTAGTTTGTGATACAACATAAATCAAACAGAGGTCACTATCCTGCCAGTACAAACAGACACAAGAGTTTCAGTTTTAGTATTGCAATGCCAGATAATAAAAAATGCCTTTGCTCTCTAGGGTCAAGGAAGGAGATGAGGTAACAGGTAACAAAATCATATTTGCGAAAGAAGGCAATGGAAGTATAGAATATTTAACATTAACATTATTGTTAAGGGAGGTCGAGGCTACTGATCAGTAGCAGTCTTGACTGCTGTCTCCAATATTTTCAATTTTAAAAGGATATGGTGTGCGTTAAAAGTAATACACATGGAATCATAAAAACAGGTTAGGATTAGTGATGCTAATCTCAGTTCCCATAATCCAGACATCTTCTAGCTACTCATCACCTCACCACAGAAATACACATCCATCTGTGCGCACACACTTATGAAGCTGCACATCTAATTAAAATATGATGCATTACAGTCCACAGATCACATTTAGAACCACCTTATATATGAAATCATATCGCATGTAAAGAATCTACATGCGTCATGAATGCATTTGTGGGTACTGCATATCAAGACACTGCAGTTTGCAGTGGCACCTGGTTACCATAGAAACCAAAGATGGCTTAGCACAGAGAAAGTGGTAATTTGTGCTGTGTAGATGAGGATAAATCACCTATAAGCTCTTTTTGATGCTTTTCTGCCTTTTCTCTTACACATAGTCTATAGGGCATTCTCAATCCTTGACCTCAATCAGAGCCCAGTTTCTCTTACCGCTTCCTCTCCACCTCTTCTGTCACCGTTAAAGTAGCAAATATGCCCTCTGTGCTGACTAGTTCAATGTAAAGGTGGTTCAACTTTGACCAGGCAAGATATGTATGAATAAAAACACCTGCATCAGCCTAAATGTTATATCGTAGCTGAACCACATAATCCTAACACATCTGTAATTTACAAAATGTAGTTGGGAATGGTAATCTTTTACCTTGCAATGCAGCTGAATTCTCACAATAACACAGGCTCAATTGTGAATAACAGGTTCACATCTTGTCAGGCTCCAAGTAATGTGTTTGTGTTCAGATTGAAAGTGAGCTAGAAAATCAGTGTCCTCTGAGGAGCTACTGGAAGTTGAGAGGGGAGGGTGAAGTGTGGGGTGAGTTAAAAACAGCAATAACAAGAGGTTAGTTTAGATGCTGCAATAAGCATCAGTTATATCAGAATTGAAAGAATCCATTGAAAGAAGAGAATGGCACTAAAAGCTTTTCTTGATGGAAGAGTTTTTCTCTTTCTCCTGATTGACTTCAACAAGAGTTTGGTGGACAGATGGTTCATCCAATCACCTGCCAGGTATGTTTTGAATGTACCTGCCCTTTCCTAGTCAGTTTCAAATGACGCCTTTGCAGATGGCACTGTGTAACAAACAGCTTAGGTAATCTTCTTCACTTAAGTCAAATGCAAAATTGTGTCCTTTTGTCATATTGCTTGATTTCTTGGTAACAAAGGGGTGGAGGGGTTGGGGATTAAGGGCATAACCCATGTTTAACGGGGCATCTGTTTGCTTACCTGCAGAGCAGATCTGAGATTTATTGCACTGGGAGTCTCTGCTGTCTCTGGAAAAAAGACTTGTGGATAAAATATATAGTTAACTGTTGAAGACTACAATAATCATAAATTTAAAATAAAATTAATTTAAGCATATTTACTGCTTAAATTTGGTACCATATGGCTGTTATGGAGTGGGGGATTTACACCCTTGAGTAATAAACATAGTGGAAGAACCAAATTGATATTTTGGCTCAAGCTAAAATACAGATTGTAAATCACTCCTTTCAGTGGTGTGAACTTTCCTTTTTAATGCCTTTATCCTAAACACTACAGGGAATTCTACTTATACTATTTAAATTATGGAGTTACAATATAATATATGAACGAGCATCAGCTCTGCCCGTTCACATTTTAGAGAATGTAATTAGTAATTTCCCTTATTAATTAAGTATTAATTGACCCATCGCTTTAAACCAGAATGTTCATTTTTATTACCCAACCCCCCAGAGATATAACTGTAATACATGCATGATTGGTGCCCATAGCTTTGCCGTTCATTGTTTGTTTACAGGGTTTTCCCTGGGGCTTGCAACTGTAAACTATGTCATATGTTCATTTGCATATTGGTGACATCATTACGAAATAATTTGTATAAAGCTTAGTAGTTGTCACGAGGGAGAGATCACAAATACTTGTCAAATAATAAAAAGATGGTGAACCTGTGCTGAAGTTATCGCCAGCTTCAGCAGGTAATGTTTGTGACATGGTAGTTTGGCTTGGGTCTTAAGGAGTTGTAGTATTTCTTTACCGACAAAACTCTACAAACACTGCACTGCTACATTCACAGCTATAGTGACACACATGCCTCTTTCTCTCTCTCTCTCTCTCTCTCTCTCTCTCCCTCTCTCTCTCTTCACCGCGCTATCACTGCTGTCAACGGACATTCATACCGCACTTCTCATAGGAATTAATTGAAGTGCTCTGCCGTTATCGAAGCTGCCAGTGAAACCCAGCATAAGGGGCTGCAGCTGCCGCTGTGTGCGCAGCATACACATGTAGTGTGTGTGGGTCTGTAACACTGTCCATGCTGCTGTGTGCACGGACCATAAAGCCACATGTGTGCAGAAGACAACAAGTGAATGCTCGTCCTTGTTTTTGACTCAAAAAATACTGCTGAGGCAGTACACCTCAGCAGTATAATGGCCGGGAAAACCCTGGTTTACACAACTCACATAATGGCGACTTCATGGAATCAGGAGGATTTTCCAGTTTTGTGGTTTCTCCAACATCCACAACTTTGGCAGTGGCCATGATGTCTCGAAAAGTACAGATTACAGGTAAACTACAATTACGTTGTGCTTTTCGCTTCAGGGTACCATGCTGTGTGTAGTCTGGCTAAACGGCTGTACACTGTAGGTAATAGTGGTGGACCGATATGGGTTTTGCAATGGATAATGTTGATATTAAGAGAGCAGGGCCGAGGTGGAGAGAATAAAAAATACTGGGAAAATCACAAATCCTTTCGGTAATCTCATCTGAAAGACCATTTCAATTTAGATTACAACACTGGATTCTAAATAACCTTAACCATTAAATGTCCTTAAAGTAATTAAAAAGTAAACTCCATACTGTTTTTATTGCTTGTGAAAACAATTGGACCACATAGGTACTAAAACAAACAAACACACACACACACACACACACACACACACACACACACACACACACACACACACACACACACACACACACACACAGTAACACACCAACTGGACCATCTCAATTGTTTTCGATTGATCAATTGTTTATCTTGACTAGAATACGTTCCGGTTTCTCTATCAATAGAGTGGAAAAGGGGAAGTGTGTTATCTAGATAGGCAGTAGAGCTGACCACAGCCAGACACAGCTGATAAACAACAGTGTGACACCAGCAAATAAACAGCACTCAGATAAACAGGTACAGCACAGTAACATTAAATACTCATTCCTGAGTACTTACGCATGAAGGAGAGCAACAAATTAGAATGACCTGCTAATTAGTGAATAGCTAACAAGTAGCCACACATTCAGTAGTGACTACTCAGGATGTGTGTTAAAGAGTGTAACCTGCAATCCATTTATACTATTTACCTTCATCTCTTGTTTACTCCCACACTACACACATAAAACCTCAAGCAAAAAATAATTGTCTGATTGGTAGCCTTACTCACCTTCCATTGCATACTTCATATCCAGGGCAAAGAGGCTCCACATGATCTCAGCGCTGATCTTTCCCGCGTTCAGCTCTTGTGGAAATCTGTTGGAATTGAATTGGATTTCAATCAGGCTCATTTCCGTATAATGTCACGCTCGACTGGGTGGCCTGATGGCTTTGCCCAACCTGAATCTCTAACAAATGACTTAACAGATGTGCAAGAAGACATGGTTGGTGAATTTTATAATCTAATAATCCCCCGTCATTTCCAAACCTGGCTGAATTGGGGCGAAAAGGGAGAGGCATGCACGGCTTGCAAGGCTTACAAAAAAAAGTGCAGGAGGAAATGACACAGCAGAGGAGAGAGAGGGAGAGAGATAGAGAGAGAGAGAGAGGGAGAGAGAGAGAGAGAGAGAGAGAGAGAGAGAGAGAGAGAGAGAGAGAGAGAGAGAGAGAGAAAGAGAGAGAACCTATTTGGCAAGTAATATGCTATTTTGAATGCCTATAGATTTTCAGTCAAAGCTGGAATGTGAGGTGTCAATGGTTTAATTGTCCATATCTTCAGACAGTGATGGGAGGACATTTATAGATGATGGGGCCTTGGCCTGAGAAAGGTCACTTTTTCTGGAAGTGCTTTACTTTTGCTGCAGACCACCCTGTTACCAACAACAAACTTGTCCGATGATTTCTATTGAAACAGTAATCATCTGCTGAGCGAAGGACACTCCGACAGAAACCTATGCCCAAGCGTGCCCGCACACAAACACACAAACACTTTCCTCTTCCCTTCCCCAACCTTTAGCACATACTTTTATGGAGCAAAGGAACAAATACGGAGATTAGAAGGAGGATTTGTGCACTGGAGAAAAAAAAAGCAAGCACCCTAGAAACAATTGCTCCCTCCTTCAGCTCTATCACTCAGAATCTTTCGCTCAGCCTCTGTTATGCTTCAGTCTCATCATGAACACACATGGTGCACTGTGGGTGAGGCTGATAATGAAAAATCGTCATGGCAAAGATGAATGTAACATCTGCAGCAACTGTGCATGCATGTTACAGGATGTAAAATCAACTTCTATGTGGTGAAATAAATAATGTTATGTGGTTTGCAGTCCACATGATGAGTATTCATGGAAAGCCCTAAAGCGTCTTATCCCTTCCATTTTAAAAAAAACAACTGCAGCATCCAATTTTACGTTTCCAATCATGAAATTAATTCTGTAGATCAGTCTATTGGCTTAAAAAGATTATAGGCAAGATTCCAAGAGCAAATATTCTCACCACAGAGAAAGAGAGTAACAGCTTAACATTTCTCCTTCTGGCAGCAGCTCCCTTTATTTAAAGACAACACGTCCACTCCTGGGGTATATTGTGAAAAAGCACTGGAGTTGCCGTCACTTTGTAACTTGACCAGGAGAATGTGGAGGAAACGGGCATGAATATTGCAAATCTATCATTAAACAGTGTAGGAGAGAAAGCTCAGGGCATAAACAGAGTCATAATAAGCATCGTAAATCAGCAAGAGGAAAGAGAAAAGAAAAAGTGGGAGGAGAGAATGTGAGAGTATATATATGAGCGAGCAGAAAGAGAAAAATTTGCCCCATCCAATTTCTTCTAAAGCCAGCTCCACTCCATTTTCTTCAGGATGTGTCATTTGTTTGATTTTATTAACCGAATCATGGTAAAGACACAAAACACAAATGTCCCCTCAACACCATCAACACAACTTGCCCTCAATCCTTTTTTTCTACAAACAAACCTCTCATCTGTTATATAATTCAGCAGCACTGTGTTCCCCTTTTAACCACCATACAAACAAAGCATTTTTTACTGCTGGCTTCTCTGGCTGCCTCACAGCATTCTTTGCGCAACACTGCACTCATTCATGTATCCATAATAAGTAAATACATTTTTTAAATTTACAGGAGCAAGAAGGATTTTTTTTCTTTTTTTCCCCCCTCACATTCTCTAAAGAAAAACAAAATTATCTTAAAGTTAATTAATATGAAGAGATAAGAGGCATTTCTTTCCCCTGTCTATTTAGTCCTGTGTGACGAATAATGAAGCCTGAATTGGCTTAATTAACTCAAATAAATACAGTAAAAAAAAGCCTAATTAAAACATAAAGATTACTCTTTTTTTTTTTTTCGGACAATATTTACATATCAAACACTTTCCTTTGTGTCAACCACATGTTTGTCCATGTAGTCACGAATGGTTGGGCACAAGCCCTTTAGCTTCTTCTCTTGGCATGTTGAGTGTGTTTTTCAGTAGGGTCATACCATTATATGGTATACCATTTGAATTTAAATGGAGGATACATGGTTACATGCAAATGGTATTATGTTAAAATAATGTTCAGCAATGCATGTGTAATGAGAATGCCTAACTGCTCACTACAAAAGCTGGCAAAGCAACTAATAAAGTACATGTTGAAAATTAAGTTGATCAGTAAAAAGCATAGATGGTATAATAAATAAGTACATACTGGTTAATGACTGGGGCATAAGCCGTCCGGTCCTCATCGATTACAGACACCATGAGAGTGATGAGTTTGGGCCAGAAGTCCAGATTCTTTATTGATGGACCCTGCTCCTCTCGGGGAATGTCCTGCTTCCGGCTCTACAAAGAATAAAATGAGGATGGTCAGAATCTGAAGACAATTTAAGTGTGTTGAAGGTAAAGAAAATTTGGATTACTAATAAGTTGCCTGGGATCACAAAGAGAAAGCCAAACCAAGAATGTTGTTGTATGAGACACCATTTTTACGCCTGTATATATCCTGTATTGCCTGCCAAAAAAATATCTTTATATTATTCAAAATGTATTTATGCAATTCATACTATACCTGCAGTTTATATAAACTGAGCAGGAAATTAAAACAATGGTATATATTCACAGTGTAAGGACAATAAAACTTACAACCAAATTCTAAACGATATAATCAAGAAGATTTTAATTATTATTAAAGCCATTTTTTTCATTTTATTGATAGTCAGGATTTTTTCTCAGTGGCCTAGTCCACCATTCCATGTGGGATTCAAATAACTGTAACACTTGTGTGATACATGGGAAAGGAATTGTGCAAGTTTGTAATCCAGGGTTTAATTTTATGTCATTGATGTCAGCTTCACTGTTTCTTGTTCTGTATCTCTCCTACTGCGGCTAGTAAAAAGGCACTGTACTCCGATATTAAGACCATTAATAAAGCAATGTACAACTATTTTCTATGTAAATATATATTGGACTTTCACGTATTGGGGTGAGGGCTGTGTGGAGGATAAAGGGTGGCTTTTTGGGGAGGTGGCCACAAGAAGGGCAATGTAGTATATGACAAAACAAGAAATGGTAATTTTCTGCATTTTTTGTTTAACATTTTGGCTTTAAATATAGCAGGGTGTAACAGAAGAAAAGAGCAGGCACAGTGAGCTGCTTGATGAAGAGCTGCAGGTCAAACACATCCAACTCCTCCATTGTGCCATGTGCAGCATAAAATCAGATTTTGGTTCATGGCATGATGGTAAAAGGAAGATTATTCCCTGAACTCATTATTACAACAATGCATGTTTGTTTCTCTGCGCCAGAAATGGATAGCCTACAACAAAAATAACCTGTTTCTGGACACAAATCTTCCAATTTTAGCATTTTAAAAGTGTAATTCTCCTCCTCCAGTAAGGTGTTTATGAAGATGTGGGTGTGCGGTAGAAAGGTGTTACATATGAAACCTCTCACTGACTCTACCATCTGCTCATACCACACAGAGTTTAACCACACTGATCTCCAGTCAGCAAGTAACTGACACAGTTTCACTCTGCCATGAACTGGGTTCACAGAAAACAAGCAAAGCCACGCGCACAGAAAACACAGAGCTGAGACATACTGACAGCTCTGTATCATACAGACGTGACCACATGCACACTTACACTGACAATGACAAATATAATCTATCACTGTGGCCTATGGGGACATAACCTCCCAAGAGGATGCAATACACATTCGCTCATTTGTGGATATAATTCTGTCTAAAGCAAAATGCATGCTTGATGTATGTTGCTGAAAAGAAAAGAATGTTATAAATGAAACATGTCCAATTGTTTTTTTTTTTATAATTTAGGGTTGAATTACTTAAAAACCTTAAGCCTATTGACTTTGGTGCAGCACAGAGAGGAGATGTTGAGAGCTGGGGAAATGGAAATGCAACATGAGTCAATTTATCACTGATACAATCCTGAAACCCTAATCAGTTCCTACAATAATCAACTTGTGTCGGATGATTTAGATTCTTGTTTTTAAATATCTGGAGATGCAAAGCAGACATTGCACCTAGAGGAGCTACAGAATTTAATCTCACAGGAAAAAGAAACACAGGTGATTCTGTGACAGTCCATCATGTCAACCCAGGGCTCACTACTTTAATCATATGGGTTTTTGGGCTGCAAAAGTTAAGTCTATCATTGTGTGTGCCATGGTCATGGAAAGACATTACTACTCATTCCATGGGAGTTTCCATCCCAGGCATCGTACTGATCAAATGCTCATGAATTTCCAATTTGCATATTCACTTATGTTTGGTATATAGCAAGACATGAAAAATGCAATGGTCTCCAATGTGGAGGCAACAGGGAGCTTTATATGTAACAGCTTCTTAACTCAAGGACTGTGTTGGGACTTGCAATTTAAGCTTGATACATGTTAACCTGGGTCCACATGTACCCAGCGGAGTAGAGAAAATCATCTACAGTATGAGTTTCAGTAATAGAACTGGAGAAGAATGGCTGAGACAAGAAAAAAACATTGGTCAGTTTTATCATAAATTAAGGCAAGCAGCACCAGAGACGGATTTGCTTGGTCCATAACATGTAAAGAGTTTAACAAGTGATTACTGCCCCCTAACTCATGGTTAATGAAATCAGAGTAGTCTGGCCTGGTATGAGAGGCCTGGGCCATCAGGGGGAGATATGCTGCTACATGTAACAAGGTAAATTTATGTTAAATTGGAGGCATAATATAATGAAACAAATATCTCTGCAGGAGGTGACTCAGCTATGCAAAACCTGTCGGTGGTTGTACCTTTGTGCTTGTGCGCGTGCATAGCTGTATGCATGTATGAAGGACACTGAAGGTTGTGTCATCCCTACTAAATTGGATGCAGTATGCATCCTGCTAAAACGAAGTGTAGACTCCCTTTGCTCATCTGTATTCACCGCAAGTAGGTTCAAACTCATTGTTAAAGGTGATTAAGTAGCTTGCTGTCTTTTACAGTCCACAACACACCCATGGGCTTTACTCTCAGATGTACGAGGAGGTGAATACTGTACTGAACTAAGAGCACAGTGTAGTTTCACTACTTCTAGTACAGGGTGGTGGTGGGGCTTTAGTAGAAATATTCATACTGCAGTGTATCACTCCTGGATAGCTAGGGGTTTATGTTTATTGTTTAGCACTCTCAGTCTCTGTGTGGGAGAAATCAGCATTAGCATACAACTGGCTCCCCATCAATTCTCACAATATGACATAATTTAGAGAGACTCTGATTGAACGATGTTCTTGGAGAATGTGATCAGATTCCAGAGAGAAAGAGCTGTGAGTAGATTTAAAGCTGTTCCAATGCATTGGAAGGTTTAGAGAAAATAGGCTTTGTATAAAAATAGTAGGTATGAAATACACTCAAAGGGACACATTCTGAAAACAATAGTGGTATTCAAACACAGTTAAATCGACCAATGGGGTATTGTTGGCAAATATCTGATAACTTTGATGAGAGAGATACTTATTAAATAAATATGAATTGCTTGCACAGTAACAAATTGAGAAGTCTTCTAGCTTCATTGTGGCTCTTCTCACAAACAGGCACAGTGGATCCCTGCTTCTGCAAACCTGTCAACAATCACCGTCCTACCTCTTCCAAATGTGATTGTTTCTATTTATCACTCGACTTAAGCATTAATATCTGCATAATACATAAGCATATGTGCGTATAATTTTTTTATAGAGGCATGTGCATGCTATAAGGCATTTCATGGCTGTGCACCATCACTGCCAATCCACATTCATTCACAGTGGAAGAGCCAGAGAGAAAATTAAAGCAGTTTTTTTCTTTTGCCCTTATCCATGATTCCTTTGCCCTCCTTCCACTTTGTCTTTGTGCTTTTCAAAATCTCCTTTTCCTGCCAGTATTCATAGGCTGTTAAGCTTGACATCCCCCACACTCCCTCCCCCCTCCCACAGTCATTTAATGCCTAGGCAGAAGCAGAGAGCTTTGTTGTTATGCTATGCAAAATGCCTCGTTGTGGCTGGGATATTTCACTGCCTGCCTGGCCACCGTCTCAGCTCTTGTGTCGCCACACTCAGTCACTGGTAGCAACTAGAGATTTAAGATTTGAATTGTATTCTATTGGCTGAGTCAAAGGCTAGCTAGTGTATTGTGAATATGATAATTTATAGTCACAGTGAGATTCGCTTTGAAGTGAAGATTATGTCCTTTTCTTCGGCTCTAGAGGAAACATTGACGGAGAGGCTGTCAATTGTGAAACTGTGGTGGACGACGATGTAATTAGTAAACGTGTCTATCCCTCCGGTTTGATAATTGCTTACAACCCCTCAGGCTGTTTAAACAATGGTAGATTATTATTCCAGTTTTCAGCGGATTGCACCCATTATCTTAAAAGACATTATCTTCTGAGGTGTGGAGACCATTCTTCTTGGGAAGTTAACTGTAAAATAATCAGGTGGAGCTTACTGTTGCCTGGTTATTAACTCAGGCCAGACCAAGTAAGTAAAATAAACCATGCAAACCTTAACTGAGGACTGTGTGATGCTGGGTTTCTTGAAAATGTAATTAAGTGAGTCTGTGATCTCTTAATATGATCACATGCCCCTAGCTGCAGGTTGCACATTCTTACCCGAGGAGGCTGTATGTCATCATGCTTTCATGCAAGTTTATTCATATTGTCCATGTTTAAACTACCTCTGGACACCAAGGAGACAAAATATCCTTGACACAGATGTGATGGTGATTTGAATCAACAAAGTGCTACCTGATGCTAGACTGCTTTTATATAGCTCTTCAACACAAACCCTTACTTAGAAGGTTGAGTTCCTTCATGCAAAGTTTGCAATAAACACAGTGTAAACTTTTATTATCTGGTAAATGTCAGTCATGACATGAAATCTATTGATTTCCAGCCATGCAGCAATTCATTTATTTTTTCCCAGTATTGTTAACCATCAACACAAAGCACACTATAGCTGAAAAAGGAAAGTGTGGTGTCCGCATTATGTTATACGTGAGAAAGGCATGGTGTGAGTGGCAGCACCTGGCAGAATATTTAAGATATTCATGTTTTTACCTTGAGTGTCTGACAAATGAATTAGGAGCAGCCCTGAGGTAATAACTATTTGATATCATATTAATGACTACCAGGTATTCTCTTACATGAATTTAAGTGAGGTACTTCACCAAGCTTAAACAGCTCACTTTTTGTAGGGTGGTCCGTTCATAAAGACTCCATTAAGTGTCATTTATATAGTTTCTGCCTGTCTAATTGCCAAATGTTGAGTTGCTAGTTTGCAGATTAAATGTGATTACATAAACACTGCGTGTGCTGATCAAATTATTAAAAAAATGCAAAAAATATAACCAAACAACATTTATAAAAACAATAAACATATGCCTAGTTTTTCTTAGTCGGCTTGCCATTACCATGTGTGTACTATTAATAAAAAATACAAATCCTCTAGATATAGTTTTTTTTTCTCTTGTTGTGTGTTTGTTTGCTTCTGGATGGGCCAGTAGTGGGCTGGGTTATAGCTATCAAGCTAAGGGAAGCCATGTTAACAATAATGAAAGGCAAAAAACAGCACTAAAGCTGAACAGCTGGCAGACAAATCTGATACTAAACAAGGGTGAACAAATGCAACAACATTAATATTCAGCTTTTGCTGCAAGATGTACAAATGTTACATCAGCCACAGGCGAGGCAATGCTTTTTTTAAAGGTGCTAAAGTGATAAGCACCGGGACAGGATTTCGACCAACTAACAACAACAACAACATCGATCTTTAAGACAAGAAACCGGATGTAAAAGGAGAACCCCTCAGAGCAGAGATTAGGTCCCTGTTATTCTCTCTTTTAAAAAATACAATGGCTATCTGATTACTGGTGCGTTTAGGAAGGAGATGGAAGAGAGAGTGATTGGTTCAAGAGTTTGACTGACTACCGAGCCAGTTATTGTGTATAACTGTGTATAATTTGACTAGACTTTTAGTTTTCAAGAAACATGAGAACTAAATCTAAGTGAGAACTCATTAAGTGTTAAAATTACACATTTTTTATTGTGTGCATCACTGCATCTGCAAGATGTAACGTGAGGAATACAGGGATCTCAGTATTTGGCAGTTCACTTTGGACCTGAACCTACTATAGCACAGCTATGTTGGTACCTGTGCAACAGTAGAGGCCTGACTTTATTGAACTGAAAACGTTGATTGGTAGTGCTGGTCAAAAGAATCTGGAAGCTGTTTACCTGGTCAAGGAGCTGGTTGTACAGTTCATGACAGTTATCAAAAATGTATTTGTACGTGGAGTCCAGACACGCCTTCACACAGTCTTTCACCACCATACTGGCTCTTGGTGGACTCTGAAGCTCTTGTACCTGCGCACACAAATACATACACATGATTAAAATGTTAGGTGTCCACCTACAACATAGGTCTCTTTAGAGTTTACACTATATAAATCATCCAATGGGCATATATGATGTTAGCAACCTAAACCGATGAGTAACTGTGTGTTATATTCATTTCTATATACAGTACTATCTGTCAATGGAGTGAAAACATAATGATATCAAATTACGTGTCTGAAATATTAATCTCAAAATACCACTTCCTTGTAAAAAAGGGCAGCCTTTTTACATTCATTACATATATATACTATGATTGACATGTGGCCAAACTGCCATTTAGGTGTGTGTGCAGTATACCGTACAGTAGCGCTGTAGCTCCTGTGTGTGAGCAGCGTTGTGTATACACAGCAATGCTCAGCATGGACATGGCACAGAGTGAAAGCATTAGTAACCTAAAGTGACAGATTTCATTCCTTTGCTCATAGCTGCCATCTTAGCTATGCCTCAGTGCACCAGAGCTACACCCCCACTCCCACCAAAATAGAGCTGAATGGAGCCGAGCTCTTTATATAACGGAAGAAGTCAAGATGCACTTTTAGGGGAGAGAAGGAAGAAGAAACAAAACAGAGCGTGAAGCATTTTAACTGAAGTGGTCAACACATGTTACACAAAAATGACCCTATTGCATCAGCCAGCCTGCAGTCAAGAAAATGTGCAGCAATAAATTTTTGGATTTGAATGGTCAGTGGTGTTGAGAAAGACAGGTTTACAGGAATTATGAGTTTGAATTGATTTCAGCTCAAAGGAAACGTGCCTAAAATCAATGCTGGTTTATGTGTATAATTGAATGTTGTGATATTTCTTGTCACTAAGTCAAGGGCACAGCACTTCTGTGATAAAAAGGTTATAAATGCCACCTGCAAAGGTAAGTTAGTGTTGTGCATAAACATTTATTATGCCCCATCACCCTTCAAATTGTACTCCCTGCCAAAACAACCTAATAACTCTCCCACATACACACAAACCTTCATCCTAAAGAAGGTGATGCTGGTCAGCAGATCAACAGTGGACTTCAGATCTTGGAGACGCTCCGGGTTTCCTGCAGGGAAATTATCCTGGAGTAAGAAAGAGAAAGAGGGAGAGGAAAATATTGTGTTAAAAGCAGCCTTTTTACCTCGCACATCCCCACCCACCACATCACATCACATTGCTTATCCGGAAACATTGAAATTGATTACAGAGCAACGCCCAGCAATCATACTGAAATGACTGTCTGTCTAATCGTTTAGTGGACAAGGGAGGTCTCCGCTGATGAAACCTCTATTTCGGGGCCATGAAGTCATCAGGCAGTGCAGAGCACCGTGACGGGGAGCATATGAAGCCCTGACAGCCCTGAGGAAAGGCATCACTGCCCCATACATTATCCTACTTCTACTCTCTCTGTGCTCTAATAAAATTTTGCTCGTTTTCTATCCCTCCTCTACCTTGTCAATAAATGCACAATGGAGATTCAGGAAATAGAGCAAGCTTTTCACAGCAGCCTGTAGGCTTGACAGCACAAGAGCGGCATAGATGCTTTTATTGGTTTGATAAGTTTTCAAATAAGAAGCAAAAAGCAAAAAATGGCCAATGGGGTTCTGAATACAACAAACCAATGGAGTGGATGACACTGTGGATGCCCTGTTAATGCTTTACAGTCAGTCAGCTGTCCACTTACAGTATATTTCTCTAGACCCATGATTAATAGGAGCAGTCTAGTTCAGGAAAATAAGCCTGACACACATTCTGCACAAGCAGACGTGAACCAGTTAATATATTTGGCTGCTGATGGGGGGGGGGGGGGGGGGGGGATCAGTTTCCGCCTCACACTAAAAACGTTTGCATCACAGCCTTTTATAAGAACGTTTTTGAGTATTTCATCATTTGTTTCTAGCTGAAAAATTGCATTCAGTTTACATTTTAAGATGTGATTCAAGAAGCTGGGGTATCCTTCTCCAGTCTCCAGCTCATTATTTTATTATTAATTCTTCAATTAGAAGCAAAGAAAATAATTTTCTTGCAGCTGTTCACAGAATGGAGCCCATGGGTGTCATCAGTCACTACCCTTTTGTTTCTCTGCTGCCACTGACATTTCTTTCACAAAAACCTCACTTAATGTATCAGACAAGTAAAACCATCAGCCCCCTTTGAAACATTGATTCTGTTGCTTTCACTGCAACCTTGACTGTCACCAACAGTTCACCTGCTGAAATCACTGTGCTGGAGCAGTTACGACAACAGTTCAAAATGTGTTTCATCTGTTTACTTTGGGTGTAGGAATTACAACTTCTATAGAGTGAAAGCAATTAATACTGTGGTGTTACTTTGCTGCTAAAATAATAAAGGTCCCTGCATTCATCAAATAATGTCAAACTAATCTTTGCTTTCTTCCTTTTCCAATAGAGGCCTTAACACCTTTATCTTTCAGAGGAAAATAACCCACAAAAGAGCTGAAATTTCACAGAAACAAAACCGCATGTATCACTACTGCCAGTCTGCCTTTCAGTGATAGTGGAAGTCTGATCCATTGAGTCTACTTTGTTTTTAAATAAATGATTCCTTCAAATTGCACTCAAAATTAAAATAATCGTATATTCTATATATTTAAATAAAAAAGCTTCATTGTGTAGCATTTTAAATCTGTTCTGAGATCAAAAGGTAATCGTGCTGAGTAATTATGGTCAATGTCAAGTAAAGTCAAATGCTCATTGACACAAATTATGTTTGCAGCAAAGGAGGTGAGTGGATTTCTCACAAAAAACAAATGTCTACATACAAAATGTTATGATCTCAGTCATCAATTTTATTACAGATTTGACATCCTGTTTTGATTGCAGATGGCAGGGTTGCACACAAAATATTCATTATTGACTATAAATTATAGTATATAATTGACTTTAAAAAGTAAAAAAAAAATCCTAAAGCGTTTAAAAGAGCATGTGATGTGAACTGGTACTTACAAAGCACATGAAACTGATCCCTCAACTGCTCTCAACTTTCAGTGATTCTAAAAGCAGTAGTGTACATTCTGTCTACCTCTACTGTAACAGCTGCTGTCTGAAGACGAGGCATACTAACAAGCAAAACATCCATCTCTGAGCCAAAAGTAGAGACGACATCAGCATGAGATGGAATAAGGAGTGAGTGATGCTGATGAGCTTTTAGTTATTTCTGAGTGTCCTAGTGTACGTTGAATATTATGTGCCTTCACTGAGTGAAGACTCCAAAGCAGCGACTGCTTATCATTAAAATAGAACTGTACAGCTTTGCAATCAATGTGTTAGACTATCCTTGTATTCTAACACTAGACAGAGGCTGCATAATGCCAAAAAAAAAAGAAAAGTTCTAGCCAAACATCAGGCAACAAGTGGAGGGAGTGCAGGTAATCATGTGGAAAGAGAGATCAAGAGCAGTCAGGGACTGATGGACACTGGTCATCCTGCACTCTGACCATCCTAAGCAAAGGCATATGCCATAGAGTGTGTGTCTATGTGTGTAGATTTCAGTGTCTATTACAGTTATAAAGTTTAAATGGTATACTTAATGGGTGCATATAAATGTATGGTTATGAACAATGAATAGGAAAACTTCACACAGTGAAACGCCTTTTCAATAACCTTTATCATTTTCCCCCACAGAGGTTTCTTACCTTCTGTCCTAGCTTGTCTCCTATCCTCAGCTTTTTTTCATAGTCTGTCATAATTTCTAAGATTTAGCTCTAAATTATGCAGGTTTTGCTCTGCAAAGAATAGGATTATCCCAAATACTTGCAACTATTCAGATGCAGCTTCGTTCTCTGTAAATATTTTCTTACTCCAGAAACTAGACACTAGATCTGTCTGCCATGTGAGGATAACAGAGGCCGGTTGTATGCTTCTATAGCAGACTGTGATATGCATAAGTACATACTGCAATAGAGCAACCTTGTGGATATTATCCCAGAAGTACAGTTTTTTTCAACTCCTGAATATGACACAATCCTGCTGTAAAGAGCCACAGGTTCAGCATGGAACAGCTTTTTTTGTGTTCTTTTTACTGGAGGAGGCAGCAGGAACTACTGCACAGCAGCATCAAAGCCAGTGTTTGCCCACTGTACTGCTGCACATAGTTCCATTTTATGAGAATAACACACAACTCCCAGGGGTGCTTACTACACAAACATAATTTTATATCAAAATGTCCAAACTAAGCCAACAACCCAAATCCCCAAGAGCACATTATGAATACTGAGATTTCATGTCCGACCCAGAGAAACCAGCAAATCCCAGCTGGGATAGACCAGCTATATAAGGTGTCACCCTGTATCAGGGTTGTTAGAATAAAGTCTAAACGGAAGAAACGCATATGTAGCGAAATGTAGAGTGGCAACTGCACCCCGGCTCCCTCTTTGCTGATTCAAGCTTTCTGTTTTACAAAAGCAAACTCAGTCTCCCTCAGAATTTCATTATAGGGAAATCCATACGGTGGACGAGCAGAGTAGCCCGATCTGAATCTGAATCTTGAATTTCTGTCCAATAATGGCAAGCCGGCTCTGTGGATTGGCTACAGAAAGTGAGAGAATGAAAGAGAGTATGAACAGTGTGAGTATGGAGTATGTGTGTGTGTGTGTGTGTGTGTGTGTGTGTGTGTGTGTGTGTGTGTGTGTGTGTGTGTGTGTGTGAACGTGAACCACTGGTCTGTGGCAGGCTTGACAGGAGAGCAGCAGGGCAGTGTTGGCAGGTGAAGCCAATCCGATATTCTGTGACTGCTCTCAGTGAACGTGTCATCGCCAGACAGCCACGACATCTCAAAATAAAAGAGGCTATCGCTCCTCCGGTTAACCCTCTCTCTCCTTTTCTGCTGCCCACCCACCATGTGTCCTTTTATTCTTCATCTGTGTCTCCCCTCCTCTTTTCTAAATCCATCACTCTTCCCCTCTCTGTCCAAATCTCCTCCAACTCACTCTCACTGCTTATTTAATCAAACTCTCTTTTTCCAAATCCTCCTTATCCCTCCCTCCCTATTTGCAACTTCATTTTCTGTATCCCTCAAGTCCTCTCTCCTTCATGCTGTGCACTTGCTGTCCTTCTCTCACCCTCTCATTTTTGCAGACAGCAGGATCTGCTGCTATCAGGGTGTGTCACTGTAATCACATGTTGTTTCATACAGTGAACCGTGGCAAAGAACAGGGGAACTAAAGCAATCACCTACTCAACAACACATTGCCTTTTGTGTCACATTAAAGGTGAGAGGGTCATCTTTCAGTAGCAGTTCACTGTGTGATGCCAACAGCTGTGGAGAATGGTATATGGCTGCTCAGGTGAATACCCGTGTATGATTCAGATGGCAATTGCTGTCAAACTGCAGTGTGGGTATCTGCACATTTTGGAGTGTGTGCGAGTGGGTTTGTGTGTCTGTGGTGTGTGATGTGTGGTGTCTAACAGCTTTAGCTCTCCGGGGATTGCTCTGGAAGATTGTATTCTGTATGTCAGGATTTTAATCTGCCTGAGTAGAATACAGAGGTACTTTTAGCGTTCTCCGAGTGGCAGATCTCTGGCAATTAGAGATTGATTTATGATTGCCAGATTCCAGTTTTTCCCCCAATAAATCATTTAACCTTTTTTGGTGATTGACATCCTGCATCATTTATTTCCGGTTAAGGAGGTCTAACAATGTTTTAAATTGTTCTTTTAAGGGAAGACGCTACAGGTTAATAGGGTAAAAATGAACTTACTTATTTTTGTACTACAAGTTTTCTGAAATGTTATGTTGAAATATTCAAATGAGGCATTACCTCATTAAATATTAGCTTTTTTGAGATGTTAAAGGTTTTATAAAATTAATTTCAAATATCTCTTTCTAGCATTCCATAAATGAGAAAATACTGTCAATAGACATATAAATTCATTTTTCCACATCTGTAGGATAAAGTGCGAAATAAATCAGGCTATGAATGATGTATGAGCAAAGCCCTCTGCAAAAACCTTTAGAATATAGGGTGTATATAAGTGCTGCCAAAGTAGAGATTTCTGGCTCAGAGTATGAGAATTTTTTTTTGTTGAGAAAACTGCCTATAGAGGTATCCAGGCTGCTTTTAAATTCCATGTACCTTGCAAGACTGTAGTGTCTTTGTGAATAGGGTAAACAAAAACAACAAACAGATATCAAGATAAACCTTCCCCAGTTGATTACTTACAATAAGATAGCTGTATTTTGGATGTTTTTAATGAAAACATTTTTTTTGCCTTTAGTGTCTCGCCTTAGAGAAATTCCTTTACCATTAGTGGGTACGGTAATTTAATACGGTGTGCAGGGGTAAGGGTGGTACAAAAACATTATCAAACAAAAGCTTTTTATGTATTTTCATTTATTTTAATTTTATACTAAAAAAAAGCAATATAGCTTTTTAGGTATATTTCATTCTTGCAACTACATGTACTGTATGTCCTTACAATACAAAAGATAATGATCTTATTTTATCGGAGTATACCGTGCC
Source organism: Echiichthys vipera (assembly GCF_963691815.1). Classification (NCBI taxonomy): domain Eukaryota; kingdom Metazoa; phylum Chordata; class Actinopteri; order Perciformes; family Trachinidae; genus Echiichthys; species Echiichthys vipera. The sequence goes on from NC_139826.1 coordinate 16,258,228, forward strand.
AAATGGCATATCTTACTGTAGCATCAAATGGTGGCAGGCAACAGTTTACATCAAAGACATTTGAACATACATATGGTTGTACCGGGTCAACCAGAAAATTCACTATGTACAGTTGAAGTTGCTAACAGAAGTTTCCTCCTGCTCATCATGCAGTGACAATCACTAAATACAAGACTACGCCACACAGATAACTGTATTTTCCTGTATTTTTTCATGTATGTAAGTGGGGGTGGAAAAAACTGAGAGACACATTTCATTATACTGTAATGCAGTGCAATTCTACAAGACTAGATTTAACACAGTATCACCAAAAACTGACAGAAACATTCACAAAGATAAGGTTGCACAGCTGTTTTATAGAATTGATTAGCTTGTACAGATAATTTTAAGATTGTTATGTCATTTTTTTTTTTTTAAATGTGGTCATTAAAAATGACCCTAATGATTATGAAAAGGAAGCTACTGGCTATTCCTGCAGGCCACCTTGTCTCATCGCAGCAGTAGCTTATAGAGTTTGGCTGTTCCTCCCTCTCTCCACTCCCCTCTGTACACCACTGCTTCAGTATGCATGGTTAAACAGCTAGCAGTTGATGATTAAGCAAATGACTTTGATATGATATATTGTCTAATAAAATGATATTCTAGAACATTTTCATTTAAATAAATGTTTAATTAAGTCACTATCTATCTCAGAATGAGGGAACACAATGGTGATTGAGCCTTTGGCCCACTGATAAAAGCCCCTGTATTTGCAATATCACAAACTGGAAAAATTACAAGCAGCACAAAGTAAGTGATGTGTTTTCCATCAACCAGTAGTGGTTGATCTGCCTGGGAGGGTAGGCAGAGCAAATGCTACCAATATGCTTGTTTTTTTCTGGTCTCTAAATTACAGCTTATCACCACGGGTTCTGCCAAAGAAAAAGCAACAGACCTGAGAATGTAACTTTGAGTTAAATAAAACACACATAGCAGTCAAAATAAATTATTGTCTTATAAATGTAGTGTGCATTACAGGAAGTAGCTGTTGCTCATTATTTTGTAACAACAGGATCTTTGGTTATTTCTAGCCAATATCCAATCAATCTGTAGACACTATAGGCTACATATAGAAAAGTAGCCATACATAGGCTAGTTAACAGATATTTCCAAGGTGTCCAACACCCTAAATCCATGAGCCACCAAAGCAGACAAAGGGTTGGATACTCATGGCAGGGTGTATTTATGTGACTATGAGGAGCACTATTTCTTGAGCTGTTGATTATTGAGTCATTCATCATTTTATATTTATTCATTCATTCATCTTCAACTGCTTGTGCGTGCGGGGGGGCTGGAGCCGATCCCAGCTGACATTGGGCGTGAGGCGGGGTACACCCTGGACAGGACGCTAGTCTATCGCAGGGCACACAACCATTCACACCTACGGGCAATTTTTAGAGTCATCAATTAACCTTACACGTGCATGTCTTTGGACTGTGGGAGGAGAACCCGGAGAAAACCCACGCACGGGTTTTCTCGTGCGTGCGGCGTCACACCCCCTCGCTGTGAGGCGACAGTGCTAACCACCACACCACCGTGAATTCATTATCACATCTTAAATCTACGAAGTCCTTAAAGCCATATACTATATGGTGTTAACACTATGAACATGAGCATGGCATTATGTGACATAATCAAATGTCATTCTTGGTATGACACCACCACCACCAAAACACGTTAACACCTGGCATTAACGTCCTGTGCAACTATAATGTGTGATCCAAATAAGGCAAGTACGCAGAAAATACTAACTGAACTATATCCAAGAACGAAGACAATCTAGTCAATAATCACGTTTGAAGGGCAGCAGACACACATTTGGCATTAACAATAAAGTTTGTATGGATTGCTGCTCCCAGCCCGACTGTACTGTAAACAGAGTGGAATCAACCTTGAAGCCTATCAAATGAACTGGGTGGTTGGAACTTTAGATGGCAACATCTCTGCCAAAAGTAGTCAGTTTGGATATAAATAATAATAATAAATAATAAACAAACCATACTAAAGGGTAAACTGGCTTTCTACATACGACAGTATTATTGTAGACTTAAGGTGAATTCTTGCAGCAAACTGTAAAAAAAATATCCTTGTTTTGAAGTGACAAAAGCCACAGAGATAATGATTTCAGTGGACAAACACACCACATGAAAAAAGTTCATATACGTACCCGATATTTAGAGAGGTCGATCCTCAGTGAGTTATGCAGCTGGTCCAGTAATTTGACAAATTTCTCCCTCTGTTAGGATAAAAAATTCCATAATTCAGTGTCACCACACCCAATGCATTGTGTCTAAAACTGTATAACACTGTGTGGTCTGTAGCATCGCTTTGCCTGCTGTGAATCATATTTACTTCCTGGAACAAAACGTAGGGGTTTAGCTATGTTGCCAGACTCGGCTTGCTGCCTGGAAATAATATTTGATGCCTTACAACATTAGCTTATTAAAAGTTCAATTGGAAAGCCCTCTGAGATTTTGTTGATTTCAAGTGTATAACTTGCTTTAGACAAATAACTCTAAATAAGAATGATGAAGCAATGGAGAAATGAAGAAAAACTGTGAGGTCAGGGTTCAATATCAGGCAACAAGACAACAACAGATGTTACTTTCTGTAAGTCTAACTGGAGACTATAGAACTGAGATTTTCATTTACCACTACACAGTATTATTATACATCACTGCAGCAACATCCTTAGATGCCAGGCAACGAAGACAATAATAGGTGCACTTACCCCAAAGTTAGAGGCAGCAAATCGGTCAGAGGCGGAGGCAGTGGTTGTGGTGGTGGTGGTGGTGTGGGCGAAGTAGGCATTGATATTAGCAAGCAGGTTGCTCATCACTGCTGGCACACCGGGACACATGTATTTGGCGGACAGACAGGAGAAGTGCCTACAGAGGAGAAGAAACATTGACTCAGAGATAATTTCTCCGCCAAGGGTCAATAGAAAGAACGTGAAAAAAATAGAGACAGTTTGAGACCCCACATCAACCACATAATTTCAAATCAGTGATATCTTCAGTGATCCTCAAAATCCACAAAGGTAGAGAACAGAGAGCTCACAGAGAACAAAGTTCAGGGTTAAGAAACATTTCCCTTCAAATATATACGTCAAAAAAATACCCCATACCGTGCTGCTCTCCATCAATAACCCTAGTAAAAAAAGTGAGCAGATATATTGCAGTAAAGTATTTCTTGTTTATTTAATTCATTATTCCTATTCATTATTGAAGAGAGAACATATTTTAATGTTCCAAACAATTACTTCTGCTGGAAGAGTTAGTGTGTAAGTAGCTCACTGCCCAGCTAATGTAGTAAAAAGTGTCTTCAATGACTACCTATGGCAAATTATGTCATAAATCACAGTTATAACCTATACTATTAATGGCATAAGGCTGCAAAGTAATATATGGAGCAAGCAGGTTTGATAGTAAATCAAGGGATCCTGTGTGGTCTGAGGTACAATCATATTCAGGGGAACAGGATATAGTAACGTAAATTTTATTGAGCGCCATTTAACTTATTTGTTTGTTTCCTTTTTTAACTAACACAGCTAAGACAAACTCAAGCACATGTAAGTGTTTTCCAATGAGGTGAATCCACATATGTCAAACCAGCAAAAAACTCTCAATATTATGAATTGCACTTTCATGATACAAGTCTTCTTTCCCAGGAGAGGTAGTGAAGCAGAGGCCTTTTTACTGTTGCACACTTGATGTCTTCAGTTTAGATAAATCTTGTTTCCTTTCTCCTGTCTCCAGAGCCACTTTAACTCCCTGAATTTTAAACTACACACAATGAGACAGGCACATATTATTTCAATTTGCGATGATCTTTCTCTTTCTTTTCCTGCACAAACAGACACACATCTGCAACAGTGCTTCCCAGCAGTAATTAAATGTTGGAGCATGGTTCAAGCAGGGATCTCTGCTTGAGCGAAGAGCATATGCCCCTTTTAACATTTCATTCTGCTCCTTCAAAAGCATTGTGGAATGCCTCCCACATTGTAATACACTTGTACCTAGTGAACATAAGGGACTAGCTACCATCTACATGCACGTTTATACAGTAGGCAAAGAACCATGTTATTCTAGATAGATACCACATATGAAAATGTACATATGCAATAACCTGTAAGTTTATTTTAATGCAGCAGGCAATAATAGATGTGAGGGCTTCTTTATCAGCCTCTGCGTGACCCATAGCAACCAAACATCTGGATGCAGTAAAGATGCCTAATAGATTAAAGCCAACTGAGTTTTATAAATACAGCATTTGTTTATGCTCATTCTCAAATATATGGAAATACTTATTTGGCTGTAATCTGTGAGTTTTGTATCAACCTTACATTTAGCCTACATTACACATCATTTTGCTTTAAAATGTAAAAAGAGAGATATTAATTTTACTCACACCCTTACTTTCAGGTACTATAGACAGAAATTAGAGGTTGGATTATATAACAAAATGTCAAAATTTATATATATGTATATATATATATATATATATATATATATATAATATTAGGGTAAATGTGTGAAATCAACAGGTTTTCCATGATTATTTTCATCACGTAGAGGCCACCATAAGTATTGTGAAGATGGATGTTGAGCCTGGAGTATGGAGATGTATAAACTAAGAACACCCTGCACAGTGAGTCATTGCTTCATCAAGCCAAAGTGTTAGAAAAGGCACCACCTTATAATGATTACAGATTTACTCCCCCTCCTGAATGCAGCCCATGCACACATTCTTTCGTGCACGTACTCACAAATAGAAACGCAAACATGTTCTCATCAGGAGGCCTATTTAATTACTTTGCTTTCAGCCTCCAAATTACCCAGGAGCACTTGGGGTTAGGCGAGCAAAGAGAGTGATGCAAAGAGAGTGGTGATGGCATCCGCTGAATTCCCATGGTGCTTTTAGAGCTGGATCTCCAGAGCCAATTTCAAGAGGAAAATGTTGCTTCTCCTCGTGTTACCCTGCCTTGGTTTTTACCAGTGGATAAGACACACTACGCACACACTCACATATCATTTTATGGTTTCAGAGGGCTGGGAGGAATGAGAAAACGATGATGAGAAACAGGAGGTTGGGAGGTGAGGGAGTTAGGGAGTGGTGATAGAGTGAGATGAAGAAAAACGAACATGAGGGAGGAGTATGGTGGGGGTTGTTGTGTGGGGCACAGGAGGATAGTTGAGTCTTCACAGCTGCAGGGATTTATGCAGCCATCACGCCAGGAATGACTGGGAGTCATGGTTCTATGATGACTAAAACGGAAAGGTAAGGTCTTTCATAAATTCCTGATGAAGCATTATAAGCACTGATATGAGAGAAGCTAAGCTTGAGCAAGGTTCAAACCTGAAGCATTACCTCATCCCGAGAAAGCTAGTAATAAGGCCACTTAATGCTTCACTTCTGCACTTAAATAAGCCAACAATCCCTCACATGCTGCAATGCCCTGTCACACTGAAACAACAGTCTGTCACCTAGCAACTCCACTCCAGTTTGCAGCACGGACACAAAGACTGTATACTGCTATATACAGTATGGGTTATTGAAGCAGTTCCATCCCTACTCATGTGGACACATGGCTATAATTGAGGGATGTTGAAGAATCATAGAAACAGCTAAATCAAGCTTTACAGGGCTCAACAGAAACCCAATGACATGCTTGCCCTACAGGGCCAGTAGGACGATAAAGAAAGGAGCCGCTGTGGGGTATATGAGGTTGAGTCATAATCAGTGCAATCAGAAAAGTGAGAGAGATGGCGTGTTTGATCGCACATGCCTGGGGCCTAGTGAATATAAAATCTACAAATCAGAAACAGGGTAAAGTATACTACTACATAATGTCAAAAAAAACCATTGCAAGACCAGAAAAGCGACACCATTTCTCAATATTGCCTCATCTTAAGGGATGCATGTGGACAGATTTCTGGACAGGAAAGACAAATGCGAGCTGTGCTTTTCATTCAATTTGCCAAAACAATGTGTGTGTAATTAAAGTCTGATTTACGAAGGCAGCAGCTAATTACACAGTCTGCTACTGGGACTGTCCAACAAGCATATTCTAAAAGGGAAGGAGGGCTTAAAGGTGCAGTTTGGTGATGCAGTTTGAGATTTTAAAACAGGAACTCTGAAACACTGCAATCATAATGTGGTGTTGCTACATATACTCAATACATCCTTATTACTTGCTGACTAAAAGCCATTACCAAACAATGAACAAGAGATAAGGGGTGCGATCCAAAGCTACTGTCTGCATCTGTTTATCTGTATTTGGATTTCCACCATTAGTGGGCAGGGCTTCTACTAAAAAAATCTGTATTATCCATGTTTAGATGTCCGCAAAATACAAAAAACATACTGTAAATTATAATGTAACACTTGAACGATGTCCCTAAATTATTATCAATTATCAATTATCAATCTTGAATGATTGGTGGGAATAGAAGGAGGTTTTAATGGTCGTAAATTACAAGTCAGAATTGTTATAAATGTTATAGTTATATATTTTATATATAATGGGGTATAGTCCCGATCAATATAAGGTTGGTCTAAAGCATCTATTATAAAAAGAGAGAACACTCTTTAAATCTAAAAAGCTCTTTTTATCATTTTGGATGTACTATTGAGACAGTTATTAGTTAACCAACCACAAATACAGTGCATATCTGCTCAGAGCACATTATCTGTGCAAATTCAAATACGCTTTTGTTTACATCCATACGTTAAAAGAGAAGCAAACAATGTGTTTTGTGAGGTCACAGTGACGTTTGACCTCCAAAATCTAATCGGTTCATTTTTGAGTTCAAGTGGACAAGTGTGCCAAATGTGAAGAAAATCCCTGCAGGGGGCTCCTGTAATATCGTGTTTACAAGAATGTGACTGACAGGCAAGCCAAAACCATAACGCTTCTGGCCACTGCTGTCGCTGATGTGGAGGCCTAAAAAAAAGTCAAAACAATGGAAGTAAGAGAAATGTCCCTGATGGAAGCTAAGACCGGGGTAGATGGATGACAAAGATGGTGTCAAATATTGTAAATGCAATATTCAAGAACAGCACAGTTTAAACTGTATGTAACAGAAAATGTTTTTAAAGGGGTAAAAAAAAAAAAAGTACAATCATTTTGGATAGGGAAAAACTATTTCAGTGAGCCACATAAAAAACTAATGCTGCATGTCAAGGAAAGTGCAGTAAATCTGGCTATCAACATCTGCTGTATATAGATAGATAATAGATAGGTATGGTTAGATGCATGATGTAATGTTGCATGACCTTGATCTATATTAGAGAGAGAGAGAAAGAGAGAGGGAGAGAGAAAGAGAAAGAGAAAGAGACATTTATGGATGGACAGAGTAACAGAGGATCAGAGAGACAGAGGGAAACAAGACTGTTTATGTGTGTCCATGATCAATGTGACCAAGGCAGGTTGGGAGCTTTTCCAGGAGACCGGCAATTAATCAATCAAACTTAGGAGCTCGATAGTCCTCCAAAGCTCTGATTCTGCTGAGGAGACATCTTTACTACTCTTCTTCTCCTCCAGTTCTCCTTCTCTCCTCTCCTTCTCTCCTCCACTCTGCTGAATGAGACAATGAATGATTGGTGGGGTAAAAGGCCATAGATCATGGTGGTACTCACGTCATAGCCTGATAGATGGACTCCACTCCGTATCTCATAGCAAACTCATCCACTATCTCCTGAGATATGTCGTCAAAGTAGACCTTCCACGCCTCGTCCCCTTTCACCTGTGGGATCTTCACTACCCCGCTGTTCTTCACCTCGGTCAGGTAGTGGAACAGGTTCTGTGAGTGGTACAAGAGATAAGAAATAATGGGTTGTGGTGATGGAGCACAGTGTCAAAACAAGTACTAAAAGAGGCAATGTATGCCAGCAAATGAAGACCCTTATCACATCTGAAGACACTTTTTTTTACAGTGCTGTAAGTATCGATTGTTGTTCGTGTTAGTTAGCTTTCTGATGTAATCACAACAAATAATGTTTTCTTTAGCGCCTGTCTTTGCTAACTTTAATGCTTAGGTCCCCAAAGATAATGAGTGGAGTGGTAAGTAATTTTGCATATTGCTGAATTACATGACGATGGTTACCTCATGTAAACAGGTATACTGGCCGTGAGGAGGAACCACGTTCTCCTCCCCTTTCATCTCCACGCTGATCTTGAGTCGGATGGCACCAGATACTGCAGACTTGTCAGTCCTTTTATCTGTAACACAAATCCAAGTTGGGTTAGTCATAAATAAAAAGTAACTATGAATTATGAGCCACATATTAGGAAGGTTAGCCTCCATGTGTCTACCGCAATACACAGAAACTATTTTATTAAAGTGAAGTTTTTTCTTACTTTTTACACTCCATAATCTCTATTCCAAGTCATACAGTAGCATCTTTGTTAGCTGCCAGTCTCTTGTTCAGTCTTTGCAAAACTAGTTTGGCCTTGAAATTGTTCATAAAAATCGCCTATGCTGGAGCAAGCGAAAGACCTACTAAATAATATGTTTAAGTTTATTGTTAAAGTTTTATTGCACCCAAAGAAAGACTGTACAATTCAATAGGCAACATTACTGTCCATCTAGAAATCTGTCCTTCACCCCAACATAACAGAATACCACATAAAACACTAAAAGATTAAAAACAATATATAAATGATACACACATAAAACACAGAACATTAATGACATGACATCATGTCCTGTAAAACACAAATTACATGATGTCTGTGCTCATAGCCATGCAATTTAAATATATCAGAAAACCAGTATCACTGGCTATGTTGGGAAGTATGTCTGGGGAACAGAGCTTATTTGAGCATGCAAATATCAACACACATACTGCATAATATGCACATTCACTATGTTTCTTGCAGAGAGATACAGATGCAGATATAGACATTTTGATAGATCTAAGAGCTGGGGTTTTTGATAGACTTTAAATGTCCCTCTCTCTGCTCTCAAAGACAATTCATCTCCCCTACAGTCAGTTGATCAAGAGACAGATAAGTAAAAAATAATAATAATGTGACAAAGCTACAGAGGCCAGCACTGTAAACACAATAGCCCAGATTGAAGAGCAGCTGAAGAGGCTTAGAGAGGAGAGCAGCTTGAGGGGTGGACATCTACACCAGCAATGGCCTGTTTAAACATTTATTGTGGACATTTAAAAAGACGCAGAGCAGCAGCAGTGGTCAGGGGTCAAAATTACCACAAATCGCATCCTTTTAGCTAAAGAGGCAAACAAAGGCACCAGCCGCCAGTCATAATACTCAACCTCATGCAACATGGAGAAACCAGTTATGTAAGAGAGCGGAAACAGTGAAAGACCCTGCATCAAAAGCATCAGCACCCAAAATGAACCACATATGTGGCTTCTTGGACATAGGTAGATGGATAGTCATGTTGGTCTCAAGTGGACAACACTTTATCTGACCATGTATAGAGGAAGACATGGAGAATTCATTTTAATTTAATTCAAATGCATAAGTTAATGGCCTACATATATTGTGGAATGTGTCATAATCATCAAAACATCATATTGTAAATGTCAAGTAGAGCTGCATCAATTTGATTCATTCATTCATTAATCAACTCAATTGACAGAAAATGAATCTGTACTATGACAAACAAACTCTGGTTCTAGCGAGTTGGCGAGTTGCTGTTTTATCAGACAAAACAAGCAAATTGAAGACATCACCGTGACCTCTGACATATTGTGAAGGTAATTTAATCCAAGACTGTTTTTTAATTCGGCAAAGCTCTTTGCTGCTTCCAGTCAGACAACATAAGACAATTGCAAGGTTTGGCTAATACTTTTGTAAAACGGAAAAAAGTCATATTGTTTGGTTATAAATCCAAAAACTCTGGTATCACTTCTGCGTTTTACTGGATTCAAAAAAATATCAATAAATATATAACTCAAAATATCACATTAGGTCAACATTTTATCTGGCCAGTGCCAAAATAACAGCCACCCTTATATGGAGTAAATCAATATCTCTTGTACGAAGTCCAAGGAAAACATACCAAGATTGTACCAAACGTCCATTTCTCCACTCAGAGTGCGGACCTCGATGATGGTCTGGCCCAGGAAGTCATCTGATTCACGCTTGAAATGCTGCTTCACCCGCGATTTGATGTCATCATCCTCGTCCCACACGCGCACTTTGATGCGGTCAGTGGCGTTGTGACATTCGCTGCAATTTGGAAGATGATTATGTTAGGTCAAAACGATCACAACAACAGCATTAGCAATAGAATATTCAGTGACTGCACATCAGGTTGAGGGTATTTACTGGAGCAGAACAACAGTCAAATGCACAATTCAAGCATAAATACAAATTCAAAAACCTCCCTGACCATTTTGTATGTATCATATGGAGAGCTATTCTTGCTTGGATTTAAATGAGAGAATGTGTGTGTTTGTGTGTGCACATGGGTGTGTATGAGTGAGTGTGTAATGTGAAGATGGGCTGTCTGAAGAATCATCTCTATAGTTCCTCCCAATCTATATATTTTAAATATCATCAGAGAAGAGCTGTTTGTTTTACAAGAATAACTGTTTAGCCTTCATAGCAAGGATTATTTATTTGTGAAAGTTTTATGTCCGTCTCTTTGGTCCCACTTGCATCAAAGCAGCTGACAGACATTTCACAATGATGAGTGTTAAATAGAACAGAGGTGACTAAAGCACTTCAGATGGGGTCAGACTGTCCGGCTCTGGAATTAAAACCGACAGATTACATTTTGTTCTAATGACATTTTGGGTGCGACAGGCATAGAAATAGTATCTACAGTATTTTTTTTTAAAGAAATCCCTTTCAGTTGGAAACACTGGCTGCTGCTACTCCACTTGTCTGGGACTTTGCTCTCTGCCAAGCACACAGTAATGTATCGCTCTATTAATCTAGATCCCTGTAGTAATGGGAAAGAGTTTCAGCCACGGGAGTCTCAATACAGGTGTGGAGCCTTGTTTGTAACTGGCATTCGACACTCACGCACACACGTATACAGAAAATCTCAATATGGACAAACCAAATAGTACTCTAACAATAATTTTGCAAATAACCTTTTTGTTAAAGTTTCTTACATGGATATGACCTAGAACTATAGACTGAAACCTCCAAATGAATTGTGCTGACCAACTCACTGCTTGAATGATTAAAAATAAATGCCATTAGCTGCTCTCTCTTTTATTTAAGAGAACATGTCATTCCCACCTTGATCCAGAAGGTTACAGTGACAAATAAAATAAATAAAGCAAAGGCATGGGTGATGCCCCAGTGTATAAAAGTCAATCTTTGTCATCGGATTTTGAAATGAATAAGCCATTGAATTTCTAGCCAGGGAATGAGTCTTTACCCCAAGTGAAGGAGTTCAAGTACCTCGGGATCATATTCACGAGTGAGGGGACGATGGAGCGTGAGTTTGGCCGGAGAATCGAAGCAGCGGGGGCGGTGTTGCAGTCGCTCTACCGCACCGTTGTGACGAAAAGAGAGCTGAGCCGGAAGGGAAAGCTCTCGATCTACCGGTCAATCTTCGTTCCTACCCTCACCTATGGTCATGAAAATTGGGTCATGACCGAAAGAACGAGGTCGCGAGTACAAGCGGCCGAAATGGGTTTTCTCAGGAGGGTGGCTGGAGTCTCCCTTAGAGATAGGGTGAGAAGTTCAGCCATTTGTGAGGAACTCGGAGTAGAGCCGCTGCTCCTTAGCGTTGAAAGGAGCCAGTTGAGGTGGTTCGGGCATCTAGTAAGGATGCCCCCTGGGCGCCTCCCTAGGGAGGTGTTCCAGGCACGTCCAGCTGGCAGGAGGCCTCGGGGAAGACCCAGGACTAGGTGGAGAGATTATATCTCCACACTGGCCTGGGAAAGCCTCGGGATCCCCCAGTTAGAGCTGGTTAATGTGGCCCGGGAAAGGGAAGTTTGGGGTCGCCTGCTAAAGCTGCTGCCCCCGCGACCCGACCCCGGATAAGCGGATGAAGATGAGATGAGATGAGATGAATTTCTAGCACCAAATATGTATGCATTGAAATTATGTATCAGAATGTTTTAACTCTTTATTTTTCAATGTTCACAAATTTAATGTTAAAGAATTCAAGGTTAAAAAATTCAAAGATCAAAATTTCAATATACCAAATTCAGGTGCAAAATACAATGTTTACAAATTCACTGTTAAAGAATTCAACATTAAAGAATTAAGAGTTAAAAATCCATGTTGAAAAATTCAGCAGGCCAAATTCAGGTGCAAAATTCAATGTATAAAATTTGTGTTGTCCAAGAAAGAGCAATCCATTTTAGATATTAATTCAGGTGTATGTGGTCGATGAAGAAGAGCTGTAATAACAGTGGCTGGCTAGTTTGCTAATTCCACCACATACTATTGATATATAAACATAATAATTTATGATCCACCATGCTTACATGCTACACTGGTTAGTTTCTGATTTAAAGTGAAGTTTAAAGTCAGAGTCAGTTAAACTGACCACTGCCTCAAGCAGCAAACTGTCCGTTACTGTCATCCATGGGAGCCGTTATCCCCCTTCTAACAGTAGCAGCTGTGCTCAGCCTCTTTCGTCAGATTCACAAACATCTTAACCATGAATTTCAAGCTGCATCTCATATCTACTGTGGCAGATAAGATTGTATAAGTGTGAACTATATTATGTGATAATCAAGGGAGTTTCCCAGAACCCACGGCTATATTGACCACTCCATTACTGCTCCCTACGAGTCTACACATTAGGTAGCTGTAATTCAGTGGTCAATATAGCCGTAGCTTTTGGGAAACCCCCTTGATAAATATCTTTGGTTATTTTCTAAGATAAGATCAAGGTACGAGTTGTTTCAGACTGTTACCTAGATGCTGATGTAGTTCATGAATACGTGAGTGGCAGTGACTGCTGTGTGAGCTCAAATGGCTCCCGACTGGACGCGTTCTTACAAACATTATATTTCCTTGTTTATTTTTCAAAGGTGCCGGTAATGTAGTATGCACTTATACAATCATATCCGCCACAGGAGGTATGAGCATAGACGGATTACCGCATGTGCAAAGTCGACGTGTGCCCAGGGCCCCAGAGCCAATAGGGGCCCTGGGCATTCAGAGGTTGTTTTTTTTTTTTTGGGGGGGGGGGGGGGGGGGGGGGTTTCGGTACAATTTAAAAAAAATAAATATTGGAATGAATGTTTTGAAAATGTACTATGATAATAAAATCATTTGAACGTTTTAGAAATTATAAGATTAAATCAGTAATGTGTGATGACTCAATGACGCACGGGCTTGAGGCAGTGTGGTGGTTGCTCCCACTGCTGCCCATTTTGTGCCGACTGCCGCGGCCGCTTTCCCCGGCTCTCCTGCTGCTGGTGCTCCTTGAATAAGATGCGGGCATTTATCCCAGCCAGGTCGAGGAGGATGTTATAAAAGGCCGCCAGTGGCCGGCCGTCTTCCGTACCGCCTTTGCAGGGTAGCCTACGCCTTCGCATCTTGTCCGGGTTGTCCTCGTCGTACTTGGTGTTGTTATAGCAGTCACATCACAGTTTCTGGTGTTGCCTTTGCCCCACTAAAGGTGCCCACACCAGCGCGCAAGGTGCTCAGGATGCAGACAGTCTTCCTCGGCTTTCTCTGCTACACACAGTCGCATTATTTCAGTACCGAACTGTTCCACTCTCTGTTTCACGGAGGGGAACTCCTGTTTTTGTTTGCCCATGGTGCCAACCAGGCGATATAATACAGCTATATAATAATTGACTTACAAGTAAATTCACAAAGAGGCACAGCTGGAGACCGCTAACAAAGTTAGAGGCAAGAGAGACAATGAAAGCAGCAAACTGCATGAAAAATGTAACAATGAAACCGAAGTGAAGTGATGTGCGGTCAGTTTGACCGCTTATGGCTGAAATATGTAAAACATCTCATATTTTCTTTACCTTTTGTGTAGTTTATATAAAAACGATTCTCAATTAAAATAGAGAAACTTTTAGAAAAATGGTTAGAAGCCTTTATTGTTTGGATTTTGTTATTTACATCACAGACTGATAACTTAATTGTGATAGTATTCAAAGTTATTATTATTATTGTTTCACAAAAACAAACACACAGCAAGGTACTGTGCTCTTTTCTTCGTGCTTTGGCAATATTGTTGTGGCAACAACACAACCGCTCCGTGTGAGAGCGGAGCAGAGGGTCAGGAGCTGGATTTTGCATGCATTGTCAGTATTATAAGTGGGTGTCTGTGGTTTATTACGTTTGCTGACATTATTACATTTGCTGGCGTCACAGCGCCTTTGCGTGCATGCGCACTGTTTGCATGTGTTGGCAGGGGGCCTTGGTGAGTTTGTGTCCAGGGCCTGTAGTCATGATAATCCGTCTATGGGTATGAGATGCAGCTTGAAAATCATCGGTAAGATGTTTGTGACTCGGGTGAGAGGCTGGGCACAGCTGCTGCTGCTAGCAGGGCTATAACGGCTCCCACTGATGACAGTACCTGGGGCAGCTGCGAGCGTCTGGCGGCTGTGTTTTTCCTTCTTCGCCGGTTTGCTTCCCCCGGTCCCCAGACCGACAGTCTGCTACTTGAGGCAGAGGTCAGTTTGACTGGCTCTGACTTTAAACTTTACGTTGAATCAGAAACGAACCAGTGTACGAAAGCATGGTGAATCATAGATTATTACGTTTATATATCCATAGTATGTGGTGGAATAAGCCAACTAGCCAGCCACTCTTATCACAACTCTCTTTGATTGACCACATACACCTGATCTAGGATCTAAAATCGATTGCTCTTCCTTAGTCCCCCGGATGTCAACACTGAATTTTATACATTGCATTTTGCAGCTAAATTTGGCACGTTGAATTTTTTAACATTGAATTGTATACACTGTAGTTTGCATCTGAATTTGGTATATTGAAATTTTAACGTAGAATTTGTTAACATTGAATTTTTTAACGTTGAATTGTTTAACCATGACCTTTTTTTAACGTTGAATTTGTGAACATTCACAAATAAAGAGTTAAATTCAAAGTCAAAACATTTGGATGCCTAATTTTAACGCATACATATTCAGCGCTAGAAATTCAATGACTTTCAATTTTAAAAATCTGATGATACAGATTTACTTGCATACCAGTGGATTGGGGCCAGACATGGGATGACATCATTTGAAAGTTGTGTTTGTGTACCTTTGCTTCAACTACTTAGACTATCCTAATGCAGGAAATGCTCAAACCGTAGCAGAGCAACCGCTAAGCACTACTGACAAATATTATCTTGCACCCGGGTCAAGGTTGAGATCTACAGTTCTACAAAGAAAATTGCATTTTCCTTTTCAATCTGGTTCCTGTTTTCAGAGTTCAGGCAACTGAATTTATTGAGGGAAGCGTGGCAAGCCTTGAATGGGGTGCAAGGCTGCATATTTATTACTTATTTTGGGTTCAAATAAATGTTTAAAGCTGTCTCCTGAAAAGTTTCTTACCATCATTCATTATATTGCAATTTACTTCTTGTGCAGCATAACCTGAATCAACTGAAACACTGTTTTATCTGCGGCTGTTTGTTGGGTTAAAAAAAAAGATTCCCTTGAACAGATGATTCTTAATCTTAGTGGGGATTGAACATATAATAGAGAGCACTCACAAGTAGAACTTTTCATCCCAGACCGGGTTGAGGTTGCCGAAGATGGTCTTCGTCCTGCGTTTGGTCTTGCCCACCTGGACGGTGACGTAAGGGTCGCTGGAGCCAGTTTTATCCTTGGCCTGTAAGCCCTGTGCACTCATGACTAGGGATGAGACAGGGTTGGAAAAGAATGAAGAGTCATGAAGGTACCACAGACGACATATCTGATCATTTCAAGATTTAAAATTTTGCTTTCATAAATGGAAGGCAGCTTGTCCCGAATGTCATCACAACAATTCTAATCTATAACTTAATTTACATAATTCTCAGGGGCATATTATTTTGGAAAACAAAAAAAACTGAAGCATTAGCACGGCGGGTGAGGTTTTACAGGAGTACCTCAATCCCATGATTCCACCTCTATATTTTATTTCCGTGCCTACCAGTCAGCTGTCTGAATTTTATTTATTTGATTATATGGTGTCAACTTAAGAATCAAGGTCTTGTTACTGCCTCCACTGCCTACAACAACTTTGTGCACTTGCCAAAAGCTGGCCAACCAAGCAGCTCTTTGGTTCATTGACAGCAGCCATTTTTCATCTTTTTTTTGTGTGAAGTTTTAAGTATATCTATGATTTATATATCCCTACATCCGAGCGATAGATAGATTCCAGCCCTGTGAGTCTGCCAACTGCTACAACATGGTGATGCTGAGCTTAGGCTAAGGTTCAGAATCTTCAGAATCTTACACACACACACACATACACACACACACACACACACACACACACACACACACACACACACACACACACACACACACACACAGGTGCAGGGGAGAGACAGTAGTATTTCACAGCGCCATAAAAGGGAAAAAGGACACTGGGCATTAAATATGCATAAGTGACAGTCTAAATAATTCAGGGTACATATATATCCCTCAGCTCAATGCTGACAGGAGTTGGTGGGAAGGATATAGAGGCTTGAAGACCTGGCCTCCAGGACTAATGAAAATCAAATGTCTGCTGTAGTACAAGAGATGTCTGAGACAGCAAGATAGATATAGAGAGGTCAGTAGGCTTGAAACAAAGTGATTGTCAGATCATCTAAATGCATCTAAAGCCCCATCCCCCACGCCTTACTATATTGAGGGGCTGCTTCTGACATTTTTTTTAGTTAGACAATCAGACAACCATATTCAATTGGCTAGAAGTGCAAATATGAAAAAGTAGGCATACAACTTCCTCTGTCACATTTCCTATGTACAAACATGCAAAAAAACACAAATTACTTTGAGGGAAAATTGTACAGACACACACACACACACACACACACACACACACACACACACACACACACACACACACACACACACACACCATATACAGTTATGTAATATACTCGTACTACATATTGCATGTTTGTTTAATAATGGTGTGATCAGAGCAAGTTTTCTAATTAGCAGATTATAGTATGTCTGATCAAGGTTCATATTCATTGCCAGACTTCATAATGTGCACATTAGCCAGGAACAGAATATCGCATGGTCGTTGTGAGAGTGCTGCAGAGTCAATGCCAGTCTGTATTTATCTAATGATCGACAAAAAAACAACTCAATAACTATATTTTAAAATGGGATGTTCAATAAGCCCCTGGATAATTGACCGAGGCAACCCTGTTTTTTTTCGTCTCTCCCTCCCTTTTTTTTACTCCCCTTCGTTTTTCTTTTTTTTTTTTTTTTCTCTTACACTCTTATTCTCTATTCCCATCCTTTATGTCTCCTTCTCTATTTGGCTCCCTCCCACTCAGTTTCTATTTCTCTCCAGTGTATTGACGCTGCAAGAAATGCAAGGTGAGCAATAAATGAGCTGGGCCTGGCACAGTTACCACAGGGATGGATTGGAGTCCGAGGTTACAGTGCTAACTTTCTGACCTTCTTCCTGCCAGTGAGCTAGGAATAAACGGACTCAGTGATTTAATGATAGAATGTACCATGTGTATATAAATGAAGTCGTGAAAGGAAGAAGAGCCTCGTAATCCTCAATGATGAGGATTCTTTTTAGGTTTATGGTTTTCAGAAATCTGGATAAACAGGTTATATAATCACACAGGGTGTGAAAAATAGTGCCAGAAATTAGACTTAAATATGGGCATAGGATTCAGATCTATTCCAGCCGGAAAACAAAGACAACAGGTTAGGCATTAAAAAAAGTAAGAATAATCTTGCCTTTAAGATTAACTGTTCAATCTGAGTAGATGTAGTTAACCATTATGTCCCCCAATTAACCTGCTCCTAAAAAGAGATGAATAAATGTATGGAAAAACAACAAGTAACATTCATTCTGAATGGGCTGTAAAGTCAAACTGCACCCAGGGGCATGTTATTTTGAATGGGATGTCTGAAAAAGCTTAAAGTGTAGCTGTTTACTGTACAAATCAGCATGCAAGTGAGTTTTTAAAAAAAGACAAAGATCTCTGTCAAGGCACCATTGCCTCTTTATCAGGAACTCTCAGACGCTTAATATGTATTGTGCCACTGTTTAGCATTTGGCAAACTTTGTTACAACCTGATAGGATCTTCAACTTGCATCCTGTGTTCATTGGAGCTGTATGTCACTGACTGAGAACCAATTCATGTGTTGTTAAGAAATATGGCCTTTTCTAGGAAATGAGTAGATCCATGTTTCAAAGTCTCTACATGATAACCCAAAAAGCAAAATATAGTCTACAAAAGTAATGCATTAGCAATAGGAATGTAAGGATGCATCAGCAGACTTAAAAAAGAGTTATAAATCGATTGTAATTTGTGAAGATTTAAATGGATTGAAATGAAAAATTAATCGCAATGCACTTTTTAAAACAGTCTAAAATGTTTCAATAATATCCTCTGCTTTAGTGTTTTAAGTGCCAAAATGCATGGCACAGAGGATTCCATTACCATCGATTTCCACTGACTTCGGAACGGCTGTAATATTTAAAGAAACTTTAAACTGTTATATTAGAAAAGAGAGTTTGGTGGTAGAATGGGTTAGGTTTGGTCCACCAAAATGAAATCATAAGCCCTCTTTTTATTTTAGCTTGATTCTTTTTTATCATGTTGTTGTTGTTGTTGTTGTTGCCAGTTTGAACCAGTACAGTTTTGCATTTTAACCTGTAAACCTTTGTTTGCATTTGGCTTTTGTTTAGTTATACAATGAAAAACAGTTTGTCAAGATAAAAAGAACGTAGCCTAAATGAAACAATCAATTTGATATTTTGGAGGAAAATGTATTGTTAAGATGGAATAAATATTCGATAGATTAATAAATAGAATAATATTCCTTAGTGGCAGCCCTAAAGAGAAATATATTTTGTTGATTTTGATAAAGAAATCTTTTCAATCATAATTTGTCTTCATTCTCATTTTGTTTAAAAAAAATCCTACCGTGAATCGTATTGAATCATTATCAGCGAAATACTTCTCCCCAAAATACTTTTTCTATTTCTAATTGTAAATGCATTGATTATTGCGGCCTGGTGTCAGAGGTTAATTACCAATGCCTTAAGGTTAAAAACAAGTAAATAATAATTAGAAAAAACCTTTTTGTTCCAGTGGAGCCTGGCTTGAAATGGCAGTTTTGTTGATGTGGCTTTGGAGGACTGAGCAAAGAATTATAGATCATGGACCAAAGGTCAAGGGTCGTCTGCAGCAGTAGCAGGACATTATCAGTTACAAAACATTTTGTGCTTTTCAGCTGATTGATGGTTAATGAGTAAATGAGAGCTAATAAAGGCTGTATATCATAATTGACAGATTATATAATGGTAAGATGAATAAACCAAATAACCTGTGATGCTGATTTTGGCAGACCACTTGGAGGTTCCATCCAGAACAGCCTGCTTGGCTATCTTCAGATGGCTGGTGAACTCTTCTTTGGAGACGTCGAACATCTCTTGGATCACCTCAAACACTTCAGGGCTGTTCTTCTCCCTTATCTTCATGCGCTCCTTCATAGCCATGATAATATTCTGGGTCTTGTCCTCTGCCCCGTGCTTGGAGCTCTTCTCCACTGCCCCTGAAACAGGCCAAGAGTTACAGTGTTTTGGTTCAGTATTCTGCATATATAATACAGAAGAACTGTAAGAAAACTGGTGATCCCTCCCATGTCAGGGAATATTTTATATGTATTCACCACCTTCCCTCCAGTATTATGTTTCAAATAACCAAGGTCAGCCATATTCTCTTCTCTTAAATACTGCAAGAGTGTACAAAAAGGTCCAAATGTGTGCCAGTATGAGACTGACTGGGTGAGCATGTGTAAAGGATGTTAAATCAATACTCTATCTGTTAACGTTGGTGTATGTGTGTTTATTTATGCAAATGTGTGTCTGTAAGACGTAAGAGTCGGTTAATACACTGTATCTGATCACGGTATCATGTATCTAGAGTGTGCTCATGAGTGCAGATTGAAATGTGATAAAGATGAATCACATTTTCATGCTGGTATACAACTATTATAAAACATTGAGTTTTATGACGGCCGGGGTGTAGCTAATCCACTTAGAGTGTGCAAGGATTGCCGTGAGGATCATCCTGAAGCCTGCATGTCACATTGTTCCTATTTGACTACACCATAACAGCTGGGGTGTTCCTGATTGAAGAAGCTGATTGGATACTGTAATAAGTGCCAACAAGCAGTGTAAAAGCACCAGGTCACTTGTGTGCAAGGGAATATGTAATATGTATGACACAAACTCCCATGACAGAATTTGCATGTACTGTAGGACTAACAGAACAGTGTTGGTATTTATAGAAATGTGGGAGAAGACAAAAAGAAAACGCAAACCATCAGAGACGAAGTGCCGCAGGAGCATTGCTGGCACTAATGAGATTCCCAGACATGGCCAGTTTATAGATTTAACAGATTTTCATAATGATTTATCAATTGTTTGATTATTAGCCAGCAGCACAAAAAATAGTGAATTGTAAGATCAGGCTGTAAGATCATGAAAATTAACATTAAGCATTTCACAAAATGAGAATGAATGTTATTTCATATTAATTTTCTCTCTCTCACTCACTCACACACACACATATGCACAGACCCCTACAGCACTGTACTCACAAAGGTATGTTTGTGAGCACATGCCTATGGGTTTCCAAGTCTTTGTCATTTGTAAATCGAAGCATTATGGGATGAATCCACTGCCTTACTTTGTAAACAATCTGCATTGAGCAGGTCCTGGCACTTCTCGTGGCATTTAACGCCACACTCTGAGCAGCGCATGCCCTGGCGTGCGATGCCCCACAGCAGCCCCTCGCACTCATGGCAGTAGGTGGGTGCAGTAGCTGTCCACACCTCAAAGTTATGGGGTGTTGTGGATGAAATTGGGTAGATCAAGGCCTGGAGTGTCTTCTTGAAGACATGTAGTTTCTGAAAAGCAGAAAAGCATTGAGAAAGTGTAAGAAGTAATAAGGTATGAAGAAAATAACAGCCAAGGAAAACATATGGGCTGGGAGAAAGAGGAGGCATGGCTGACTCATGGCACCATGAGCTAGGGAATATAACAGACTTGTAACAACTTTGAAAGTTAATAAAAAAAGCTACTCTGTACTTTAATTGCTTTTCAGAAATTCTCAGTACATCTTGAGATCAGTCCTAAAAAAGAGCAATACTTTTACACCTGCTGAAGTACCACAATAACCTGATATCATCACAAAGGTTTTAGTCTAAGTCTTCACCAGGCTTAATTCAAATTGATCTGCAGTCTGAGTTTGATAAAAAAAAATAATTACAACAAGCGTCTGCCTGAAAGTAATTTTGGCAATTATATAAGTTGGCTTAACTGCAGCTATCGCTCATCAGTATTGCAGCATCAACTTATTTTGTTAGAGAAAGTGATCTTACAGATTACATGATTCAAAGAGATAACATGTAGGAGGCTTTGTTGATCCTTTTCTGATTACCCTACCATCGATGGAGAGGTCAGCGGTATGAGAGTAAATCAGCCTTACATCTCATTAAGCTTAGATTAACAGCATCCTTAGCCTGCAGGCTTTGTTCACACTGAGTGGTTTACTGACTAAAGCTCCTGCCGACCAAATGCTAAAGTCTACTAGGGGCCTGTTGAGACGGATTGCTGTGTAACAGGAGCCTTTTCAAATTGAATGCTTTACTGCAGCAGCCCTGCCATCGACAAGGAGTGGAAAACTTCTTGAAGGCAGAATCAATGGATGCTGTAAATAAGGTTTTTAAAAGTGAGCATTATCCAGATTGAGAGAGAGAGAGAGAGAGCGCAAGAGAGAGAGAAAATGACAGAGGAAGAGAGGGAGATGTATGGTGGTTAAATAAATCTTCAAGATCACAAGAGGTGCTTGCTCTCCATTTCTCAACCCCCCTCCTGCCCCCCTCCCTCTGCTGTCAGCCCCCTGCGTGTTGACATTGTGCTTTAACACCTGGGCAGTAGCTCTGCACTTTACTACTGCACCGCTTACTCAAACGCACTTGTAGACACAAATACACACACACATACATTTATGCGGATGATTAAATGACACCAGATGACAGGACAACAAGACTGGCTAAAATGAACCTATGTTGATGGAACAGAGAGAGGCTGCTGATCACTGGAGATCCTTTAATGAAACAGAGGGAGACAGAGATTTTCCTTTTAATCTGAGAACGATGAGATGAAGCAGATGTGTGAGATTCATCCCCCAACTTCCACAAGAGCGAGACCAGGGTGGTTTTAACCACCGTTAAATACAGACAAAGCCTGCAGCAGCGGAGCCAGCCAAAATTTCAACGAGCGTGGGAATTCTCAGACACCTCTCTCTGTCCATTTTAATTTGCAAGTTGACTTGCCTTTAATTTTACCAGCCACCTTAATACATTTTAACAGTACTGAGCATATGTATAATTAATTTTCTGTCTTGGCATTTATTTGACAACACAAATACATCTACTGTATATCTTTAACAACGTCTATTTCTGTCTCTTTAAATTCCCCTCCTCCTTCCCACTCTCAGTCCTGACACTGCAAATCACACTGTGCAACAGGTGTGGGAAGAGTGAGTCTCATGTGTTTCACAGGGAGGGAACTCCCTAGTGATTTTGTGCAAGATGCTGCTAAAATTGATTGACAGCTGCAGCCTCTGCCTGAGAGCAACAGGACAGAGAAGAATCTAATCTCTCCCCTGCCTTTCATTCCTCCTTTCCAATTTCAACATCTATTGTCCTTGACAACCACTTCATCAACACTGCTATCCTCCTCATCTTAGTCCAGCCTTCTATGCCTCCAATATGATGTCTTAATGACCTTACCAAGTATTTTAAACTCAATCTAATATGCTTTTCTGTCTGGCCAGATTCAAATAAACATCCAGGATTACTTGGGTGGATATCAGATGCAAGCATTTTAAAATCAATGTGGTTTATTTTGCTGCTAACAATCTGCGTAGCGATATCTGGACCAACTTAAAGCAACGCATCACATCTTATTTTCAGATACCTCTTGACCCATGTCAGATATTGCAGGTTAACACAGCCCCAGTTTATGTTGACAGTCACTGTTAAAAGGCTCTGGTGCTTGGATCCTGGATCACATGCAGCTCAGAACATTGAGCAGACACACAGTCCGTTGGTCGTCCCACACATAATGTTCCTTTCTGCTCTATAAAGCAGATACATGGGAAACATGAGGCAGAAAGAGAATGAGATATTTCTATATGTCAGCAATGACAGAGTCAGATATTTGAATCAAATTAGAATGCATTTTGTTGACGGATGGAAGATGTAAGCACTCTAAACAGGTTCAAACATCTCTCCAGGGAGTAGGGGGTAGACTGTTCAACATGGCTGCCTGATCAGTGACAAATCAGGGCCAGGGGTCATGATGAGAAGTCACTCTTAGCTCTGATCTTCTCTCATTCTCTTCTTATGTCCCTTCCTTTTCTCACCCCTTTTCCCCTTCCTTTTTCCTCTCTCCCCCTAACGTCCCTACACAACATATGGTCGCTTACTGAGTACTCTCGCAGTCCTCACAGGAGAGCACTCTCCTGGACTTAATACAGCAGATAAAACTCTGACATCTGCTCGTCCTACTTAGCAAGACTGCACAATCTGCAGTTTTGCACAAATCGCAGCTTCCCTCAGCTACCAAATATTAAACTCTTCCTTGTTTTCTCTGAATCAGAATATTGAACATCTATCCCTTAAGTCCAAGTCCTCACTGTGGTCTCCAAATTTGCCCAAGAATCAGCTCCCTCCCTACACCAATTAACACAGTGCATCTATCACGTCATTGCTCCTTCATCTGGGACTTGAGTTGTTCATCCCTAAAGCCCCTTTCATGAAACCCACAGCTATTAGTATGCAATCAATTCCCTGCCAATGTAGGGCAACGGGGCATGTGGACCATGAGGACCAAGTGAGTGAAATAGATAAGTGATACAAACATGTACACAAATCAGTGTGCACAAATTTAGAGCCACGTCTTATGTTTGAAAAGATTGAATATTTGTGCATGATGTACAGAGCATATTTGAATCCAGTAATCCCGTAGGCTTAGGCAGCCCCTTGTTGCACATCAGTGCATATGAAATTGTCTGCTTGTTTGTCTTGCTGAGAAACTGCTTTCTCCTTCTCTTTGCATCCTATAATGCCATCTTTCCCTCTGGGACAGAAGAAGTGCAATCAATTAATGCAGAGAGAGCTTTGGAGGTCAACACAAAAGTGTCTCACAGCATCGACGGAGACATTCTGTCTTTTCTCCATAGCTCCTTCTATTATTCATCGTAGGGCTTTGTCTAAATAAAATGATAAGGCTATCTCTTAATTTCTAAACTCATTCAAATAATCTGACAGAAGGAGCATAAGTGAGCAGCTGGCCACAGAGTTATAGACAGAGAAAGGCTAACAGACAGATGATGGCATGCTGTATACAACCAAAGAAAGAAACGCTAGTATATAATGCCTTCCATCTCATTTTCACTTTGGAACCCTGTGTTCCTGGCAAGGGGATCCTGCGCCCTGAAGTACAATGGTTGCAGCAAACAGCACGGTTATAAAAGGTTTGTCAGAGTTCCAGCAACCTTCTTTCAAAACACTGCCCTAAAAAATAATGAGAACATGGCTCCAGCATTCCAAGTCTAGGCAGAAGCCTTCATTTCTCACGAAGACTCCACAATAAACAAGGACTTTCCATGCAGACATGTTAGTACTCACCAGGTCCTCATTATTCAGGGTTGACCGGTTCACCAGAGCGAACGAGATGCCTGCCTTTCGAGCAGTGAGGGTCTGAGAGAAGAAGAGGAAAAGAGAGATAATGAAAAGAGATAAATCTACTGAACCATTTTACCTATCGGCAGCTTTTATACAATATCTCAGTAGATTTACACACAGTGGCATGTAGAACACACACTTATATAGAGTAAAACAGCGTGTGAAACAATGTTTTGTGAAAGGTAGAAAAGCCCTAAATAGAAATTAGTTTAATATAAATATATAATAAAATTTGGACAGAGAAATTAACTAAATGATAGCAAATCAATATATCATAACAAAGACTAATGGAGGTGTCTACAGATGAAGCGTTAATCTCTTAGTTTGTGCACAAGTACAGGCAGAAAGTCAGCTTACCAAAGCCTATTATTTCCAGGAGGCCGTGAACAGAGAATGAAAGAAACGTAATTAGACAAGAAGTGGGAGCATAAATGCTTAAAGCACAAACAGCAGAAGAATTTTATTTATAATCCATACTGAGCGCATAGGTGTCTCAACTGCCATGCAGGACTGCTGGTTAGGGCACTGAGCTCTTGATTCAGCTATTCATCAATAGACTATACAGCCGTTGCATGATTCTTTGTCCACTCATGCACTGGAAGTTACTAAACTGCAGTCATGCTTGGCATTTATATTCTGTTCTCTGTTGGATGAAGCTTTGATCATTATTTTCTGCTGTCTGCTCTGTGCATTAGTTTGACACAAACATAAAAACACAAGATACGCACACACTCACATATGAGTGAAGCTAGCTGTACTGCACAATAGACTCACACATACGCACACACATACACACTTACATAAACACACATACACACACACTTAAGAAACACAAACGCATCTGCTCAGACAGTCAAAACTTACTCTTACATTAAACAGTACACGCCCACATAAACACAGACAAGTAACACACACGCACAGACGCACACAAATACACGTATGTAAATTAGCTGTTATATTAATATCCACTGAGTTTGAGTAACCAGAGATTGATAAACATTTACCCCATACTAGAGAAAGTTACGTAACAGAGGAATGCAGACATGGACAGCTGACAATATTGGATCAGTCTTTACCACGACCCTCTTGTCTGTACAGCCCAGCTATGGTAAAGATCCATGGAAGCCATGGAGAATGTAGGAGGGAACGTGACCTCTACATGAACTGTGAGTGTTGATGTAAGTTTATCAACATGCACCAGCACTGCTGAGGTTGCTACGGGCAATACAATATGACCCTGTGTCCAGATGTTATCTATTCAGCGACAATATAACGTTCAATGCGTTTTGAATTGATTTTTTACACTCTTTTTTGTTTGTTTTTTGTTTTTTTATGTTTTTGCTTCCCACCATGATGTGGGGTAACCGTACTGTCTGTTCCAATCAAACGCTGCTGGTGCCCGGAAGCAATCACACAGCAAATGGGGGACATTGACAAAGGAGAGGCATTATTTTGCTGACTACTGACTTCATCCCACGTGTAAAAGGCTTGCT
Organism: Echiichthys vipera; assembly: GCF_963691815.1. Classification (NCBI taxonomy): domain Eukaryota; kingdom Metazoa; phylum Chordata; class Actinopteri; order Perciformes; family Trachinidae; genus Echiichthys; species Echiichthys vipera. Next base: position 16,284,643 of record NC_139826.1, read on the forward strand.
CAGTGTCACTTTTACATGATTTAAAAGCCTCACACAGTTAAATCAGAAGTCAATGAAGTCTCTCGGATATATTTTTGGGTTGAGTTGTCAACATTTCAAGTTAAATGCATTTTTTTTTCACACCTGCCGAGCAACACAAAAGAAGAAGAAAAATGGCCGAGCAGCATCGGCGAGGCTGAAATCTGACAACTCACTGAAAAATATCACCCATAGCTGTTATGGGTCTATGTAGGAATGGCAAATATACACGCAAAATCCAAAAAAAATTATAATTTAAAAACGACAACCCATACTTACCAAGATATTGTTGGTTATTAATTTCATGAGAGATATGGACAAATACAGCATCAACTCATGTTGTCCACTGTGATATAAACATTCATCAGCATCTACGTGTATGACAACAAGCTGCATAATCATATTATTTCACAAGAAAATTGAAATCTTTAAAGAGTAGAATGTTTAAGTATTATTACAGGTGTTTTTTAATCAGCTTAATTCAAGAGCTCTGATCATTTTTTCCATCCTCTGGACTAAAATATATGAAGATGAGAAACAAACATACACAAGACGCACACTGTGCAGCACATAATGGACAAACAGTTATAAACAGACATGAATACAATTGGCATCACGACAGCGTGTTGTCTCTCAGATAGACTAACCATGTGGCACAGTGCTAAAGTGGACTGTACTGTAACAGGCCTCTCTGTGGGATATGTTATGACACATTATGTTGCAATAAAAACAAATGGGGGAGCATCATTGTGTTGCAATATCTTAAACACCCTCTTCAGGCTAATTATTCAAGCCATAGAGTTATGGCTAAGGTTACATTTAACAATCCCACAAGGCAGCGCTCACTAAATAGTCCGTTTAAGTGGCTGCTTTTATCACCAATCACCTCATTTTTGAAACTACATAGCAGGTCTCCATATGTGGGGAGAGTATTTTTAATCACCACATGCAATTCTGTCCATGTTTAACAAACTTGTAATTAAAAATCAAAAATCCAGATTTAGTTAATAACCATTACTGTTGCAGAGACTTCAGGTAAAACAATAACATGATTATAATTAGTCCTAGGCTAGTCCTAGGATAACAAACAAACAATGTCACTCTAAAACACTATAACATTTTATCAGCTTCCCAGTAAAGTTATTACTGTCTTCAGCAGGGGTCCATACTCACACAGAGCAGGATTCCGCCAGTGTGGTATATAATGGGGGTCACTCAGATAGATTTGACATAAATCACACATAACCTTGTTGAGGCAGATGACTCACCAGATCTCGGACAAGAGGCACTGTCCTCTTGCGGCGTAAATCTGGCATGCTGTCAATACCATAAAGAATACTGCCAGCCCTGAAGAAGCAGACAGATTTAAAGTGTATTAATATCATAATAATGTCATGCTGGGGAAGACATTACTACGCTGAAAGGGGGGCCTTGATTTACACAGCCGGGAAACACCATGGATCATGCCTCCAACCTAACCTGTCTCACCCCTTCCTCTTTACTTCGCATGGTGCCATCCACCAACAGTGGAGCTTCATGTAATCCCTCTCACCCTTTGCTGTTCCTGTGGACTCCCTCTCTTCCATGTAATCTAAATGTTTATAAGGTAGTTACTTATACACATTATACCTAATACTGGATGTATATAAGATTTTATGAATACTGAAGACAAAACTATTTGTCTCCACACCTCAAAAATGGCCACTTAAAGATGAGTTTTTCTCAGTCTCTACAACACTTCAGCTCCAGTTCTCTTGCTCTCTACATCCTCCTACTCTTGAACACACTCCCCGGCTCCCTAGTTGCTTTCCCACCAGTCTTGCTCCTTTCCCCGTGAGGCTCTCAGTGGCATCACCTTTCCTGTCACTCAAAGCCTCTCTAATGACCTCAACGTGACATCAAGGCCCCAATGCCTCCACAAAGATAAAGCTCCTAAAGCTTTTCTGTCAGCCCTTTCAGCAACATCAGTGGTAAGAACCTAAAGATACATAACGTGACGAGCTGCGCAGGCCCCTGCCTTACCCTAGGGTACCTGGCTCTCGATGCTTCTTAACTGTATGCACAGTGCATGCCACAGATGGCCGTATTGTCATGGCATGAGCTGGGGTAGGTGCCAACCACAAATTTGTCAGGCCCCTCACCCTCAGCGTCTCATAACAACACAAGGCACCCTTTTATCATCTGTTGTGAAGGCGTCAGTTATCTTGTATATTCAACTTCTCTCTGAGGTATGTCACAAAAAAAGGAGCATGACACCTTTAAGCGATAGTTCGGATTTCTTGGAAGTGGGGTTGTACTTTATGAGGACTTATCCATAGTCACTGTATTGCCTAAAATAAATGACTATTTGCACGCCGTCAGTTTGGAGAAGTAGACAGAAGCTATAGCTGTAGCAGTAGTGTACGCTATATTTATAATATTCCCCCCGCAAAACATAATGTAAATGTGAAAACAGTAATTTCACAGTAGGCTTAAGTGTCAGGACTTGTGTCTTCCAACCCTTTAATTGGGGCTGCATGCCAGAGAATCAGCATGTCTCCCTTATTTCTGCTACATATGCCTCAGCACAGGGGTACAAATCAGTACAGCAGATAAGATTTTTGTAATTGTGAACCGATCAGATCAGAAAGTAAGCCACCACGCACCCTCCAGTCTGCAAGCCGAGCACTTTGGGGTCCAAAAGACTACGGGGCTGCATAGAGAAGAAACACACCATGTAAAACTAGAGATACAAGGTAGGTACACAAAAATAAATACAGAGCAAACAGCAATGAAATCAAGACGAAAGAAATATACAAAGTATAACTGAATGTATTTAGGAAAATACAGTACATTTGGAGGTCAATTCAGGATAGGATAAGTGATAGGAGAGGAGTATAGCACAGGAAGAAGGGAGGGAAGCACCACAGGCAAACGACCAAATTATTCCACATCAATATAATTTGTGAGCTCAAGACTGAGAGTTTTGCCGCTCTTGGTGCTTCAGGCCAGAATGGCCTATTGTGTAATGCTCTCTCTTCACTGCCCAAAATGTCCAGTTTCAAGCACAAATCATTTTCTGAAAAGGAATAAAAGGATAACAAGAATGTGCAAAGGCACATGCTGCTTTCTCTTTCATACAGATATTACTTCAATTTATCGACAGAAAAACAAAAAAACACACTCTCACAGATCGACTAAGGTAGATGTATTATTTCAAAACTAATTATAGGAGATGCATCATCATACCACATACCATGAAGCACAAGACAAACACATATACACAAAGACATGCACGTGCTAGGAAATCACAAGTGTCCACATGGTTGATGATAAACAAGGACTCAAAACCTGTGTATCCAAAGCACTGCTGTCTGAAAGGAGAAAATGACAGAAAGGTGGAGAGTTAGGAAATAGCAGCTCACTGGAAAATACACACACTTAGTTAGGACACTAATCTACAATTACCGCCTGATGACACAATTCTGTTTTGCCAAGCAATTCATGCAGAAATGGAGACAGAGTCAACAGTCACCTCAGGCAGAATAGCTATAAACAGAGGAATACCATGTAAAGTAGAACCAGTAGATAAGGCTTAAAAAAAGTTTTTCAGCTACAGGTTGAAATGTGATAATTATTCTTTGCATCAGGGCTGGTTACCAAGTATCAGCTTTTGGATGCCGAAACTGAAAATATGGTTGCCACCTCATATTTTGAGTAATTTAGATACAATGCAGTTATACGTCAGCCTAATAATGAAAATTACCGTACCATCAAAGAGCCACACATATTACCTTTTTGTTTTTTGTTTAGGTTCATCTCGGTTTTTTTCCAGTTGAATTTATTTGCACAGTCGTTTAGTATGTAATTTGTTATGCTATGTTAGACCGGTCACATTTTTCACCCCACAGTCAAACAACTTCATTTGCTTAATCATTGTCTCTACAACAAATGTCTGTGTGCATGCAAGTAACTGCACCAATGCATGTGCAGCGTTGTCTGGTTTGGACCGGAGCAGCAATATTTAAATGTCACTAATGCAATGGATATTTCAAAAAATATTCATATTGGGGAGACATTTTGCTGTATGCTTTTCCTATTTTTTATACTGTCTGTTAAAAAGCAGTTGCCACTGATGGAAACTATGGAGCCCTTTACATATAGAATATTGTAAATCAATGCAGCACAAATTAAAAAAATATGCCTTCGATTGATAACATTAGGAGTTAACAATCATAGCTATGGAGACATGGGACATTAGGTAATCATAAGCAGTTGGTATCATATTGCCATTTTAGAGACAAGTCAAACTCTAGGGTGGCAAGTCCTTTAAAGAAAGAAGCCTGCAGAGGTGTAATTACTGTGCTATTGATCCATGTGTGATAAACGGCAGCATTATCATGATCTAATGTGCTACAAACAGAAAACAGCTGTTCACAAAAGAAAGCTCAAATTGCTGCTGTGAATAAAACAACATGATACACTGCTGTTGACGTGCAGTTATAGCATCACTAAAACAGCGTAAGGCAATGTTAATTTGCTTTTTTGTTTGATTTTGCCAGTATCTATTCTATTTTGATCATGAAAATGTTAAGTGATGACCATTAATATAGCAATTACTCTAAGCCTGTGCGGTGATTGAGAATACAGCACATTTGGTGGCTGCTATTACCTAGAGTAGGTTGTAGTACTGTTAGCATTCAACATTATGTGTTTAAACTTAACGATATGTTGGTGTTGATATAATTCACAAAATGGCCCACGAAATGTCAAATCCACATGGTTGGAAGCCAACTCTACAATTACAACATAAAAGCAGGCATTATGTCATGCATTGTTCCTTGTGTTGAAGGTAAAATAGCAAGAAGTTATCTTTTTCTATACTGGGGTCACCTTACGGAACAACCCACCCCTCCATATTAAACAAAGACTGTTGTTTAATGTGTTTGTTCCCATCGATTTGCTTGTTTAAATTTGTTGTGTTTGTGGTTTCCATTTAGGACCACTTGGGGAAATAAGTGCTTTTAGTAATGCTTGAGGTGCTATCCTCTGGGATTATTGTGTCATGATACTCATTTGAGTTGTGGTGCCTTTAAATTCCTAATAAAAATTAAATCAAATTCACATCTTTTCATGATGATGATCCTCATAAAGGCACTGGTAATTTAAAAACATTACAAATGTAAATAGTTAGGTTATTATTCTTGAAAATGTTTATATTTGTAGAGACACTATATTTTTGTGAATATGTTGTTACTGGGTGAGGTAACATTAAAAGCCGTACACATAGAAGCATAGCACTTGAAGAGGAGCTAATCTGCAAGTGGGTACCATGGGCAGTGATCTGCTAAGCTACTTTCAGCATGGCTATACAACATAGAGCCATCTTCTCCTACGGCAAGTCTACAGTGGCACTAGATAAAGCCAGACGGCAAAGATGGGCTATAGGCTATAGACTAGGCATAGACCTCATTCCATAGGTGCCTTAAATCTGTGGAACAAATATGTAATTGATTGGTGGGAAAACCTCTACGTGTGTACTATGGGCAACATGTTTCAACAAGTATCAACTGTAGCAATAAATCCTGCATTTCAGTGCCGACACACATGGTCACACCGTACATAGATCAGAGCTCACCAGAGCAGAAAAGCCTGCACATGGCTGATAGTATAAGCAGGACTGACCCATGCTCCAACACCCACAGGAGCATGTTTTCTCATGTGGACACATTCAGGTGCAGTAATGTACACATACTTGTGTATGTCTATATGCACACACAATAAGTAGAAAGTCCCCTACATCAGTAACAAAAATCATCCTTAAATCAAGAAACCCCTGAATCAGGAACGACTGATTTCCACAAGACCCTTGCTTTTACAAATGTGTTTCAGCATTCAGCACAATAACAAAGTATGTCATCATCAAAGCCAAACACTGTGAGTGTGTGAGGATATTTCCAAGGAGCTCATGAAAAACATAAGAAATCCCAATGATAAAGAAGAACAGGACCTGTGACAGCAACTCAAAACCTCTAGCCATACTTTGAAGTTCAAAGCTCAAGTACTAATGTTAGAAAGACTACAGGAGTATATGGGCATGAACAAATCCCTTAAGTTAGACACATGGTCGTCTGCTATGCTGCCAAAAGCTAAAGCCCAAAAGCCTTCACCAGTTGTGTGGTAGTGAGTATTAAATACATTTGACATTTAATAACTATTACTAAGATAACATCTATGGTCATATATTGATTTTGTTGTTTTTAACTTTGAGCACAAACATACTGTACAGTAAAATGACGTGCAGGTCAGAGTAATTCAGCACAAGTCCCATCAAAATTTAAAAAATGCACAACTCTTCTCCAACATACAGTGCTTTATTCCCCAAATATTCTGGCAACCTTGCCTTCATCAATGTTGCATTACCTTGACCTTAAAGCATTGTATATTGTGGAAGAATTGGGCAGCATTTTACTGCCTACATCCCAAAGCCTATGGTCATTTCAGTATGGGCTTGAAACCATACAGTTTGTACACAAAGAAAATATATAGATTCACTTAAAGGGGATATATTATACTCGTTTTCATGTTCATACTTGAATTTTGTGCTTCTACTAGAACATGGTCATGTGCTTTAATGTTAAAACTCTTTAAAACACTCTAAAACACTTTTCTAATACTGCTCATGGCTGCTGCACTAAACACTACACAGCTGTAGTTGTTCCGACAGGATCGTGATCTGAAATTCAGGAGAAATGAAACACACAAGCAACCAATATAACAGCTTTGTCTGGCATTAGCATGCCGCTACTTGACGTTAGCTGGAGACTGTAAGGAAATAAACAGCATTTTCTAAAATCGAGTCAAAAATCACAAATAAAGGCTTTAAAACCAAACACTACACAGCCGGACATGTTCCCGCAGCAGTGTGATCCGATGGTTGAAATAAAGCTATATATCTGACTGCTGGGTGCACTGATGTATTCATAAGTTCATGTGCAAATTAAGTTTCAGCATCTATAATGTTACTTACAGCTTCTGAGTCATCGACACGGCCCGTTATAGATGGAAAAGTCCTATCTTTCAGTATTAGCTTTGCCGAAAATCCAACATTTTGGGCTTTGCTCTTAAAAGAGTCCTTGAAGTGGCATGAATAAATACAGATTTGGCTATTGTCAGGCTGCTTTTTTCATTAGGAAAGCAATATTAATTTTCCCTCACTTTGTTCTTTGTATCCACGCTCAGGTGTTTGTATTCCCTGTTGCTCATAGGAAGTTTAACATTTTTGATTGCTTTTCTCTCCATTGTTTTTTCCTCTTGTACGGAGCGACTTAGGTTAGAGTTTAATTTGTTAACTTTGCGTTTTGTTTTTTTCCTCCTGGATGGAGCGACTTTATTTTGTACTTTGTTCTTTATTCATCGATATTTGTTTGTTCCTCCTGTGCAGAGATGTTTCTTTTGTTTGTGGCCTTTTTGGCTCTGTGCCACGTTCTTGACATCAAGAATAAAAGTCATCTTTGATCTGCGAACCTCCGCATCTGAGTCCTCATTCCTGCCCGGGCCTGACAGAATCAGAATCAGAAATACTTTAATAATCCCCTGGAGGAAATTATTTAAATCGGAGCAGTAACAGGCAGCATGCAACTTTAACGCATGCGCACTAAGGACAAAACAAATAGAGAGCAATGGAGCAGAACAGCCTGCTGGTGGCAACTCTTACACCCAGTTTCAAGTCTCACTGGAGAAAACCAATTCCAGTTACTTCATTACTGACATTAAACATGATATGCCAACATTTCTAAAGGCATGATAAAAGAGTTTCTATAATGCAAGAAATGATATTACAGTATTAGCTATCTATCAACAAACTATCAAAAAACATTCAGGTAAACAGAGTTAACAAGGTGCCACTTTCATATTTATGACCAGTCTTCATATCTAATGTGCTACCGAGTTACAGATTTTCATGTTAAAATTCATGTTGCTTTAGATGTAATAATGATTTAATAAATTACTCTGTATACAGAAAATTAGCAATGTTATGGCTGAAATCATTTCACCTGGGAACACAGCCATCATTAATGTGATTAGTTACACCTGTGTTTTTATTTTATTCTCAATTTATCTTACGCTACCTGTGAAGGTCTATTAGCCATTCAACAGTAACGTTACATTACTTCATTAACGTTACTCAGCTTAGCTCAGTCGAGCCTGACTAACACACCTTAGCCAAGCTTGCACATTAACTATTAACAGCTATAGCTTAGCCCAGGTGATACCAGGACAACGCAACAGCCTACAAGGAAGACAACATGTTAAAAAGACAATTTTGGAGTTACCGGAGGTTCCAGCAGAAGCCTCTTCTAACATGTTGCGGTAGCTCGCATGTTTCGGTACGTGACTAAATTGAATGAGCCGAGATGAAAAAATGTCTTTGCCCAAACTCCCCACCCAACTCCAGGTAACACCAGACAGCAAACAAGCCCACCTGCAAAAACGTCTGATACAGTCTGCATCTTAACTTGTTAAGTGTATGGTGAATATGTGTGACTGTTGGCAATCACACTGCCAATACGGGTGCCAGATCGTAAAGGCAATTGAAGGCATTTTCAAAAGCACTGCTTTCATAATAATAATAATAATTATTTTGTTTCTTTGATATTTTTGATCCGATAGACTGGCTTCCTGTCCAATGTGTACCCCGCCTCACGCCCGATGTCAGCTGGGATCTGCTCCAGCCCCCCGTGATCCCGATAGAGAAAAACGGTTGAAGATGAATGAGAGTGAATGATATTTTTGTGTATTTCATCATGAATTCTTATTTACAATGACAAAAAATAATAAGTATCTTATTTCACCAAAATATTGATAAATGTGACATGTCTACTGAAATACTGAAAAACTAGTTTTGGCTAATATATATTACCTATACATACATAAATTAAAACTAGTTAAATGAATATACAAATAAGTACATTATATGAGGACTGGATTTTCATACCATTCATCACACCTAAATATAAGATATGTGTAATTGTGTGTATTCATTATGAGTTGATTAGTCAACCTTTTTCAAAAAACTTATGAGCTCATATCTGGTAAACACAAGATGTAAAATGGTGCTTTTGTGTAATTCTTTTGGGAGAAACTCAGTTTTACAGACCTGTCGATTAAATCAACTCATCGATTAGTCAACAGAATGGAATCTGTGTTAGTTGACTAAGAATTTCTTTAATCAAAGACAGCCCTAGTATTCATCGCTTGCACCTCTTTTATAGTGGTTGTTAGGTAGAACATGTAGGCTATGCAGCTTACTACCAGATAGGCCTATACCTGCTATTACTAGATGATAGCAAAACCAGGATATTGTCTTTGTGTTTCACTCAAGGTGGATTGAAAGAAAATATATAGATGGATGTAATACAAAAACATTTGATATTCTCATATATCTAAAGCTGCATCATTAATAATCTCACAAATTACTGGATAACAGGTAAAAGATTTGTGATAAAACAGAGGAAAAAGGGGAAATGTGTGCAGTGAGAGGTTGCAGCCCTCCAGGCTTTGATGTAATGAAATGTGGTGGCTCAGAGTGAGATGTGAACATCCCGGGTGCCTGTGCTACCAATTTGTTCACTGCTTGTCCATCTGATGACTCAAACAATACCACATGACCAGACCATTTCCGACGAAGAAAATGCATCAACTATAGTAGGCACTCACTGTTCCCATCAGCTCATGTTTTTTTCAGCTATGACTAAATGTTTAAGGCTGTGGCAGGCTGATGTCAAAGCATCTATTTAGTTCAGTTTGAGTACAAAAATAGAATTCCTGTAGGCGTGAACTAGGAATAGAGCATTGGGGTAAAATGGGCTATTGGTCCTTATCTAATCAGAGATAAGCTTGTTTTGTTTATAAAACTGAAATGTAAATTATACAAGTAATGGCAAAACTATTGTTATTATGAAATGATTCTAGTGCAATTTTATGGGAAAAAGTAAAAAGGAAGATGATAATGGGGATGATTTGGCCACATTGCAATCAGAGAGAGAGTACGGTGTTTTTTAATGCCAGCATGTAGTGCATCTTCTCCAAATTGTGAGACTAAACTGTGGAGAGCAGGCTTTCGCTGTTAATAACATTTCAATGAAAACAGTGATATTTAATGTAATTTCTCTAAAACAAAGACAGAGATTATTCATTCACTTTATCTGCATTTTTTATATCACACTCTCAAGAAGTGGTGCACTAAGCATAAAGAGGGTCTACCTCCTTTGCTCCCCCAAGAGCAAACTGTAAACTTCACTAGCAGCAGACCTCTATAAATATTCTAAGCAAGGCTGACCTGGTTACAGAATGCCCTTGGGAGTGTGAATTAGCATCTGAATACAGACGCTGCTGTAGCCAGTTGAAGACAGGCCTGGCAGAAGTGGCAGTACTGCTGAGACTCCCGACACAGCTCCCACACAGACCAGCCAGCATGCTTCAGAGCACGAGCATGATGAGCACACATCAGCTGCAGTTTATGAGACGAAGGCATAAAGCTAATGAGGGGGGAGTATAGTGAGAATATATATATTTCAAATAAATGCATACTACATGTGTCTCCATTACATCTGAGCAAGTGAAAGAGATGTGTAAAGGTAGTTGGCTGGAACATTCAAGGATTGCACAAAACTGGACAGAAAATAATAGTCAATGATAGTCATCAACTAGTATAAGTATAAACTTGGAAAATTATTTTTAAGAAAGCCAGGTAGATCATAGTGTGTGTAGGATCAGTAAGAAAAGTTGTTTATTGTTACTCCTGCCTCACATTCCTTCACCTCATCTCCTCCTGTCTCACTCAAAATTTCAATTTCAATTTAAAAATTGCCCCTTTCACACATGCATTGCAAACTTAAAGTTACCTAGACGTTAACCAGCAGGGCTGTAGCTTATGTGTGAACATAAATATCCGATTCAGTCGGACCGGACTTTAAACAGAGATTACCCTGCCACCTCCTTAGTACAAAGACTGTGTAATCTCAGAGTGGGCTCATGTGTGAACACAGCTGCTCATTCTCTAGTATACTCTCAGAGTTTAAGGGGGTGTCTTGATGACGTTTATACCATGCGTCGACTTACAGTGAAGCAAAACAAGATGGAGAAAAATAAGGATGACCTACATAAAGACGGCAACCAAAATGTCTGAAGAGATGACAAGATTCTGGGACTTGTGTCAGTAAGGACCGACACCAAAATCATCGGACAAATTCAAGAAACGGAAAGAGACTGCTGTTAATAACCAAATTACGAACGTGCTCTGAATGTTGGCTATCAATGGCTTACTAAACTAACCGAGAAACTCTATAGAACAATATACAGTATAATGCTATTACAAGGCCGCTAACTAACTTATAGTTTCAGTATTTTAAAACTACTCTAATGTGATTTATATTTTCTTTAACATGGATTTCCTACATAGAAAGTAAAAAAAAAATCAGAAATTGAGCTGAAGGCACATTTACTGTTTCAGTATTGAAGAAATCTGCATCTGGCCTCGCCCCGCCATCCGCTGCTTGTGCCTTTGCGTGCCCCGCTAGTTTGAGACTCTCCGGTAACTTCTTGTAGTTTCTACTGCAGGTTTCAGAGGAGGCCAGAGTTTTAACAGAAGCGCAAACGACTCGTCAAAATGACTAAACACATCAGAGAGAATCAGTCATAGGCATTCATGTCCAAGCCGGCTTCAGATATGAGGCGTAGGGGCAGCAAACCCTCTTGAGCGCATCTTAGACTTATGGAGGGGCACAATGCCGGAGCTACCTGCCCATGGAGCTAACGTTACCAATATGCAACTAAGTTATAGTTTTGCCGTCCTGAACCCGAGCACTTTGTTTATGGATTAGTGACGTACCTGATAAAGCTTGCCCAGAATCACTTGAATCTCATCTTGCAGAGAAGTGCACAGACATTTCCTCCTTCAGGAGAGGAATGAGAAAACACCTCTCTAGTGACAAAATATGCTCAGATATAAGTCACTATAGTCAGTGTCAGACATTTTAGAGGACAGAAACAGACGAAAAACACTTTTTTGAGTGGAGGGGGACTTAAAGATTAATAAAAGAGTCAACAGCAATCAGACAGTGAGTCTACAGCATGCCTCCCCTTGCACATGCACAAGTCAACAATGACACGTGAGTCAATGACAGTCAATGAGTCAGGCAGTCGGATCGAGTCTTAAATCTTCTTGCCTAGTAGTCCACCAAAAGCAATGTACAATAATAAAAATGGACAATTACAGTCAATAAATAGACAATGCAGCCAAAGATATAGGCATGTCTGAGGTGATTTAGTTTTATGTCACGATTACATAAATTAGCCACAAGAGAGCACTGACATGTTGCAGTTTGGAGTCAATGGTAATAATGTATACTGTTCTGTCATTTCCACATTACCTACTAATGTAATTAGTAGGTAATGTAGTCATACTAATATGTCATATGAGTTGTAGCTTGTGGATCCTAAATAATTGGTAGACATGCTCACATACAACCATTTGACAAAGAGCAAGCTCTCTCAATAAATAACAGTACTTAATGTATACTCTGCAGGATGTTTGGTGAATTTGGCCACTAAGGGCGCACTTACACTGTCCATCCGTACCGTCCCCCATGTTTTAGGGTATTTGCCCCCTCCCAGGCCCGTTTGTACTCACACTACCTGGGTCTCGGCGAATGCTTCTTGCCTGCCTATACGTCATCACACCGTAACACGTCACACACATTGATTGACGTCATCGTGATGCGTCGCTTTGTTTACAAATCTTTCCATAGACCTCAGAGTTTTTGTGCTTCTTGTCCAAATGTTTTTGAATATTTTCATTCGACCAAATCTGCAGTAAACACTCCACCTCCGCATCACACCAACATGAACCTTTCGTCGCCATTGTTTTAAATGTCCACGCATGGTCCGTCCTTTTTTCTATTACTGAACAGGCGCACATACAATGACGTCAGAACACGTGCGCACGCTCATGCTTGTGCATGTGCAAACATGCTTTACAAAAGCCCACCTCTCCCAAACGGACCGTAACCGGCAAGCGTACCTCTCCTAGGCGCGGTGCGGTTGCACGCACACTGGTCAAACGAACTAGACTTTACCCGTGAAACGTGTGTGGGCACGTACGGATGGACAATGTGAGTGTGCCCTAAGACGGTTGTGCAAACATCTGTCACAGTGTTCAGCTGTAGCCTGTATTCCCTGAACTACAGTACCTACCTCACCATGAGTGACACAGTTGCAGTTGCATATGTAGGTCAAGAGCTTTTTCATTTTAAGTAAGAGTGGAAATTCCCCTGTCTCTTTTTTCATTCCAGTTGAAATACTATTTTTCTTCAGTGAATCAATCTTAACTATGTATAGGCCTACATTGATTTTAAATCCTTGGCCCATCAGCTATATAGCTTTTTGATTCAAGGCTTCAATTGCAATGAGGCTTTGTGATACAAGAAGATAAATGAGAGCATTGGCATAATGTTCTGCTACATATAGAGAACAAAATATATGTTCTTTAAAACACCATAGTGCCAATGTTTATCAGTGATATGCAGAACATTCTCAGTGGTAAGTTATTATGTAAAGACTTCCTTTTCAGACTTCCTTTAAAGATGTACAGCACACTTAAACTTGTACTTTACCTATAAACTCAATTGTATGACTGTACTGTGATAAAACACATGAATATTAATGTAAATATTGACAATTCTCACGAAATTTATAAAAAACCTGCGTTTCATGGGTTGAAAATTGCTCAACATGCCACCTACAGTTTCAAATCAGCCCTTACCCTGCAAGTACAATGCTGAGATTGAGAGAGCCAACAGGTTGGGACTTCTCTGTCATTAGATTTGAAAATGTTATAGCCCTCTAATCTGAGGTGGGCAACCCCCCCCCCCCCCTTGCCCCCCTTCTGCCTCCCTAAACGGCTCTGACCCTGGGGGTGAAATAACACTTTAACTGTCTGCCAGTACCAAAGCAATGACACCTAGCAGACTGTCGTCATGTTTTTATTCCCTGTGAAGAATTTATGGTGTTTTGGATATCAGCCCTAGTGTAGCATTTAAGGTCTATTCAGTTTTGATGATAAATGATCAACCTCCAGAAAACGTGTGATATTGTGATCCCTTGAGCCACAGTGCAGTACAACAGAATGTAGTACTATGCCATGGGAATACAAATACAAAGTCAATACCACCAGTAACACTGTCATCCACCTTCAAAGAGAGTCCTCGCTTCATTTTTTCAACTCAAAATAAATTAACTGTTCAAAGAGTCATCCTTCAAGTTGATTAAAGTCTGCGGTTCTGATAAATCCAACAATATTAAACCACCAAGTTTTAAGTCTACAACTTGACATCTCCATCACAATAATTGAAATGTTTTCACTATGATTCAGACTTCCACTAGCAACACAGAGGACCAAATGGATGTTAAGGATTACCAAGGATACCAATGTTTTTTTATGTATTAGCATTAAAAAATGCTAAATCTGTATTACTTCCCATAATTTTCTAAATCATACTTTAACTTTTTGGATTAAATTTCCCTCCTTGTAGACAGCCTTTGGTTAATATTAATTTCAGTATGGTATGAATTCAACTCGGAGAAACATGAAAGTTTTCAAGGACCTTCCAACATCTGAGACTTGCTTGAGTTAGTGCAATGCATGACATTGTCAATTCATGTTGCCTTTTTCCGGATGCCCGTATTTGCTAGTTGTTTTTTTTTTTCTCTTACCGATCTGTTGTGCACCAACAAAACCAAGGGTTTTCAAAAAAGTATTTACTGATACTCTTACAGTTGTATTAGTGTACTGCCAATGTAAATAAAGAGTGAAGAGTCATACCCCCTGCCAGGATCTGCTGCTCCAGTTCAGCCATCTGTTTCCTGTAGGCCCTCAGTGCAGCCTCCTTGAAAGTGGGTCGAACACGTTTCTTGGGTGGGGCCTCTGTGGGCTTTTCCTCTGGAACATTTTTGTTTTCATCCTCTTGTTGTTGCTCCACTTTTTCAGACACCTCTGTGGCCTCCTCTATTATCTCCTCTACCTCCTCTAACTCCTCCTCACCCTCTTCCATCTCCTCTGTCACATCATTGTCATCCGGTTCTTCTACGTCAACATACTCCACCATAGCGTCATATTCAGCTGTGTCCTCTGTGAGTTGGGTTTCATATTCTTCACTGTACTCTTCATCCAAACTGCAATCATACTCTAGAACACATGCCTCTTTACTTGCCTCAAAGTCCTCTGTGGCTTCATAATCTTGAGAGGCCTCAAAATCCTGACAGGCATCCTTGTCTTGAGAGGCCTCAATGTCATCAGATACATCATAGTCCTGAGAAGTCTCACACTCCTGCACAGGCTCATCTATCTCATCTGTTTCATCAGCATTAGTTCTGTTCTCCAAGTTGGCTAGTACCTGCTCCATCACTTCTACATAGTGGGTCTCATTGTCCACTGGTTGTTCCCCAGCTTCCACCTCTACACCTGCTTTCTCTTCCTCTGCTTTGTTGAAGACAGGTTCTGTGTAGGCATCAGAGTCTAATGTAGTACCAGAGTTATTTGGGCCAGACGTGGACAGGGTGCGGAAACGGCCCATAAATGATGAGTTGGTGGGTTCCTCAGGAGGAACAGGGGTGGGAGTCTGAGAGCCAGACTTCCAAACAACCTCCAGAGCTGACTTAGCCCTCTGCAGTGTAGAGCCAAAGCCAAAACCAAAGGACTTCTCACTGAGATCTATGCTGAGCCTACTACTCCAAGACTTGGGAACCTCTTCAACCTTTTCTGTTCGAATCTCACTCTGACTGCGGTACATAGATGAAGTCTTATTCTGGGTCTGGTGAAAGCTATGATTGACATCCAGTTCAGGGAATTTATCTTTAGGAACTACTTTAGGTATTTCCTTTGGGGCATCTTTAGAGGCTACTTTAGGTACTACTTTACTGACTTCTGTTGGGGTGGCTTTAGGGGTCTCTTTTGGGGCTACCTTTGGGGTTTCTTTAAGTGGAATGTTAGAAACTTCTTTAGTGGGTACTTTACCAGTCTCTTTAGATGCTGCTTTGGGCGTCTCTTTTGGGAACTCATTTGGGGGTGGTTTTGCAGCTTCTTTGGTAACCTCTTTAGCAACAACTTTCAGACCTTCTTTAGATGCAACTTGTGGGGGATTTTTAGCAATAACCTTAGGTGACTCTTTAGGAGATTCTTTCGGGGACTCTTTAGGGGTTGAAACAGGACTCTCAATTGGTGTTATTTTAGGGCTCTCTTTAGGTGACTCTTTTGGACTTTCTTTTGGAGTCATTGTTGGGCTATCTTTTGGGGTCACCTTTGGAGGGGTTTTAGTTGCCTCACTGTAAGTATTCTTAGACGTCACTTTAGATACTTCTTTAACAGGGTGCTTTGTGGCATCTTTAGTTGAGACTTTAGGACTGTCTTTAGGGACTGCTTGAGAGGATTCTTTAGCTGCTGATTTCTGAATCTCTTTAGATGACTCTTTAGAAGCTGCTTTAGAAGTCACTTTGGAGGAAATCTTAGCAGATACCTTTTGGCTTTCCTTTGACAATATTTTGATGGTTTCTTCTTTAGGAGCCAATTTAGTTTGTTTATGTGTAACTTTAGCAGCAGCTTTAGGGGTATCTTTAGGCAATATTTTCATGTTTTCTTTTGTGATCATCCTATTTCCCTCCTTAGACTGCCGGGCAGATGTCTTGTTGACAAACTCCCGTTCTAGGACGGGAGGAATAATGTGTGTGGTTATTGGGGGTAGAGAAGCTTCTCTGTCAAGCATCATGAATTCCTCATCTCCTTCAAATTGTAAATCAACCTCTTGACATTTAGTGATGTTTTCTGGAAAACCAGGGATGGTTGATGGGTCAAAGGGACTGCTAACCTCTATAGAGGCATCCAACCCAGAGTCAGCACCCTGCTCCAGATGATGCCAGTCTTTCCAGGGTGATAGGTCACCTTGCAGAGAGAGCTGGGAGCCACTGTAGTGACTTCTGTCTCCAGACATGCAGACAAGTCCATTGCTTACCCCACTGTCAATTGTTTCTGTAGTCTCAACCTCATTGTGTTCATATGTTTGATTCTCATGGCTGAGTTGGTGACTGTCGCTAGCATACCAAGAAGAGGCCATGTCTTCTTGTTTTCTCTGCCACAGTTCCTGATCTGAGGAGGACAGCAGGGAGCAGCCATTAGCACGTGTAAAGTACTGACTTTCTGAAAAGTCTTCTGAGTATGACTGGCAAAGTTTTGAGCAGTCAGACTCAGAGCGGCTGAGTTTAGGAGTGGAATAGTCACTCTGGGAAAGCCAAACAGGTGTCAAATCAGAGTAGTAAGCCTTTGCATGCTTATCTGGGTCATAGTCAGAGTCATCCGCATAGTGAACAGCACCTGAGTAGCCTGCTTCCTCTCCTGACCGACTAGGGTCATGGGATCGCCTCTTCTCTGATTTGCTCTTGTGAGCAGGTTTTGAAACCACCATTGCATATTTATTTCTGCTTAATTCTTCTAATTCTTTATCACTGTCCATCGAGTCCCAGTCATCACTCTCCACTACTTTATCCTTTCCTGAGACCTTTATATCCATGCTTTCATAGGTTTGTGAGGAAGACATTGTTTTGTCTTTTCTCTCCTTTCCATCATGACTTAAGCTATCAGTAGAGACTGTAATGCCTGTTCCTTTAAGTTTATAGCACTTTTTCAAGACTATATCTCTCTCTTGGGTTGTTGCAAAAATAACAATAATAGGGCGGGGTTTGGCATTAGAACATTCTCTTTGTTGCCCTAACCTATGAGCAAGCTCAATTTTAATTGTTTTAACGGCATCAATGAAACCCATTTTGTCTTTTAGTATTTTATATATGAGACTCTCTGTTTTCTCTGGCCTTTCCTCAGGAACATTGAGGAACCGCAAGGTTGAATTATTGGCCTGGTGGCTAATTTGTTTTATGTAGTCATGGATATCACGAGTTTCCCTTCTAGACTGGACAAATCCTGAGCGAAGTTGCTCAATCTCACTCTGAACTACTTCAACACTGCTGGAGATCTCATCAATAGAGCTTTTTAGGGCATTAACATGGCCTCGTAGCTCAGACAGTTCTGTCTCTATCTGGCTGATCCCCTGAAGCTCCTTAAAGATCATCTCCATAACATCCTGTGTCTGACTGATGCAACCCGTGGAGGAGGAGCCAGGCTCCAAGGTTGAGCTCTTTTGCTGCCGTCCAGCGCGGTCCAAGGACTTGCTCCGAATGCCTAAGGTTTTCCTCCAGTTGCTCACCTCGGAGTCTGAGGAGACACATTCCTGACTCTTTTTCCATTTTCTTAATTTACGTAGAGCACCCAACCTAAGTGTGTGTAGACTGGAGCGTTCCACTCGTTCACCCTCAGAGCTGCCATCAGAGGGAGCCAAACTGATGAGGCTCTTCCTGTTTCGTCTTACTGGCATAGTGTGTGATTTATGCTCATCCAGTCTCCTGACAGGTTTTGTCTCACTCAAGGAGTCAGAGTAACTACTATCAATCGAAATAACCTCTGGAAAGATACTTTCATTATTATTCAAAACAAGAGAATTTTTCGGGAGTCCATTTGCTATAGCTACACGATAACTGAAAGTGGGTGATAGGGATGAGCAGTCGTTCTTTCCGTCGCTGTCTTCAAGCGATATGTTACGTGTCGAAGAGCATTTGGAAATCTTTTTAACTGTAGTCTTCAGTGTGGTAGAGAGAGTTAGATTGTGTGCTTTCAAATCAGTGGTCAATTTGGGCTCTTTATTTTCGCTTCTCTCTTTCTTCTTAATTGGGTTTGCCAATTTCTTTGTAAACATTCCTTTGCAAATCTTTCTAATGTAGGATGATATAGTATTTAGTAGGGCAGAAACCATGGATGGCAATACTGTGGACTGTTTTTATCATCTAGTGAAAGGAGAAGTCGACAAAAACACAGCGGTGGTGAGCCAAGCACAATCAGCCTGTGCTTGACAGTGGAATCCTCTCTCTCAATCACAGTCCATGTAGAGACTCACTAATACTTTTAAATCCAGTGGCCTTCCCTCCGAAAAGGAACATCTCTCTGAAAGACAAAAAAAATACAAATATTTCCTTAACATTTTGGTTGCGGGTTCAAATATACAGTAACACTTAAACACAAGCATGTAAAACTAAACTGAGTTTTGACTTTGCAAGTACAGCGACAGTGGACAATCGGTTATATCTTTAACAAGCATAATGAAAAAGGTCCTTCATTGAGCAATCTTCGAACGTATTACTGAAAGAAACCAATGGTTTAGTTGCAGGGGAAAACCATTCATTTGAGCATTTAATGATTGATTTAATTTTAATGAATTTCTATGTATTATTAACAAAAAATGTTTAGTGCATTGCTTTACAAATACAACACAGCGTAGTCAAACATTCTACTTTTACTTAATTTGACGGTAAAACTGTATACTCTGTGTGTGTGTGTGTGTGTGTGTGTGTGTGTGTGTGTGTGTGTGTGTGTGTGAATGTGCGCTTGGTGTTTGCGCTTGTATGTGGGTGGGAGTAGAGGGTTGGGGGGGATCTGTGTACTGTATGTGTCAGTCAAGGTCAATAGACATTGGCTACAGTGATGTATCCAGCTTTTAAAGCAGGAGAGCCAATAGTTCTAAATGCTCCAGTGCTGCAATACCTGCGATACTCTTGTCGGATTGTTTTCACCAAATGTAAATATAGAGATTGATGAATTTAACCGACCCGACTCAAGCCCGATGTCAGCTGGGATCGGCTCCAGCCTCCCCCCTGCGACCCCGTTGAGGATGATGAATGATGAACGGTTGAGGATGGATGAATGGATGGATGATGAATGTAACTATGATAAATGTAACTATATATACATGTTTTCTTTTTTATCATTTTCAACACATCAATATCCTAAAATCATTCCAACACAAGACAAAACACCTGTTTGTTGGCTATTTAACATATATTGATTATAATGAGGATGTTTTCAAATTAATGATCTATGTTGACGTACATTTATTGTCCCAATTACTTTAATTGGAATAGTTCAGCATCTTCAGGTGTTATGTGCAGTGCAGCCGACTATATACTGTAGTTACAATAACAATGAAGTAGCCATCTTTCTCTTGTGGAAAAAGAGGGCAGAGACTTTTTGAATGATGCTCCATAGTGTCAAATCTTCAGCAGCACACTGTTGCTCTCAGAGGTGTGTGTTTTCTATAGAGTGGAACTGGCCAACTGAGTCAAAAGCGGGATGTTTGTTGTGCAGAGAATCTGACAGCTGCTCCACATTAGTTCTGGGGTATAGAGCTTGATGTGTCTACAGTCTCATGACCACAGAGACATGCTCACTTCAAATGAGCTGTGAAACACAGCATCACAGTTAGCTTTTAATGCTGGGCTCTGAAGAAGGACCAGGCATTAGCAAAAAGAGCTTGAGGCTAGGTTGCCAAGAAATGTGTTTCTGCCAGATATATGGATGATGCAATGAATGGAGCTTGAATATTTGCAAACTTAACTGAATACGGTTTGAGGTAGGCCTAGGGCAGGAATGAGTGTGGATGAAGAAGACTTTTTTATTGTATGTAAGAAAAGGTAATGAAAGGTAAGAAAAAAGCAACAGCAAAATGTGTTGTTACAGAAATTAAATGACAACAGAATGAGGTAAAGAAGGACTACAGTATATTTTATGGTATGAGGAGGTTCATGACTCAGCGCTCTTGTAGACTGGCGTAAAGCCAAGAGCAGTATTTTGCGACGGATGGGTCACAACCTAGAACTCTTGTTAGTTTTGTTAAAACTGTTATGTTGTTAAAATGCACATTATGATTCTTATTAGTACATAGATTTTGGTAACATGACCTAATTACTAGCATCACTGCTTTGCTGATTGATGTGTTGTGACTATAAAGAGTTTCAAAAGGATGAACTAAGTCCAGAGATTTTATAATTTACAGTCACCATATAAAAAAAGCCTTTACTTATAATAAGTCAATCTGAAATTAGTGAGTTATTTTCCTGTTCAATGATTTCATACAACCTCATCAAAAAATTGACTATGATGAATTAATGTTTATTATTTATACACATGAATAACACAATATAATGAACATAGTTAAATGTTTGGACTCAATCAAAATTGAGTGAATTTGAAAGAAACAAATATCTAAATTATAAAGGAATTAGACATTTGGCATAGACCAATGACAGATAGAAACAAAATCAATTAGAGCTGCGGCATTTAGTTTATGTATCTGTTAGTTGATCAACTGAAAATCTTCACCAAATACTGTATTTTGATAATGGATTAATTGTGATTTGTCATGCAGAAAATGCTGTTTTCAAAGATTTTCTCTTTGGTATTATATTAAACTGAATGTCTTTGCATTTTGGACTGACAAAACAAAATATTTAAATGTAACATCTTGGACTTTGAAAAACTGGGATGGACATTTTTCAATGTTTTCTGACATTCTTCAGACTGGACGATTAATCTTGAAAATAATCTGGAGATTCATCGATAACAAAAATGATCGTTAGTTGGAGCCCTACAATTAATTGGTTGCAAAAAGAACTAGAGGAATGTGGTGGATGTCAACCTATTATAGGCACAGAGAGCAAATAATGCATTAAGATCAACTTTGGCAACAAACTCTATTCTGTTTCCACTCAAACAGTGGTTGAGGTCTTGGCACTGAAGTAGGGCTAGTTGGTTTGTTGGTAAGGTCTGAGATGAAGCACTTCTAGCCCAATCAACAATAATTGCTGACTCAAAAACCCTGGGTTTTCCTTGCACTTTCTCTAAGATCAAACAAACGTGCGTTACCCTTTGCAGATGTGGATGTGATACACACAGAGCAACGGATGTCTCTGGGTGAGCACAGGCAGAGTCTCTCAAAGTTGCAGAAATGTGCTGATAATGCACAGCTGAAGACATTTCCCCCTGTGGTTGTCAGAGTGTTGTATGCTGACCAGAAATGGCTACCAACAATACTTGAATATTACATGTACTATATACTATGTGTGGTTTGTTGATGTTGTTGACGAATATTCTTATTTGTACAGGTGAACATGTTTCAGTTGTTAAGTTTATAATAAATATTTTACTTATATTTTTGAAGGGAATTGCAACTCCAACCTACTTGAATTATTTCCTGAGTCAAATTTCCACTTGTAGTAAATATCAGATTTGTGTAATTTTGGACACCGTATCAAAAGGTCTAATTGCTGAGAATGGGAAGTTACTGTTTTCCATTCATGGTTCTTTTCATCATCACTCAAAAATAGGTATTGCTTCAAATGAGTAAGTTGTGTATAACATGTATGACTCCATGTAGTGTCATATCATGAAATATGTAAAAATGATAGCCCATTTTTAGAAAGAACATTTAATCTAAACATTAAGGTTGTCTTTGAAGCTACATCTTGTTGAATGAATCAACCATTACGTAACATTATATAACTTAAAATACGCCTAACAATGACTGCTGGCTAATTTAGAGCAATTATCTTAATTCTTTTGTGATGATTTTTTTGTGTAATGTATTTAATGTACTAAATTGAGTTACAGCTAAAATCATGGCTGACAGCATCTGGAATATGTCCCTGTTTACTGTAGCAGTGACTGGAACATCACTTATATAAAGCACTGTGGCTGCATTGTGGCTACACTGTCAGGACAAATCACAATAAAAGAGTACTAGTGTTTAATGAGTGTTGATTACCAATTAGGGAGCTGCCTTTCTCGTTACGGAGCCAGCATCCTGACATCTGCATGGTAAGGTTTGACAAATGAAGCATTCGCCCTCTTCCAGAGCTACAGTTGATACGCAAATGACTTGATAATGCCCACGAGGTATCGCCTGTATCATCCCATTAGAGTGTAATGATGCAAGAATTAGGAAAAAAGGATGACAGATAACTAGATCACCTTATCCCACTCAATTTGACCACGGAACCTGCAAAGACAAGGCTTTGTGATTAGTCAGCAGCAAATGGGCTACAAATGAAATGGTTATTATTACTCCGAGCCATCATGACAAGCACATGTAAGAATAAGATTACATGTTGTGTTATCCAGGTCTACAGTATCTCTGCTATTATTCATCCTCACTTTGTAGTTTAATATAAGCAGATTCATAGATCATTCTGCTGCACGAGTAGAGATAAGTAGACAGTAGCTACTTTTTTTTTATTATAGGATGAGTTAAAACATTTAATTTGCTGTATCTGTGTAAGCAAGGCAGTGAACCTCCAACTGCTCCAGTGTCTCAGTATGTAACTTAATCACCAACTTAAATTTTTAGCATATTGTAAAAACACTTGTTCTGTAATCATCTTGCTTGGACAGATAGTGTAAACATGTCCAAAAAAACATTTGCCTGCCATAGAAATAAAAGGATATCTGGGAATTTGTGTGTGCCAGAGGTAGAGCCCCTGTCATTTGTGAGCTAGAAACCTAGACAAACTAGAAACCTCCAGAGAAAGTGGGAAGCACCTCAGCCGCACCCACTACCCATGTTCTGAGACTCTGCAACCCCAGACCCTGCATTAATGTCCGGGGACCTATTTCTCCTGCTGTTTTCCTAATGCATTTGATTAACAGAGCACTCTAAAACACTCACTTTCTCACAGTCCTGCAGTCCCACCCTGCCACTTTCCTTTAATGAAAATGAGTATCAGTTGGAGGCATGCTAACCTATTTCTCACAATAGTACAATCTGCTCAACTCTCCTGATGAAAACTCAAGTATGTTTATTTTAGGTTATTATACTGCAAGCAAGTATGGGCCTACTGATATGCTTTTCATTCTCAATTGTTGCAAATCGTTAGAAACAGATGCATATAGATGAGACACGCTCATGTGTTACGTCATGTCTCCAGAACACATGATTAAGGATTATGGCCGAGTGTGGATTGGTGTACATGTGAGTGTATGTGTGCGCGCGCGCGTGTGTGTGTGTGTGTGCAGCCGTGCATGCACACACATGTGCCTCGTGCATGATTACTTCCAAACATGCATTTGCTGCTCCAAGAGAAGAGCGAAGCATACCAGTGGGGGGATGAGCATGTGAGGGTGTGTGCATCCTCAGATCATATTGCCCTCACGCCCATCCTCAGCTACATTCTGCCTCCCTTCTTCTAACCTGTGTATTTCCCAACAGTGAAATATATGCCTGCAGCCCTAGGAAACCAGCCAACATCACAACAGATTGTCTCGCCTCATAAATCAAAATATTACCTTTTTCTTTGGCCGGCATGACGAGAACCAATCTCATTGCATTTGCTCAGTGTGAAACAACAGCATTGCTCACTTCACGTTCATGTTTTACGTTATGCATAACACCATAGGAAAAGGTTAGAATGGGAGCAATGAGACATTTGTGGAACCGACAGTGTTTGTATCAGATCTGTATTTTTGAATAAACAGCAAAACGAATTGGATAACATTAATATCCTGCACATTTTATATTTACACTCCAGCTACATCGACAGATGATGCCATCTAACCGCATAATTCTCAAATAACGTTCCGTTGAGCCACTGACAGGGCCACAGAGGGAGGGGAGGGAAGCAACAAGAAGATAATGGATGAAGTCAAATAGTCAAGATCCCCCCCGCCATGCAAACCGGCATCCAGCGCCCAAACGGGCTCCCGCTGCACATACCTGGTTGTGTCAAATCCCCCGTGCAGGACGCCAGCGGTAGTGAGCACAGTGTGCCGTGCAGAGCCGATTCCCCGGTTTCTGCGAATGGTCGGTGTGATGAGAGCAGCCGAGGAGGAGAGGGAGGGAAGAGAGCGTCTCGGTGCGCAGCTGCCTGCTAAAACCAGAGCTCACAGCATCTCGCCGTGTCCATCAGACACCACATCCCACAAACCTGCCTCCGCGCATAAACGCACACGCACCTCTTCTCCATGCTACCTTCGGTACCCCCCTCCCGCTCTCGCTTCTCTGCTGTGCTCCCCCTGTTCGCGTTGTGGGAGACCGAAGACGCTGTCTTTTTTTAATGCCGCAAGCTACTGGGTTTTAATTTATCCACGACTGACACGCAGTCACACACCCCTCGTGGGCAGTGCCACAACACGGGGCGTCTACTCCAAAACGGGATGCAGACGGGTGGTTGTGGCGCTGATGGGGAAGCAGACAGTGCTGCTTTTGGCTGCCCAGACTGAGGCTTTGCTTCACGGCTGGAGATTGTCTCTCTCTCTCTCTCTCTCTCTCTCTCTCTCTCTCTCTCTCTCTCTCTCTATCTATCTCACTCTCACACAGTCTTATACCCGATGCTTTAGGTGTGTTTAAATGTTAAAAACGTGTGTGTGTATGTGTGTGTGTGTGTGTGTGTGTATGTGTGTGTGTGTGTGTGTGTGTGTGTGTGTGTGTGTGTGTGTGTGTGTGTGTGTGTGTGTAACTCCAAAAACTACACAGTCCAGTGGAGTCATTCCAGTGATGTAACGGGCCAATAACCCTTAAGCACCACACACACACATGGAAGAGCAATGTTGAGGCTTTTGCTTCCACTTTTCGTCAGGGCTGGTGTGTGTGTGTCGTGCACGTAAGCCACTTGTGCGCTAGTGCTCTGGTTTTGGGGCACGTCTGTGGGGTACGAGGAGCGCCCCATTCATCTCTTTCTGTCAAACACACACACACACACACACACACACACACACAGACACACACACACACACACAA
The DNA here is from genome assembly GCF_963691815.1 of Echiichthys vipera. NCBI lineage: Eukaryota > Metazoa > Chordata > Actinopteri > Perciformes > Trachinidae > Echiichthys > Echiichthys vipera. Next base: position 16,310,361 of record NC_139826.1, read on the forward strand.
ACACACACTCATTTTATGATCCAAGCTGTCAGAAGAACATTCCCATCAGTAGGGGTGCATCACACACAACAGATCTTCATCTACACTCACATCTTCTTATTACGTTTCTCACTGGGAATGTCGTCATACATGATTGCTCATCCCCGTTGCAGATTAGTCATCTACCCACCCAGGTGTATTAAGGCGCTATCAGTGTCGTGAAATGCACGTGGCTGAATTTCACAGCTATGAAAAATAAAAAAAATATTTGGAATAAAAATACACTTAACCTCGCCACAAAACAGCAGGAGGTAATATCTTTTAATTTGTCCTTGTGTGACATTTCGCTAATTGAGGCTTTGGTTTCATGCTGAAAGGGACATATGAAGATGTGAAAATATTGCAGGTATAGGGCTATAGGAGTGTCACATGAAAGTCCATGACATCTCAGAGTCTCCCTCCCCTGCCTGGTGGTGATTAAGCATTCAAATAAAACCCATCTCTCTTTGGCACTATCTCTCAACTGGCCCCCCTGCCGCGTGATTGAGGCTGCCTCCCTCTGTCAGTCTTGCTCTCCTCTATCAGCTGAGATGTGTGTCATGCGTGCCTCCAACAGCCACTAATTGTCTGGCCTTCTAGCAAAATCACATCCCTTACACACACACACACACACACACACACTCTCTCTCTCTCTCGCTCTCTCACATACACACGAGAGAGAGAGGAGATGAGATGTGTGCAGTTGCACAGGGATTTGAGGAGAAGGGTGCGGATACTGATGTTGTGCATGGCTGCTGCTCGCCCCCTGCTGATGATGAAAGCAACTGCAACCTGGAACCTCATCTGTCTCGGATTCAGTCTGACCCTAATGGTCCCCTCAAGTCACTGCAGCGCACTTTCGTTTAGAAAAAGATAGCGGAGCAAAGGCTGATTCATGTTGTGCATTTGACATGGTTCAGTTCAAGCCTAATGTGATCTTAGACTGGGTTAGGGTTAGACTTTATCAGTACAAAAGGGTATTTCTGTAATAAAAAAAAAGCTATTACTATATTGTTGGTTTCAACCATCTCCCATTCCTCTATTTTTCTAATTCAGTTTCATCGTTCTTGCCTTTCTGTCTTGTGTATTTCTCTCCTCCACTCCCTGCCTTTTCTGGAAGCAGAAACCCTTGCTTCTGTTTGTGCCTTGAGCTGCCAAGGGACAGCTAGCCAAGACTCCCGAGGTCTTCTCCACCTCCATCCCCCACCCTCCTCTCCTCTCTCCAGCCCTCACCTCTCTAAGCTTGTGTAACAAATATCATCCCTTTCTTTCTCTGGTTCTCCGTATCTCACTGATCTCCCACAATGTTCCTTATTTAATTTAAATTAAACACATAATTAATACACCCACATCTCTGATTATTAATGTTTTTTCTTTGTTGTAGATTTGACAACAAGGAAATAAAGTATATACCCTCTTTGGTCTCATTCACAGTGAATCTACTCAGCCTCTGTGCAGCAGGATGGCCTGGTAAACAGATTTAATGAGCATTGCTTGCTAGCCTTAAACTCCAATGAGTCATTAAAACATGCTCTTTCCCAGTTGTCAGTCAATCTCCATGAAGACACCATGTGTCTTTCAGAAAAGCCAAGTGCCGCTAGAAAAGAAACAAACTTGTGGTGGATCTTATTTTTCTTCTCATTCTTATTTTTGAGCTGATTGCAAACGATCAAAATAAACTCTTTCCAGACAGCTAATAGGCTTCAAAACATCAATCTATCTACAGCAATAAACAAAATCACAGTCATCAATTTAGTGATGTCTTTTTCTTCAACAGAATCACTGGCGTTCAATTTTAAACTCTGCCATTTTGTAATCAGCATTCAGAAAATAGATTTTGATGTTGAGGAGAGCTAATTTCACAGACCGTCACAGTATTATTTGACAAATGAAGGATTCAACGCTCTTTAGGCTGAGGAACCCGAAGAGGCGGAGCAGGGACCGCCTACTAAAATTGAGTTGCATATTAAACTGGGCCTACAATAAACAGTAAAATGTCCTATCCACATCAGGAGCGTGTACACTCTTTTATGACAGGGGCCCAAATGGGGCAATGACTTGTCAGAATAATATTAAACTCTTAATGTTCCAATGGGCCACTGACACAGACTTCAGAATTCGAGAACAATTTATTAATACTTGATTCATTCTAAAATACAGTTATTTTATATTGTTCAGAATTTGATAGAATATCAGCTGTGGCTATACCACTTCTGTACTAGCATGTTTTTTGTTTTTTAAAAACCAAGAAACTTCAACAAAAACCTTTATTTTGTGAAAAAAAACAGTGAGCAGTGTTTGTCTTTCAGAGGCTATAGTGAGCTCAGTTGTAAATCTAGAGTGAAGATGTTTGTTGAATGCCCTAGGTCTCTAGTTTAATGTTGTAAAGTTTCAAGTCTCCTAGAGGTCTCAACAACTAATTTTATTTTTTTTTAAAATGCTCTCACTACAATGAAATGGCTACTATGTGGACTAACATCAACACACATGAATACAACTGGGCTCAGTGAATCCACAACAGTCTCAGCCCTACAGTCAGATTTCTGACATTCAACACTGTTTATGGACCTCAGTATGCAGAAATATTCAAAAACACAATTTTAGAATAAGCCAAATGCAGCATGTCTATAAAGCGGAAAGTTGTCGTAACCCATAGAACCATTTGCATTCAGATGTCAGAGGTCAAGGGACCTCTTTGTAAATGGCCCTCACCAACATTTAGCCTAACTTTTGGAGCGTTGTTTAGCCCTTTTCCAGACAAGCTAACAGGAGGTGGTTGGTAATGATGGATTCCTTAGATCATTCCGTTTGTTATAATACCAATATATGCACGCTAACTTTAAGCTAGGCCCCTGTTACAGCTTCTTAAAGACAACCACACAGGTCTCTGACTGGAGTGGCACCCCTGATCCACATACCCTTTATGGTGCATGCAATAAGCTCTTAAAATAGAATTATTGAGATATTTATACATCATGTTGGTTGAATATTAACTGTATCTTTTGATAGATAGTAAGCCTACCATCAATTTTTTGTAAATTAAATGTGTTTTTTGTTTTGTTTTTCACAAATAGGCCATTGTATCTTTGCTAATAATGTTTTGGATTCAACTTAATGTATAATGTCAGACTTATTTTAAGTTTGTAAAAAACATCTTTCAAACAGTAATTTGGTTGAAACCATAGACTGTATAAAAAACTGAACGTAACCTCTCCGTTGAGGTGCGTTCTCTCAACTTGATCCAATCATCCCCGCCTACGGGAGTCGCCAACTTGTCAGACATCGACTCCGCCTCATTTCCTCTCACTAAAAAGGGCATTGATATGACGTTGGGGGGAGGGAGATGTGTCCCTCTGACTAACCTATACCTCTGAGGTGAAGTGAGGGTGGGTGGCTAGCTGTCACTGAATTGGCAGCGCCCCTAATTATTCAGAAACTTTAAGCTCCAATAAAATAAAAACTAGCCTGTTATAAAAATATTCACCCTCCTAAGTGTTGTCATGGAGATATGACTTAAACATACAGACTAGAATGTTTGTGGGGGTCAATGAGAAATTACTCTATTATGAAACCTGCCCTCTAATGGACACTCAATTTTGCAATTTTTGGCACTTTCTTTTGATCGACCAGGAAGTCGCTATAGTGGGGGCTTGGTGGACACCTGCAGTATCTGCAGACTTCCGGTTGAAGATCCCTGTTCTAGCCCATTTGACAATGTATTGTCATCTTTTCTGAAGAGAGTTACTGACAACAGCTTATAGATGGAGAGCTCTCTTGTTACTGGCTGTGTCTGCAACTACCGTGAGCAACCATTCTCTCTCTATTGATCAACCTTATTTATTAATGTCTTACCCCCTTTAGACCTATAGATCTATATCAATTTCTATTTCTATCGAAAGGTCCCAGATGAAAATTTCCCTACAGTACCTGTCCAGCTCCTGGTCTTCAACTACACTTTAACTCCACAGAGAACAAATGACATTTTGATGACATTTGGGGAGCAGACTCTGGTGGCTGTTACATGTTGTTTCACCTCATAACCAGTCCTACGTTTGACAGTATTGATCTTTCAGAATAAGCTCTAAAGAATATATTTGGAACTGCACACAGTAATATCTATCTAATATAAATGGAGAATATTCACAGGCTTGATGTCTAATAGAAAGTTCTAGGACTTCATGAATAATTGTGATTCCACAGTAGCTACATTAGTGGTGTGCTTCAGGGATCAATTGTTGGTCCCTAAGCCACATAATTAAAAAAAAAAAAATATATTTTCACTGGCCTCATTAATGTATTCTACTACACCCATAATTCACCTGTACAAATATTTGTGACCTTTAAAGGAAGGCTTTTGACAAAAACAATTTCAACAACGGTTTTTGTTTTGATTTACAATGCATTACATGGAGAAGTTGTATTTTCAGAGAAGGAACTTTTGGTGCTTCAAGGTCAAGGCCGAAAACTAAATATGCTCTATTGTCTTTGGAAAAGCTCCCCTCAAAATGAGAGACCAAAAAAGTAGAACAACAAAAAAAATCCTTCCTCTGGCCAAGCTTGTGTGTGTGTTCGCTTTGTTTTTGAACTGCAAAGGTGATGCTTAATGCGGAGCTACTGTAAATGGACTTATATACCCCCTTTCTAGTCTTCTGACCACTCAGAACTTCAATGTTGACCAGTCAGGGAACGAACCGCTGATCTCCTGAACAGAGGATTGTCACACCACGGTGAGGAATGTCCTGTCTTGGGCTTTTTGTCTTGTGAATTTCATGGTTTTATTTTGAAAAGTAACTCTCCTCTCGTTTCAGGTCACTTGCCCTTCCTCTTGTGTCACCGGTCTGGTGTCTCCCCTAATCCCTGATTGTTTCCACCTGTGCTCCCTTCCCTGGTGTATATATTGTCTTTGTCTTCCCCTGTCACGTCGCCAGAGTATTTCGTCTTGTCATGAAGCTCCAGCATTTCACAGCCTTGCCACAGAGTTGCCTTTGTAAAATTGATAAGTATTGCCTTGCTTGTTTTTCTGTTTCCTTGTATACCTCTGAGAGTGATTTTGATTTTTGATCAAGTTTTTTGGTTAGTTGTGAACCCTTTGTTTTCTAGAAAGCCATAGCCTTTTGTCTTGTTCCTCCCTCCTTGTGGAGCGCTTTGATTTTGTAATTATTCTCAGCATAGTATAGAGTAGATCATTTAATAGCCTTTTGTCCTTTTCCTCCTCGAGAGTGATTTTCTGTTGGTGTAACTTTTCTTAGTTTATTCATTATTAGACCAGTGTAGTGTTTTTGGTTTCACCTCCTTCGGGAGCGACTTTCAGTTTCTAGCCCTGTTTATTGTTTTCTTGTCTTTCCTCTGTCTGTTGACGAGGTAGAGTTTTAAAGCCATTTTGTTGTCACTTCCTCTGAAGGAGATACAAGTGCTTCAGAATAAAAGCCTGTCATACTCGTTCTCCGACTGCATCTGAGTCCTAATTTCGCCAGGCCTGACAAGGATGACCCACTCTACCTCTGAACCACACCCATCCTCTGTGATTATTGCAGATACAAAATTTGTATGCTCACGAAACGTCATGGTACAAGCCTTGAAGCCTTCATCTTAACCTAGAGGAATCAAAATATCGAGACCTTTATCCTCTTGAGGCAGAAACACAGGAAAGTTGGCACTAATGAGACAGGCAGATGGCCTTTATATAGCCCTTTAGTGGTTAAAATCCTTCCACTGAAGCATAAAGGGATAGCTGTGGGCTGATGTAGCATTGAATCTAGCACATGACCATCAGCTTGAAGGGAAATATCTTTACATTTATGTTGAGAAGAAAGAGCACATTCAAGTGTGTATTCAGATCACACAGCTGTCGACACACAGCTGGCATCAATTCACGCTGCCTTCAGCACAAAAGTGGATTAACATTTTCATCATATTAGCACCTGGTGAACCAGAGAGGGTTTAATATTGTTACTGGGGGTCTACAGAATAGCAAAGAAAAAATGTTGTAAATTGAAAGTAGGAGGGGCTGCGCGAGTGATGATGGGGATGGAATCATTTTTCACCAATCCATAACCAAGGCTGGCATCACCAGACTAATCACAAATGGGTATATGTATTAAATAAAAGCATACGAGATCTTCTTTACACGAAGTGACACTCATTATCTCCAAGACTCATTTGGTTTCACCTTATCTGGCCCTGTTTACCTAAAGCATCACATGTATTTAGCTTTTTGTAGTTTAATGAGGAGGTATCATATGTATAACTCCTTATATAAACTTCATGAATCAGCTGTTTTTCTTGTACTGCCGCGCTTTTAACACATGCAAAAGGGATACATAGAAATGGGGCGTGTGACCAAAGTTCAGGTCAAAAAACAACACCACATCATAAACTGCTGTGCAGCAATGTTTCGCTCGTGGCCAGTTAGAACATTCCAATAGAAAACAATGTAATCAAACTGATTTTAAAGTTGATGTTCACTCGCGTCACATGTTGTTATGATACAGTGTGAGGATAACTGAGTAGAGAAGGTTCACTGATATAGCAAAACATTTATATTGTTGTAGTCTTTGAAGCTCACTGAAAGGTTCAGAGTTGAGCAATTGAATCATAGTGGGGAAAAAATGTTTGGTATCACAAGGAATAAAGCTTTAACAAGAGGCAGCACTGTGAAAATAATGGATAGGGCCTTTATCTCCAGTGAGTGTTGAGGTCAAGATAAAGATGAACACTGTTGTGTTTGGATAAAGCTTTTAGTTTGAAAAACAAATGGATTTCTTGCACTCTTATTCTTTCATGTAATGCAGTTGGGTTCCTGAGACATTAAGAGAGAGTCTATTGGATCAATCATAGGTTGTTTAAGTCCTGGAGCCAGAATCCTCTCCTCAATTCACCCAACTGCTGCATTGCAGATGAATGCCCCTCCTTTGTCAGACACCTAATACACACCTGCTAACCTCCTAAACTCACACACTATCAGCTAGACAAACAAACGTCTAAACAAATGTTGAGCTAGCCTGTGACACTACTGTCCATTTAATATCACATTGCAATACACAAGCTGTAATGCTAGAATTTATGGTAGAAATCCCTCTCTGGTTTTATTGGAAACCATTGAGTCTATTGTGTTAATGAGAAATGAGATGGGGACTTGATATATAAAAATAATAAATCCAGTGTATTTTCAAGATATATTTTATTCTTCTGGGCAAACAGCAACCAAAGACTGGTTAAAACAAATGTTTCAAACATCTGCACTGGTGTAAATTACCTCTTCATGTACGATAGCTCTGAATAATTACAACATTTTTACAAAAGTAGTCAATGTATTCCTACTCACTGATTTGTTTGCTGCACTCAAGTCAAATGCTCACATTCAAAATAATTTGCATTAATGGATTTTAAATGAAAACATGACTGCAAAACAGTTTGCAGTCATAGAAAATCTAATTCTGACATACATGTGGCATTAGACTAAAGTACTGTACATCATATCTAATACCACAATATATACTATTACAGCAAATATAAATCTGAAGACTAATATCACTGCAGTGAAATAACATTGACATGATGATATTAATGGGTTCATTATTGAGCTATTTAACTACATAAGATTAAAACTTTGACGCAGTTTTGAGCTAGTGAAAATGCCGGGGCATTTTGGTACAACAAAGAAAACACTGAGCTACTACTATAACTAAACACAAACAATGATGATGATGAAAGTAATGTAATATTAAGGTATACTGTACAGTATTATCCTAACCAATGTATAAACTAATACAAAAGTAACCCCTCTCAATCATTACTTATGACCCTTCCTGCATTAGGGATGTTTCTGGGTGTAGTCTTGGGTGTTTTACTGGCAGTAGCTTGTCACATCAACTCCACAGAGATGTATTTTAGCTCCGTCCACTCTTTTCACCTAGTCGGTTTGATAAAAAGAGACAAGTCGGCGTGATGCAATGAAGTCAAACTTACTGAACAATTAGAAATTGATGTTGCTAACTGCAGTATGTACAATAAAACATTAACAAGGAATATATACTTTTTTGCATCCCTAATAACTACAGTGCTGTGGGGTTAGATGCTCGATAAATGACTTGATTTGGCTTGATGTGGCCTAACAAATGAGGACTTGAGACTCGATTTGAGAATTGACCCGTCAGCTCGAAACCAGAGTGTTACATTTGAAAACTTCTGACCAGCAAGTGTCTGGTTAGTGTCGATGGATGACTCAGCCTCACTCAGAGCTGCTGCTTTCCCCCTCTCTGTCTGTGTCTGTCTGTTTGTGTGTGTGTGTGTGTGTGTGTGTGTGTGTCTCTCTCTCTCTCTCTCTCTCTCTCTCTCTCTCTCTCTCTCTCTCTCTCTCTCTCTCTCTATCTATCTCTCTCTCTCTCTCTCTCTCACACACACACACACACACACACACACACACACACACACACACACACACACTCACAGACACACACATAATTGCCAAAGAACATTAAGAAGCCATGCAATGGCAGCCTGTTGATTTCTTCTGTCTTCAGCTCATCTCACCTCTTATTTCTAGATGAGTCTCTCTCTCTCTCTCTCTCACACACACACACACACACATGCGCACACACACACACACACACACACACACACACACACACACACACTCACAAACACACTCACAAACACACACATAATTGCCAAAGAACATTAAGAAGCCATGCAATGGCAGCCTCTTGATTTCTTCTGTCTTCAGCTCATCTCACCTCTTATTTCTAGATGAGTCTCTCTCTCTCTCTCACACACACACACACACACACACACACACACACGCGCGCACACACACGCACACACGCACACAGACACACACACACACACACACACACACAATTCCCAAAACACTGTATACAACCATAAACCCTGAGATTAAACATTTGTACTCTTTAATTATACAACAGCCATAAGAAATATTATTAGAATATAAGCTAACAACGAAACTACAAATAACTGACACACACGCACAATAATTCAGTGCCAAGATAACACAAGTCTAAGAGACGCCATCAAAACCTTGGTAATAAGGTTAATCACAAAGCAGTATTCACACAGCAATTTTGCAGCTAGCTTTTATTTTATCTCTCACACACTCAGTCGTGCGCATAGTTCCTCAGGTGTGGATGCCTGATGCTTCAACAATGGATGAGAGCATAGCTGATTATCATTCGAATTAGCTCTGAGCAAAGCAAAAGCTCCCTACAATACAGTGTTAGCGGCATGGCTGTGTCAGCACAGCACTTCCTGTTTACTGTTTAGTCCCGCAGCAGGCTGCAGACGCCAGATAACAACAGGCACAAAGCATGCTGGGAGATAAAAGTGCCACAAAATGTGCTGGGGCCCCCATAGCCCCTGGTTGTCGCCTGATGTGGCATCAGTCAGTATTACTGCTGAGGCGGGGAGAAAGTGTTAAAGAAAGAGAGAGGTTTGTTTGTGATACAGTCAACATACTGTAGTATGGTTAAATATTTACAAAACACTAGTTGTTTTAGACTTGGTCATTTTGTACCACATTTAGCTATTCAGCAAATGTCATCGCTACTCATCGGATGTATATTGTATCCCATTCTGTATGCTTGGTGTTCAATGATTACATTTCTATGATCCTGAGTCTTGCCTGAAACCAAATGATGTGATGTATAACAGCAGGTAAGCTGGAGAGATGACTCATAAAATAGACCAAAGACTTGCACCCCAAGTAAATCAGCTAAAATAGTGCTTAATTGGCTACTTAGTATTAATCAGGTTTGCTCTAGTGAGACACATATTTCCATTTCCAGTTACAGGGTCATGAAAGTCATAAAAATGTAGTAGGATTATGCATCTGAGATGGGTGGTTGAATATATACACAACATATCTGAGTATTTTTTTTTCTTCTTCTTGGCTTATTTATAGTGTATATACAGTGCAGCCAAAACAAGACAGTAAGACATTTCCCATAGTTTTGGCTCTGTACTCCAGCAGCTGAGATGAAGTGTTCCCCACATAGACTGTATAAAAAAATGGACATAGTGTCTCCCCCGTGACCTGTTCTCTCAACTTGATCCAATCATATTCGCCTCTGGGAGCCGCCATCTTGTCAGACTTTGACTCCTCCTCATTTCCATTGATGTGACGATGGGGGAGGGACATATGGCCGTCTAGCCGACGTAAACACAATTAGCCACATTAGCTCACATTAGCCCCACCAGTCGGGAGCTAGGCTAGCAGAGCACGTTACTAGATAAACGGGAGTGGGAGTCCCCACAACACCGGCCCTGCACCCCTAATTATTCATAAACTTTAACTGCCAAACTAGCCTGTTACAAAAATATTCACCCTACTAAGTGTTGGCATGGAGATATGACTTAAACATACAGACTAGAATGTTTTTTGGTAAACAAGTCCTAAATAGTTTTAATTAAAATTTTAGTGGGTAAATCGACCTGTTTAACATGGGGGTCAATGAGAAACTGCTCTACTGTACAAACGACTCCTACTGGCCACTCAGAGAACTGCAGTTTTTGGCTTCTTCTGTATTAGATCAACCATGAATTTGCTGTGGTGGGGGCTTGGTTTCCCAGCACCCTGCCAGTGCCTTTCTATAACGGTTTCTGTTTAACCTGATGATAGAACTAGATGAAAGGCAAGAGGTTCAACGTTATACGTTATATATAAATCATCATTTGAGGACCATGAATATCTGTAACAAAACTCTTAATAATCCATTGAATGGTTGAGATATGCTCTTTCAATAAAAGACAAAAACGTCAGAAGTAAACGTCAAAGTTTGATGATCACCAAAGTCATTGAAAAACACCATTGGGGAACCAAGAATAGATGTAAAAAAGTTTGTGACAATCTATTCAGTAAATGTTGAGATATATATAGTATACACCAAGTGCAGCCTGAGCCGAGCTGCCATGGGATGCCTATGGAAAGCTATGGCGGCCACTCAAAGCTCAGGGAACTATGGCTGTTTGATTCTGCGACAAAGTGTGGCCAAATTAAAAGTTGGGGATAGTTTGTCTTGGCAGTGAATTGCAGCTAGATAATACCCAAAGCCAGTAGTAAACAGAGTCCTGTGAAATGTTGATCTATGTAATTGTGGCACACATACACATCCATTCAGTTTTAAAAGGTCAAACCCATTCCTCAGAATATTAACAGTTTGTTCTGGATGAGCTTTCTGCTGATTCTAGCTTCGATTCAACCAAATAAATAAGGCTATTGTGAAAGCACCCTTAGAGAAGCCTATCTCCTGCTGCAGTACTCCTCGGAAATTGAATCAAGCTGGGTGTACTAGCTCATTTGCTACAGTTCGTTTGTGCAGGTTGGAATGCAGCGATCGCACTCGTGATCGCACCAGAAGTGGACAAAATGAGCGGACCGTGACCTGGTAGAAGAGGTGGTCTCGGCCTGCTTCAAAACAAACTCTGGTGCGGTTCGTTTGTGGTAAGAATGTGATTGGACCTGGACCACTAACTGCAGAAAGCAGTGCACATTGTTGGACAAACCCAGCCCATGTATGCAGTTATGTGATTTACGTAATGATTAAGTACCTCCCCTGTCACCAAAACAACAGGACAGCATGAGTCACCACAGACAAACCTGGAATAGTAATGAAATAACCGAGGACCAATGCCAAAATCAACCCCCACAGTTGTCTCTACATTGTGACTTTACTTGTGGTGGGTGCGTTCTCTGTTGTCACTCTGTTTACGTCAGCATTTGCCAGCATGGCAAGTCTGACCAATCGGAGAGCAGCTCAGGATCTACATTATTGCGCTTGCCCCAAACACATCTGACCAATGAGTTAAGTGGTTTTATTCCCTTGTTTGTCCCAAACTTTTATGGAGCCAAAGTGCAGCTACATTTTGCTTCACTTCAGCAAGTCATCAACTGATTTGGACCAGATCAAATTAATAGGTGTAATTAAGTAATTAAAGTAAGTAATTTAAGCAGTCTAAACCCAAAGTTACCTGACTCTATAAAGTGTACAGTTCCTATAGAAAGTCAGGATACCCTTTTGAAATAGTCACTTACCTTTTTTGTTTTACAGCCTGAAATTACATTACATAAAAAAAATATTTTTTCAAGCGTGATTTACACATTTTGCCCTACAACATTTAAGTGATTTTTTTTTTCAAGATAAGTCCCTTTGGAATAACCATTATAAAAATTCTCAGGTATAACCAATCACCTTCCAGATTACACACCAAATGAATTGGCCTCAGCCTTACATCAATTTTGGTGAGTTTGATTACTTCAGAACAAAATCAGCTCTTCCCTTAGGATTCCACTCCTAGTAGTGCATAGTAACACATATAATCCACCATGGTTAAAAAGATGCTTTCAAAAGAGCTCTGGGATAAAGTTGTGGATAGGCACAAGTTAAGAGAAGGATATAAAACGATTTAAATGGCTTTAACTTTCCCTCTGAGCACCGTTCAGAGTATTTTCCAGAAGTGGAAGGCATACGGAACCACCAAGACCTTGCCTAGATCGGGTCTCCCCATTCAAACTGGATGACCGAGCCAGGAAAAGATTGATCAGGGAAGCTACAAAGAGGCCCATGGTGAGGTTGGTCGATCTGTGCATGTGACAACAATTTCACAACAATTTTGTATTGAATCTCGTTTAAAAAAAACATATAACGATTCTGATGTCAGGTAACAAAAGGTTTTATAGTCAGATAAGACCAAAATTGAACTTTTTGGGCTGAACTCCAAACGCTACGTTTGGTGGAAATACACCACCCAAAACACACCATACCTACAGTGAAGCATGGTGGTGGCAGCATTATGTTGATTTTTATGTTGAATTTAGAAAAAAAAAATAATTGTTAGAATGTTGTAAGGCAAAAAATATATATATATATTTTTTATGTATTATCATTTCAGGCTGTAAAACAAAAAAACGTGACTATTTCCAAAGGGTATCATGACTTTCTATAAGCACTGTAAGTGTAAAAGTTCAATCACAACACATAATGCTCCAAGCGTACAGAAGTGCACAGAAAGACACATACTGTGCTGTACCTCACAAACAAAACACAAGTACACCTGACAAACTGTAGATGACGGATGTGTTGCTTAATCATAAAACCTCCTGGATGGTTCCTGGCAGAATGAAGTTGTAAATGTCTGTGCATATGTCGGTCATTGGAGAATATGCCTGCCCTCACAACAGGCTAATTAAGTTTCAGCCTCAGTGATAAATGTGGCTCTGCTTTGATTTACTTGCAGCTGCCCTCACTACATTCATAGACCCCCCCCCCCTCTCTCTTAAACACATCTACACACATACACATACACCAAATTGAATTCCCCATGAGAGCAATTATCATGGAGTTCTACAGTATGCACTAGTGTTATTAATCTCTTCACTGACTTTGCTGTGACAATACAGCCCTTTCTGCGGTTATTTACAGGACAATTCCTGGCCAATGGGGTTTACTGCAGCCAATAATAACAGGCACAAATAAGCAATAGAGGTAGCTTGTTATTGGGCAGGTGCATTGAGGAGTGGGGGGATGACTCAACTCAGCGACATGGAGAACCAGATGAGTGCCAAAGTTAAACACTGTCACAGTCAGTCATATTTATAAGTGGACATAGCCAAACTGCTGAATCAGTAGTGATCATACCTGCCAACACTCTCTTTTTTACTGTTTTTTTCCCACAATTTGCATGGGCCTCAACACTTATTGTGAATTATTGCCATCCATTATTCGGATGTCACCCAAGCTGCCAGATGGAGAAGATGTAAGACACCTAAACACCTAGCAAAATACACAAAAACCTGGCCTCTCCTTTTGACTCTTGTTTAACCCTGACAGGCATGCCTGGCTTTTTATCTTTTAAATGCTCTGTTGTGTTCACCAGTTATTTGCTATCTTTGTCTACCATTTTGTGCTGGGTAGGTAGCATACAGCTGGTTTTCTGAGCCTTTTCCACTAAAAAATAGTGGCCAGCTGTTACCAGTGCTACTGCCAATAATAATAACAATATTAATAACATAATAAAAAACTAAGGGGGAGTCCGCCCCATCAATTGGCAGTGGGAAAGGGAGAGAGAGGCTAGGTGAGATCGTAACAGATGGCCTTTCTCTGGACTTCGTCCATAGGCTTCATAAACACACACACACACACACACACACACACACACACACACACACACACACACACACACACACACACACACACACACACACACACACACACACACACACACACACACACACACATACACACACACACACACACACACACACACAGGGGGGGGGGGGGTACAAGTGAGAAAAAAAAACAATTAAGCTCTGTCATTTATTTCACTTTTTTCATTAAAACCTAACAATTTCTGATATCCCATGCCTGTTGACTTTACCTTTTCAACTCAATCTTAGATAAATTGGTGTCTCTTTTTAACACATCTCTTTAAGTCAGAATTTGTTCTGTTATCATCCTGCCGACGAGGAGCATTTTCATTTGCTAGAGAACATAAAACAGGAGATCTAAGGCATTCCCTGAACAATTCCAAAAACAATTAGCTTGTTCAATGAATGTGTAACCGCCCCTTGTTGACATATGCTTATTGTAAACGTCTGTCTTTAAGCTCTCATGTATCATTAAAGAAATATAAAGAACATAATGGTTGTGTTGAGGTTGGAAGATCAGAATAAATTATGCCTGTTGAGGCTCTCACTCCAGACAAACTCCTGATAGAGACTTTGTGAAGGAGCAAACACTCTAAGTTATGATTAATCATATGAGAACTTGCATTTTAATTAAAACCAGTGATGCATGAGGCCACAACCAAACTTGTTTTCACTCAAAGAAATTTGTAATCATTATCTAAAATAGAAAAAAAATGTCCCTGTAACAAATAACTGTAACTAATTGCCAGCACGTATACAACTTTCGTCACCAGCCCTGGGCATAACTTGTAAACGGTAAATGGACTTGTACTTATATGACGCCTTTCTTGTCTTGACTACTCAAGGCGCTTTTACACTACTTGTCACATTCACCCATACATTCACACCGATGGCAGTGGACTTCTACATACCATCTAATCTAACCATTCACACCACATTCACACATGCGCAGCACGGGGAGTAATTTGGGGTTCAGCATCTTGCCCAAGGACACTTCGACATGCGGACCGGGGGAGCTGGGGAATCGAACCACCAATCTCTAGAATGGAGGTCAACCCACTCTTACACTGAGCCACAGCTGCCCCAAACCAGTGGATAACTCTTTGCGTCATACTATGACGCTCTATAAGGGGATAGGATACCAAACGTTTCCAATTCAATACCGTTTGTCATAACCATGCGAGATAGTCACAAAATGTTGCAGGTGTGTAGTGAAAATCTAAACAAAGGCAAAGTTCAAAGATGGGTGTGGTCCGAACAAGATACCCAGAAGTACCGGGTTAGAGAGTAGACCAGGGACCATTGTCCCGCTACTTTACGCCCATGGCCCGATTTGGCTTCACGGCTGACGTGATCCGATGGTAAGATGGTCTCTAGTATAATGTTAATATTGATATTTTTTCAAAGGAATCAATACCAAATGCGTACCACTTGGTTAGTGTAAGGAAAAGATCATAGGTGGGGTTAAAATAGGTTAATGTTTAATTTAACTAAATGGAATATTGGAATTGGATATAGAGGAGACAATCTGACGTCTCCTGGGTGAAAATCCAGTGTTTGTTTGACCCGTCCAACCACTCCAAACCTCCTCGTGGACTTTGTCGCTCTTACTTCAGTATGTGTGCTTCAGAGTGTTGCTGATGGATTCACAGTTGAATGATCAGTTTGTCTCTTACACACATTCAAGGGTGCCTTGTGCGGCAGTATCAGACGCCAAGGGTGCATGACAAAGCTTGTGCTTTTGACACCCTGGGAATGAGAACGAGCTTTCACCAGAAGTGGGTGGTAATGTGTTACGTTACATTGGTTACAATACTTCAAAAAACACACACATTGTATTTTTGATGCATTTATTCTTCAGTCCAAGTTCTGTTTGTTTTTTTATCAGACAATTCGATCGTCATCTTTGACTATTTGTTGTTAGGTAGCCACTATACTTAAAAACTACAACAAATAGCCACAGAGCTTTTTTCACAATAATCACCACTGTGACAACTACAAAAAATTAAGTGAACACGTTCCCCCAAATCGATCGATTGCGCCACGCTACACACCATTGCTTTACCAATTTAGACAAAGGGAGTTTTCCGGCCTACTCAATCATTACAAGGGTCATTGATCCTAAGATGAATATGCTTTCATTTACCCTCAAAAATCAGTATATTCAATTTAAAAAATGTTTGAATCCATTACAGTGGCCAGTGGTTGGTAGATCCAGCTGACAAATGTTCTGCAAACTGTTTAATATGCTTAATGAAATCACTGACTATTATGAACACGTGCACTCTGGCCTGTAAAGTGTCACTCAACCTGCATATAGTTCCTTAATGTGCAGTTCTCTAATAGATTGGTACTAAGATATTTTATTGAGATCCTTGAACAATCAATGCTACTGTTTTGCAACTCTACCGCCAGTGCCAACAGTAGAACATCAAACCTACCTCACATTTATATAAGTAAATGTAAGTTTGTTTACTCAATGTGGATTTAAAATACTTTTTTAATTTAATTTTACACACATACAACAACAAACAATTGACTGCATACAATCCTGAAAATGAAAATACCATAAAAATATAACAATACAGAAATAACAAGAAACACACAAAATTAACAGAAAGGCTTACTTTTTTTATCGGATTTGTCGTCTTCTACTCATTGAAATCCAATTAAAAAGAAAAGAAAAACAATGTGTGGGAAAACAAGGGGTGGGAAATGAATATATAACCATACACATCAATAAATAATTAAATGTGCTAACATTTCCTTTTGAAACTTTTTAAAGATTATGAACTCTTAATAACTTACTACTCATGCCATATTAGTCCTTGATCAACACCCGGTGATCAAATAAGACATGCAAACAAGACACGAGAGAAGCATTCCTCTGCATGGGGTTTCCCCCAATTTTATTACACAGTTGACTTTCAGAAGCATTTTTTGCTCCTTTTTAGTACTTTCTCTCTCTTTTCAATACAATAACCTATAGAATACATATACAGTATGTAAATGTCAGGTGTGACAAAGGCTATACAAGGTTATATCCACAAAGGCATTCCGGAAGAAAAAGAGGCATTGACGTCTTGTGTGTGAGCCGCTCTGCACCGTTCAACCATTCAAACCCGACCAGAACCAGAAAAATACATATATTATAGTAGCCCAATTGTCAGTAGGGATGGAAGGGCTAAACTCTGCAGCACCCACATACGTGTGGTTGTGTGTGTGTGTGTGTGTGTGTGTGTGTGTGTGTGTGTGTGTGTGTGTGTATGTGTGTGTGTGTGTGTGTGTGTGTGTGTGTGTCGGTGTGTGTGATAGAGGAAGAGAGGGTGGACTATTGCTTGCACTGTTTCTGTAAGTTATTAATAACTTAGGCTACTCGGAATGCTGCTCTGTCACTTCTTGACCTGCCTGTGGGTCAACCACCATGTGTAGGTCCACCCTGCCTGCTGTTCCTTTCACAAAGACACTGGTTTGGCGCTGTTACAGCTCTGTGACCTCTGCTGCCTCCTCAGAGGAACAACAACTCTGTCTCTACATTCCGTCTTCGTACCTTTCACACAGACAGCAGGGTGTGGTAAAGGCGCAACGGCCCAGCGACAAACAGGCTGCGTGAAAGGGACTCTCATTCTGACATCTCTCCATCTAATGCATGAATATAGTGCTGGTTTGTGCGTGTGTATTTCAGGCCTCTATGTGTATAACAAAATAATAATTTACCATCATGGGACAAATAAAGAAATGCTTGCTTGTAAAACAACGTATTGCTGATGTTGTTTTCAGGTAACAGATAGTAAGGTCATCCTCTAGTCTTTGGGGTGTGTTCAAGTTCAGCTAAGCCCTGCACACTCACGCTCAGACATCATGAAGTCCAGGGGAAAAAATGCCCACAAAGCTCCATAAATACATGATCCAGCCAAAAACTGTCACTTTCACTTATATTTTGATTGATTTCCCCTGCAGGCTGTTTTAGCTGAAGGTCTCTCTTTATCTTTTCATTTTAATTGGCATGACATGGGGCGAATCATGCAAATCAATGACATCCGGAAATGTACTGGTCTCACACAGAAATCTCACTACGCTGGGCACTCATGTTTTTGATTTAACCACGCGAATAATGTCAAGCCTGAGGAAAAAAAACACAGGATATGTGGTTGTTAAGCAAATCTTGCCAAAAATGAGACAGCACTCATTTATTTTGTTTTGACGGATTAGCAGGAAATTAAGGGCTTTGTAATAACAAAGTTGTGAACATGAATCAAGGATGATGAGGCATTCTAACAAGGGATTTACATTTACATAAATCTAAAATATTTAAGGATGTCATATTTAAGTTTTCAGTTTGCGAAACACGCACTACTTTAAGACTCGAATTCTGTGAACGTTGCCAAATAATACCCAAGCAGTATAATTGTGAAGAAATTATATAGTATTGATTGTGTGCCTCATTAGCATAGTAATACTTCACTTTTGGTATATTGCTCCTACTGTATACATTTTCAGTTTAATCAAGGTTCGCTACCTTGAGCCCACATTACCATGTTGTCATAAAATACATTAAAATCTATCAAGCCCTTTAACTTTATACTTGAGACCCACCAACCTCGCAAATATAAGGGATGACCCATGCTAAAGCATTTATGCAGATTACTCATCTCATAAGTTCAACTGTTGGTTTTAAGTTCTGACCCCCCTCACCTTTCAATATCATCAATCCATCAGCTACCCTCATGCTTCTGCCTTACACAACTGTAAAACCTCTTGATTTACAGAGTGAGCTCGGCAATCTGATCAACACACATACAGGCACACGTTTTAAGCACAAGAATCCTCTCCCACAGAAAGCTTGACAATTAGAGCTGACAGGACTGTAGTGGATCTTTAGAGGGGAGTGTGAAGAAGGTCTGACCTGTTTTGATAAACAGAATCAATATTTAAAGTAAGCCTCCTGCTGTCCTGAGTTTCAAGCAACACCAGCTAAATTTGAGACTTTCAACCATCAAATAATCTGTTCTTTGATCCCTGTGTGTGCATTAAATGGGGACACTGAATAGCGTTAAAAGTGTACATAGTGACCTTGCAAGGGTCATGGCTGCTAATTCGCAGTACAGTTACTTTACAATATATCCGAATTCATACTCAAGCAAGCAAAGTCTGTTTATTATTAAAAGAAAAAAGTGTTCTGGATACTGTTAAGCACATGACCATAGATGGCTCATTTTGAAACAAATGTACTGTATTTTCCACACTATAAGGCACACCACATTATAAGGCGCACCTTCAATGAATGGCTTATTTTGAAACTTTTTTCACTTATAAGGCGCATAGAATAGACACTACAGTCGAGGCTGGGGTTACGTTACGCATCCATTAGATGAATTAGATGCTAAAGGGAATGTCAACAAAACAATCAGGGGAGGTCTTCTTGTTGCTTCCTCCACTTTCCCCCATTGATTCATTAATGTTAAACTCTCATGCTGCTGCTGCCCGTGTTCTACTGCGTGACAAATCGCCTTGAGTTTAAACTCTGTGTCGTAAGCCTGTCTCTTAATAGGAGCCATTTTGGGGTCTTTACACAAACACACAAATGGAAATAAAACGGCACACTTCCTGCAGTCATATATCTCAACATGCACCGCGCGTTACTTCTTCCACGGGGGAAAATAGAGTCGGCGGCTGCTTACCGTAGTTGCAAGACCTGTTGTGGCTCAACATTGGTCCATATATAAGGCGTACCGGATTATAAGGCGCACTGTCGGCTTTTGAGAAATTTGAAGGTTTTTAGGTACGCCTTATAGTGCGGAAAATACGGTATCTTTTTTCAGGAACACATGGAGAGGATGCCATTAGCAGCATGATACAGCAATGAAATATACAGTATAGCCTGATACAATTAAGAGATAGAAACAGTGCAGGGTGAAAAGGGTATAGGCTCTCTTTATTTCCTGACATGACAAGGGAGTTGTTGGAGAAGTGACGATGGTTTGTGGCAGCCAGGGAGAAATGGCATCATATGGATATGAGGTTCCATCTTCATATTTGTGCTTTGCTGCAGTTCACCTATTATGGTAGGGAGAAGGTTATTGACTGTCATAAAAAAAGCCAAACAGTTATTAAATTAAGCTGTTTCACTGGTTGGCCTGGTTATTTCTCTGTATTTTACAATTCTTCATTCCTTTCCTCTAAATTGAGACATATGGTTGACTAGACCAGTGATAAAAATGATAAACAACATCATTAGGTGTCCCATACACATCACTAGCACAACTCAACAAAAAATAAGTTAATTGACATTGCATGTATTGAAGAGGCTCATTAACCAGAGATAATTTAGAGGAGGATTAACTGGGTAGAATCACCAAAACACACGCAATTTTTACATGAAGTCTTTTAAAAAAGATCTGCTTAACTATTAGACAAGTATTAAAATCAGTGTGGCTGGTTTGACATAAGTGTAAATGTTATTTGGGTTTGAGATATAACCCCAACAATGTGGATCTCTGCAAAAATCATAATCAGTGTTGGGCAAGTTACTTGACAAATGTGATCACTATTCATTCCAAATTACTCGCTTAAGGAGCGATTATTTGGGAAGTATTGAGCAAATGGCCGGAATAAACAAGACTAGGATTATACTGCCCGAGTAGTATGAGAGATGGTAAACAGATGTCGTGATATAGTTTTGCTGTTGTTAGACACAGCCCCCTATCAATTCAATATACAGTAGTTAACTGTAGTAGTTAGTAGTAGGCATGCTACAAAAACAAAGTTTTCTCCATGAATTCAAGGCCACAATCGATATGGAATTAATATACAAAAGGTCATTTTAAAATTTCATATTCCTTTAAAGGGCGACACGGTGGTCTGGTGGTTAGCACATTCGCCTCACAGCGCGAGGGTTCCTGGCTGGGGCCCTTCGAATCCTGGCTGGGGCCCTTCTGTGTGGAGTTTGCATGTTCTCCCCGTGTCTGCGTGGGTTTTCTCTGGGTTCTCTGGTTTCCTCCCACAGTCCAAAGACATGCCTTTGTTAGGTTAATTGAGCACTCTTAAATTGCCCGTAGGTGTGAATGGTTGTTCGTCTGTTCGTCTCTATGTGCCCTGCGATAGACTGGCGTCCTGTCCAGGGTGTACCTCGCCTCACGCCCGATGTCAGCTGGGATCGGCTCCAGCCCCCCGCGACCCAGACAGGGACAAGCGGTTGAAGATGAATGAATGAATATTCCTTTAAATTCATGAGCAAAATTAGGTGTTTCATTTGGGTTGTGACGGTGACTACTCAAGGTACAAATTAAAATAAAAGAGATGATTAAAACACAAAAGGGGAAATTTGATACCATTGTGTTACAACTAGAATGTTTAGAAAAGAACATGGTAAATAATTGTTTTTTTTTCAATAAAGGTTTAACCAATTGGAGATTAGTTATCAGCCTGTTTTGAAATATTAAAGAAATTAGAAATGTGTATATATAAGAACAAAAATATTAGAATGATCTCTAGCATTTAAGATGCAGTATGAAAAGTGTCTGTCCTCAGCCAATAGGAACGTTCTCTCTCCCTGTCTCTCTGAAATTACCTGTGATTGGCTAAAGATTCTAATCACAGACAATTTTCTAAAACCTGAAAACGGAGCCAAGAGGGGTTGCAGAAGTGTAGTTTTCTCACAGAACACTTTAATTACAATATGCTGAAAGATTATTATGGATTATTTTAAATTTTAGTTGATCCAATAGCTGAATATGCTTAATTTTGACAGAAGATGATTTTGATTAGCAGCTGTTGAGAGATATAGACAGCGGTAGTCATCTACCAGACCATCCAATGATTCAAACGCTCATTCCGTCTTCCTCTGTAAACCAGGGATAAAATATACAGTGCTCTTGTTGAAATGGCTCAGCTTTGCCCACTGACTGTCATGTTTGTTGACGCTTCTTCAGCATGGATGAGCATCTCATCTGTGAGACCAGCACTGACCATGGAACCTTGTGAATTTTATCACATTCATTCCTTGAGTGAACTGCGCGTCACGCTGGTCATGACGCAATTATTCTCCTTGTCACAACAACTCCAGAGGCAAAACCTATACTTGGCTGCTTTGAACTTCTGCCATGCTTGGCTACTCACAACAAAATAATGAATTCAGTTGTGAAATAGACCAAGGAGTATTTTCCACAACAGACGTATTGATGCCTTGGTTAATGCACAATACAATGTATTGTGTTGTTCATTGTGTTTGTCCCCTCTGGGTGTGAGTGGAGTTAGATGCCATCTAGGGAAATGCATGAATGGATTGTAACCCTTCACTAAGGTCACATATCATAACATATCTGCAAGCAGATCTGCTGCAGACCAAAAATCAGATGCTATCATGGCTCAATTGCCCAAACACAGTTACTTGCAATTTCCTAGCTCAAAGAATAACATTCAACACCAGGGGTGTAACAGTAAAAGTCACTTTGCAGAAAAAAAATCCGTAAATCCCGACATCCCTGACCTGACCATAGTGAGATTGACTTGCATGCCCATCCGCTTGTTGTTCTAACCTGTTACCAATGATGCATTGCTAAAAGTGTCCAGACGGAACTTGCAATTGTGAACTTTGGATCCACGTTGTGTGCAACAATCCACATCCTGTGTATTCTGCCATACCATAACAGTTCGGTGTGAATATACAAACTGTACTTCCCTATTCTTCTATCAACAGATTTTTGCAAAAACTGCAATTTGTCTACCCACATGTCCCCTTCTGTTGAACTGTGAAAGGTCACAGAGTGTGTGTTTGTTTGTTTGTGTCGGTGACAACAGGGGGTTCACTTTGATTCTAAACACAAAAGATGTTGAAGCACAGTTTGTCAATGTAGTTTGGATGTGAGTTGAGTATTGTGCATGTGGTGAGCATTGGGCATACACAGGCACAAATATGCATGTGTGCGTGACACTGTGTTTGAGTGTGTGTGTGTGTGTGTGTGTGTGTGTGTGTGTGTGTGTGTGTGTGTGTGTGTGTGTGTGTGTGTGTGTGTGTGTGTGTGTGTGTGTGTGTGTGTGTGCGTACATGTGTGTATTAAATGCACTTGGGTAGTGGATGTGACAAGATAAGGATATTCATGTAGTGGGTTTACATAATATTGTTTGGGAGGTTGTGTTTGTGTGTGAGAGAGCGACATGCCTACACACAGAGAAGCTACATGGCTCATGGGCTTGGCTAGTTCTGCAAATGCAAAGGAAGCTGGGTAATGAGGGCCCAGGGAGAGGACATCCCTAGTTCCTCACTAACTGCAAAGGATGGGAAAGGACTGTCCTAGAGGAGTGCCCTCCCACCAGTAGCTGTGATGGCTGATGACATCACTTATTAGAGGTCACAGTAAAGAGCACATACTGCTAAAAGGGACAGACTGGAATTAAACAAAGACGACTGTAGTTAAAGTGGCTTGGACTCCTTAGAAGGGCAATCAATACTAATGTGATTTTCTCACCTTTGCTTAATCCCTGCATAGCAATAAACGCCAAATGCCACTGTTACTTCTGTTAGCAAATTACGTTTTTTTTCTCCGTGGGCTGTTCTGAATCTAAAATCTATTATCACCCTTCACTAATGGCTCCCAATCTATGTGCATAATGCAGGTGAGCATATGCATGTGCACACCTGTGTGTTTGTGTGTGTGTGTGTGTGTGTGTGTGTGTGTGTGTGTGTGTGTGTGTGTGTGTGTGTGTGTGTGTGTGTGTGTGTGTGTGTGTGTGTGTGTGTGTGTGTGTGTGTGAGAGAGAGTGAGTGAGTGATCTTGAAAAGATAGGATTTAAGCTGACTCTTGAATGATGGGAGAGTCTCTGAGTTACGGATGGGGGGGCCAGGAGTTTGAGAGGGTAGGTGCGACGATGACAAAGGCTTGGTCCCCCTGAGTGTGATATTTGGTTTTGGTGATGGGGGTGAGAAGGTTGGTGTCAGCAGAGCGGAGGCGGCAAGTGGGGGAGTGGCGATGAAGGAGATCGGTCAGGTATGAGGGTGCAAGGTTGTTGAGGGCTTAGGTGGTGAGGAGGATCTTGAAGTTTATACGTTTTTGCTAAGGAAGCCAGTGAAGTTCACGGAGGATGGGAGCGATGTGTGCTCTGGAGGGGGAGTGAGTGAGCAGTCGGACCGTCGAGTTTTGTACATATTGCAGTTTTTGAAGTGCAGTGGAGGGGAGGCCATAAAGGATGCTATTGCAGTAGTCCAGTCTGGAGGTGATGAAGGCGTGGATGTGTGTTTCGGCGGCTGAGGAGGAGAGAGAGGGACGAAAGCGTGCAATGTTGCGGAGGAAGAAGTTTTGGTGACGTAGTTGATGTGGGACTTGAAGGAGAGTGTGGAGTCCTTTATGATGCCTAGGTTTCTGACCAGGGGGGAGAGAGTGACAGAGTGACCGTCAATGCAGAGGGACAAGTTCTGGAAGGTGGGGAGGATGGATTTTGGGCTGAAGATGATGATTCCCGTTTTATTGCCGTTGAGTTTCAGGAAGTTTTAGTTCATCAAGGTTTTGATGATAGACAGCAGAACAAGAGGGACTCAAAGCAATAATATGGAGATTTTATCGAACAAGTCCCATTCTGATTATTAGATCAAAGATTAAAGTGGCAATGAAATTTACTGCTTGGGCGTCATTGCATGTATTGTATATGTGTAGTTTTACATGAGACATGGAATATTTGCCAAGGACACAGCACACCGCAATCTAATCACACACAAATGTCTTTCTAGTCAACAGAACCTACTTTCTTCTGTCGGGAGTTATTACATTCTGCAAAACAGACCTAATGGGGTCACAGCATTGAGGTGGGAAGATTTTGATCATAAAAATGATAATAATGATGAAGACGACTATAGTCTTCTTCCTTAGGCAGTATGACTATTTACATTACGTCAGAGGTCTGTGCTGTGTGGGTGCCACAGTGATGAGAACAGTTGGGTGTAATCTGGGCTGACACTCGCCCACATCTTCTTTCGCCATCTCCATGACATCAACGTCCATATGTTGCCTTGTGTGCACAAACACACACACAAAGACACACTCACAGCCAGAACACATAGGGAACAAAATAAATCACAATGTAAAGAGACAGGAAACACAAAGGGGAATGCAGTTTTACTAAGTTGTTTTGATAAATTAACAAAACAAAGCAAAGCTGCAGTGTAAACGGATTTGCAATGCTTTATGATGCAGCTCATAAAAATGCAAGTAAAGGATCTTTCTTCTCCGGATGAGGAGAAGGTGAGGTTAGATAGGAAGCACTGTTTACAGAAGACATAAAGGCGATACAATTTCTGACAGAGCAGAGACCTCAGAACCTGATTGTCTCTACCGCCGCTCCATGGGAAATGAACAGTTCCCTTCCCTCTTCTACCCCCCACTTCCCCTCTACCAACGCCTCCCACCACCTCACCCTTCTAAACGCTTCTTCCAAATCCCTGATGGCCAAGCTTAGTGCTTCTCTGTTTCAGGACGGATATTCCAATCGGAAAAGATGAATTAATGGTTTGAAGATCAGTGCTCTGGTTTCATGTTGCCTCTGCACTTTCTACACCCTCCCCCCACTATACCACTAGTGGTAAACACAGGAGGAAGGCATGGATATGGTTTCATCTTGTGATGCTATTTACACTGAAGGGAAACATAACAAGACAAAAACTCTAAAGCCCTCCTAGAAACCCCTAGAGGCTTCAGTGTTCATTACACACAGCAAATTAGTGTTGGACAGAAGCACTCCCGATGACAAATCAACACGATCAACATGTAAAAAAAATGCAACATGCAGCCAGAAGGGATTCCAGAGTCTGTTGGGGCCCTATGCAAATATTCAAAGGGGGCCTCTCAAACTAATGTTTATGACCATTATGTGATTAAATATTCTGACACCAACAAAAAAAATTGCCAAATGTAAACGTTTTTTTTTTTTATTTCAAATGTGCACATTTTAGTTATTCTTCAGAAGAAACAGAACAATAATAACCAGAACAATAAAAAACTTGGATGGAGTCAGGTGGGCCCCCCTTAGGAGGTCAGGTCTCCTACTGTCATTGTTTAAAGTTTGTCAGCCCTTGGGGCCCCCCTACTAACCCGGGGCCCCAAGCAGTAGCCTGCCTTTTATGCTGGCAAGCAGCGCCTCTGTATGTGGTTCCCTTTACAAAGAAAAAAATAAAGTCTGTCATAGTGAGCATAGTGGTGGACTGTAGGGAAACAGTTTCCAGTAGCTGAAATAGAGGAAAATGACAGCATCTGTCATTTGTTCAAACACTAACTTGGCACTTTTCTTAACCCTAACAAAGTGTTTTTGCTTCCTAAACCTAACTACATAGTTTGGTGTGGATTGAACATTAACCATGTTCCCCATGTTTTAAACAGTGACTGTAGTGGAGCTTTACATCTCAAACGCATAGGGCTACCCAGTGCATTGACAAGTGATGCCAAGGGGCTTGACAAAGTGGCAGTATGTGACAAGTTGGGATGAGGATTGTGTTGTTTAGGTATAAAGACTTGGTTTTATATAATTAGAGGTGTTTTGCCTTCAATATGCAGTCTGAAATGGTATTGGATAACATCCCATTAATGCTGCGCATTCAGCCATCAAGGTCAGATTGATGGCTGAAATTATTATAACTATTGTGTGACAGACATTTCATCAAATAGTGAAATCCTACTTGAGCATCAGCAAAAATATCGCCTCTGGTGAGTGAATGGTGCAGCAACATCGGCAACACCTGGTTCTCCGATCCTGTGTGATATCTGGGAATACTATCTGGGTTGAGAAGGACACGAGTTTGAAGACTTATTAAACCTTCTTTCTGCAATAATGACTTAATATGTATCAAAGAGAGATGAAGTTAAGATTGTGAGCTGGATCCAAGCTAACAACACTCCACGATATCCAAGATCTGCAACCCCTGCACACTCTGATAGCTTTGCAGCCATAAAAGAGAAGTGGAAAAGGTGTTGAGAGTAAGGATGGGGGGGGGGGTGGAAATTAATTCGGTGCAGAACCTTTTTACCAGCTTGACAGTTTTGCAGCAGCCAGCCTTGGCTCAGACTGCTGTCTGTCATGTCTTTTGGAGGTTAGATAAGCCTTGCATCTCCAGCTCACTAACAGCCTCTGAATGATGGGCGTGACGCTGTGATAAACAGATATTACCACTTCTGCAGCTGCTGGGCTGCTGTTTGATCAATGGATGTGGAGCAGCCTCAAATTCATACACATTACTGGCCCAGAAATGGCAATGACACCTTTTCACAATGCATTTTCTTTCCTCTTTGTACAGAAATCGCTATAAATCTTTATCAAAAAGGCCCATTATCGTTGGTGCTTGAAACTGAGCTCCAGAAAGTAGAATATGGATGAGCAGATTGAGATGAAAACAGGACTGCACTAGATGAGATCCAGCTGATCACAGGAAATAATCTCTAATTTATTTGAATAGGATTGTCTTATCTCCCATTGTATCTTGCTCCTCGTCTTGACAGCTTCTGTCATTTATTCAAAAGCCTACTAAGAGTATGTTTAGGTTTACCTGACAAGGACCTTTTGTAACAGTAGGAATAACAATATGAGTTTTTTTATTTCAGGGAGTATTATGATGCTGTTTGGTGAAAATCCGGGATTTATTGACCCACAGACATTGATTATTTTTTCTTCTTTTTGAATCATGTCTATATTATAGTGGTGTGACGGGAACCTCAGCTCATGAGACGATACACGATATTGGGTTCACGAGAATGAAACAAGATGACATTTTAACACTTTTTTAACTTTCAGTATTTTCTTTACATCTTCAATGCTTTGCAGATGTAGCGCCTGAGCTTAGCCTCAGGAGAATGAGAGGGTATTTGGTAAACTGTGGGCCCCTTTCCTATACTCCCCAAATTGCACAGAAAACATAGTATGGAGGAAGAATTGCACTGTGGTCTAAAATATTCCAGTGCCCCTGTGAATGTGTACTCCCCTGGGTATTTTTTCCCATGTGTAAGGGAATCTGTCCATGAACACTAGGTAGTGCAAATAATGCTGTTACTAAGGAAACAGACACATTTGAAGCAGCTCTGCAGAAATGGTTTCCAAAGCATGACTTGGTGGATCAGATTGGCGAGTCTGGAAAAAGACTCCCTGTGAGTGTGCTCAGGCATGCATGTCAATGAGTCTCATTGCCTGGGTTTAGTTCAGTGTGAATTCTATTATGGAAAATCCATTTCCTCTTAGGGGGTTAGATTAGGTCAAGCTGGATATCCAATCAGTGTGGATCAGCTGAAAAATGGGCTCTGAACAGTTTATTGTCAGTCATCATTATGGTTGCCATCGCCACTATCACTGTCAAAGTCATTATTAAGCAGCAACATCAAGTAATGTAGGTTCAATTTTGTCCAATTTTAAAGATTTGTTGGGAGCCAACAATTTCAGTATTTCAATGTCTGCATCAGAGAAATAAAAATAATGATTTACATGAACATCACTAATTCGATTCCCTCCAGTGATTTACTCGTCATATCCCTCTTATGTCCGTATTATTTCAGCATCCTCATTATCATTGTCGTTATTATGTTCAGTTATAAAAAAAGCAAGGTAATTGTTGTCCATCTGTGCTGCTTGGTTATGAGTGCTGTAGGCTTTTGCTCTACACTTCCAAACAATCAGTTTACCAATACTTTGACATTGCTTGACTGAGGATAATTATAACTAGTGAAGCTACCAAATAATCTCAAAGCCAGAATTTCAGCCCAAGCCAAAAAGATCCAAAATCGTGTAATCCAATTATTGATTATAAAAGATTATTACTAAAAAAATTGGCGCTAAACTATCTGTTTATAAGGCGTGCATGTTCAGGTGCCATTAACTTAGAAGAGAACATACAAAAAGTGATTTTTTTGTAATGTATTGTCTACTTTGTTTACAATTTAGATCCCATTACACAACAAAACAATTTGACCAGTCCCTTGTTTGACCATGCAGTGTATAGATTATGTTAATTTTGCTAAAAACGTGACAGATGTTGATATGTGATATAAGCTTATGTTCATTTTTCTTAGCAATTTCTAGCTAGCTAAAAATATTAATATTAATAAGTTCTTCAGGTTACAATGTAAGGCAGCCCATTGGTAGCCTCGCGACATCAGGATGGTCCATTGTATTTTACTCGCGGATCAGTCTGGTAACCTGCAGCAGAGAAAATTTGGAGAAGTTTGTCAAGCGAACGTCCAACAACGGTTTTGAGGCGGCTGGAAGTGTGACACAACAAGAAGTGACTCTTCAGTAAAAACAACATGGCGGCTTTCGTGGATGAGATGAGCGCAGCTATAGAGCAAGTCCCTCTTTAATTCTTTTTTCTCTTGGATCCTTCTGTTGGAATCTGGACCGGGCCCCCTAAATTGTGACTTTTATTCGTAAATTTGCGATACACAAACGGCAAATATCCTTTACCAATATGTTGTTTACTTTCTGAACTTTGCCCCGACGCTGTTAGCATGTGATACGCTTCATTTATCTGAGGCACCAGTATTTTCGCTCCTTTCCTAAAGATCTAAGATGTTTATGCTGAGGAAATGCAAATTACGCGAATCAATCCTTCTGGCGGAGTCAGGTTAGCACATCGGTGCTGCAAGATCATTCTGGGTTTGAATCTGCCAGCCGGCAGAATCCTTTCAGTGTAAACTTTGAATGTTTTCCCTGAGGCTCCTCTGGATGTTCTGGTTTCCAAAGGTCAAGGACATGCAGGTGTTTTGGAAGCAAACTTGTACATTCACGTTCCTACCCTTTGTGTGACCCTCGAAAGAAATGGAGGTTATAACGTTAGAAATGCTGTTATCAATGCTACTGAGATGGCAGTCCCTTTTCAGGTGGAAAGTTGTGAAAATATAGGTATTACTGCCAGTATTCCTTCCCTTTGCCGCTGTGTTGCACCATGTCATCATTGTTTTGCTTGCTTCCCTTTGGTAGCGGAAATTCTGTGAACCTTGGTGAAAAAAAAGCCTGAAGTTAGAGACAGATGGCCACGCACATTTGCAGGCATGGCAGGAGGGTAGCAGAAGTCACTTGTAAGAACATGTTTTTACAGATAAGTGAAGCTAAATGAATAATAAAACAGCATTTACATTGAATTTTGGAGTACATATTTTCAGACCCTTCTTCACATTTTGAAAACTTATGCACATTTAGAGATTCATCTACGTGTTCACAACTCAGAACAAGGGATGATTATTAAAATGATAAACTCCCAAAGATTCAGTGAATTAAAATGTTGTGAAAGGTGTTTACCTAACTGCGGAGCCATGTCATAATTTATCAACCTGACAAAGCAACGGATGTGTTATTGGTTTATGGGCAACAACAGGTAGGCCGAGTGATAGATAGGACAGATGATGCTCTATACTGTCTCATAAATATCACAGAATTAGATTAAAACCAATATTGATTGCCATGTCATATTTATACCCGGTGAAAACTCTCAGGAGTAATAATATCATTACTTGAGACATAAAACAAGTAAGTACAGAAACACAGTTTGTTCTCTGTTCTGTTTTTTAATTGACATACAGCACCTGATACATGTACACTCTTTACCCCTTATTTTTCAATTGAAATTTAGAGACTGAATGCAGTAGCAAAAACAGTGCAGGATTATTCTAATTTAAATGGAGGCAACTCTTGTCACTAAGACAATGATGCTGCTGCATGTGATCTGTCAGCCTGTCACAGGTGTATAGGCTGACATACATGCCAATCTCTGATGTATTATAGCCTTTGAAGTGGTAAATGTTCCTTGCCAGACTGAAACAGAGGCTTAAGGGGAGGGCCGGGATGAAAGTATCACTTTTTTGTTTTTCCCTCTTTGCGTTGACTGTATAAAATATGGTTGTAGTCGCCATTACATCAACGATAGGTTTCTAAAGAGACAAAATTAACATTAAGATTGGGTGTACCAGCAGTTGCCATCTTGGCAGTGCCTGACGTCTAACTCCTGGCTAATCCTTCAGTCCAACTGCCACCTGTCAATCAAAGTGGGCATCCCTTAATCATGCATAACTTTAAGCCTTAATATAATTTAAATGGTTGAGTCTGGAAGTTGCTTCTTGGTTAAGGCAACAAAATCCACCTGCAGTCAATGCAAAATCAGAGGTGGAAAAGCAACTATTGAGAGTTTTAAATGTTTTTACTTATGATCAGATGTATCCTTCTGGGGAAGTGCTGTCAGACAACCAGCCATGACTTCAGGAAGTTACTGCCCTCTAGATTACTAGGTGCTTGACCTTCTTGAATAACTTTTTTAAGTGTGGATGGGCGCTGGGCAGGCAAGAGTCAATAAGCTTGTCTGAGCTTATGGCTTAAATTTACCAGACTGATCAATCTGGTAACACATCTAACACTGAGTTTATATTAACAAGGAGCTCCATACTTCACACTTACCTGCTTTAACAGGTAAATTAAGTACTCTCATAAGATCAGTCACAGAATTACATCTCAATTTCTTGATCTGAATTAGATGCAACTCAGAGCTGGAAACACAAGTCAGTTCTGGATTACTGTAAGTGTGTGGGAGGTGATAGGCTGACTCTTTTGGGGTCAACTCTCCATCGTGAGACATCATCTCTGTGCCTCAGGCGTGTTCCTGGTTAGAGGTGGCATTTTCTTTCTTCATTATTGCCGCCTACACTCCCTCAACTGGATGGAAGGAGATTTAAAGAGATTAGAAGTGATGTAACGTCTTTTGACATCCTATCCTCGACAGCATCACCCGGGGAAGAGGCCAGAGACACGAGCTCCAGTGCAATCACACACACACACACACACACACACACACACACACACACACACACACACACACACACACACACACACACACACACACACACACACACACACACACACACACACACACACACACACAACACACACACACACACACACACACACACAGGCACACACAGGCACACACACACACACACACACACACACAGACACACACACACACGTCTTCGAACCACAGTGTCACAATGAAAGGACAGCAAGCATGGGAACTGTGATGAATAGCAGTAATTTGTAAAGCACAGACATAAACACAGTACAACACTAACCAACAATATATTAACAAGTGCCACTGACATGAAAAAGGATCATTAATGACATCGGCACGAATCAAACACATGGCAGTGATAAATTACACTTCCCGTGGGATATATTGTTCTGCTTATTTCTATTAATTAAATTCATTTGGTGCACCTTTTATGAACTTTATATGAAGCATTACTCGCAGTCATTTTTTCAATCAGTCTGTTATTGAATTGAATTAAATTCACATTGATGAGTTTTGCTTTAGGACATCACAGTGCTGAGTTCTAAAGGCAATTATCAGGGCTTTCACTCAGTGAATGACCTCACAATTTATTTGATACAACACTTAGATTGACATGGTTTATTTCATTCATGATGCCTCTGCTGACTCACTTCAAAGTAACTAACTTAACTGTTGCCTAATGCAGTTATATGTTCAACCTTACATTTATGACTCCACACAGCACTTCTCAGAAAGTTTTGTTATAATAATTTGTTAAAGTCACTAGTTTTCTCCATTTTACTTTGGTGAAGAGAAGAACAATATCATCGTATATTGATAGTAGGGTTGCAAAGGGGCGCACAATTTCTGGTAAATTCTGGAATTGACATTAACATTAATACCATACATCAAATATATTAACCCCATAATATCATCAAAACATACTTTACAGACTCAAATGTGTGGCTTCAATAGTCCAGGGTTCTACAAACCATCTGTGGAGTAATGCACAGTGCAGCAAGCAGTGTGCTATGTGCATGTTATTGAGGAATAGTATAGATGTTCACAAGTGTACTTGCATAAAATCTGTTTTTTTTTAGTCAAGAATATGCTAAAATATGTTTTCCCAACTATATTTAAAATTCCTGTTAAGGGCCAACCTTCAATTTTTGTAAATTTCAGGTTAATTTATTCTAATGAATTCCTGTTAATTCCCTGTTAATTCCCTGTTAATTCCCATAAATTCCTATTTATTCACTTTGAAAATTCCCGGAATTTTGCCACTCTAATTGATAGGCCAAAAGAACAATGCACTGGGTCATTTTGTGTTTTAAGTTTTGATTATTTTGTCGCACATACTGTGAATTTAAAATTTGAATAAATATCAACTGATGAAACTTATTTTTTCTTTTAGCTACATTTGAATGGGTGTTCAAAAGTGCCAGGATTTTACTTTTCGCATCCGCTTCGGGAAAAATGAACTTCATGCGAATGCATGACGTTCATTTTTTCATCAGAGCGTGTATGAGTAGTCTCTCTGTGGACATCTGCATACATGGGCAATTGTGGGACGCATCCTCTAAGCAAACTCCAGAAATAGCATTAACAGAAGTACAACAAATCCGTAGTGTCTGCAGCTGTACGTGTACGCATCTGCTTGGAAGAATATTCAGGTCTTTACAGTACACAAAAAGACATAACTACTTACTTAAAGGTCCCATATATTATTTGTCGTTTTCAGGTTCATAGTTGTTTGTTGGGTTTCTAGGAGAAAATGTTTTCATCCTTGTTAATGTAATGTAAAAAGACATTATTCTTCTCAAACTGCCTGAATATGCTGTTGGTCGACCTGTATTAACCGTCAGTCTGTGACGCTCTATTGTAGCACCTGTCTCTTTAAGCCCGCTCCCAAAAAAAGCCCACCTTCTCTTATTGGTCAGCATTTCTTGGTCTCTGCACAAACGATACAATTAAACATGTTCTAGCTGGAATGTGATCTAAAATTTGGGAGAAATTGACAACATTAGCACCCAAGAAACCCACTATAGTTACCGAACTGTGGAAGAGACTCCAAGAAGAATAGACCAAGATCAAACCAGAGCAGTTTGAGAAACTAGTGATGTCCTGTGATGTCCTTGTTCTCTAATTTTGATCTCCAGTGTATGTGCCTTATGGGATATTACTTTAAAGGGTGCTCAAAAAAATGCTGTGGTATATATAGCTGACTGATTTATTTAAAAAGACACAAAACACCGATATTGATGTCCGCCATCTCCCTGTGGGCCGGCCCAGTGTTGTGTTTGCCTGGATATCGATATTTGACCCTTGGCCCAGTATCTCACAGACAGCATGACTTTGGGGGGGGGGGGGGGGGGGGGGTTCTATCTACACAGTAGTTAATGTACCCTGCTGCTTGCACTTCATACAAAATATGTAATCTTCAATGAGAAGTCTAGTTATTTTTAACCATACAGCTTTACTTACGACTTACTTTACTTTAAGAACATCCTACCAGCCAACACGATCCTCCTAAACTCAAAAGTCAATTAATAACCATCTTTTCAACACTGCAATAAGACACACATAATCCAGATTTAAATGCCTCCACTTCCAGAATCTAGTGTTTAATGCAAGAATAAATCTGATATTTTCACTTGCATGGGCTATGGCAACAGCAGTAGGAAGATCAGGTACTCCAGTGCTGCCTTCATCTGATAACAGATCTTTCTTAGATTAAATTCCAGTGACCCACAAACATGAAAAAAACATGAGAAATGAGAAACTCTTTGAGCTAAATGTAAGCAGGATATGTGTGAATAGCTATGACATCTCCCGTCTGGTATTATTCAATTCCTGAAAGCGTCAACACAAGCAGTAAACATACTAGTAATCCCACTGATGTCGACGCCTGAGATATTTACTGTACCCCTAGCTAGATTAGCAGTAATTAAAAGCTGTACTGTCCATTACTGACTCAATTTTGAACCAAATACCTGTAAATTATGATTATTATTACATGAGAGTTAATACTTAAACAGTGTAGAATCTGAATTTAACCTAAATTAATGTACAAGAAAGAAGCATTTGTACAGAGCAGAGTTGTAGCAATAGCTGCTGGAGGGAGCACAGCATTTTCATTGTCGACACTAACACTTATGCACACACTGACATTCACATATCATCTGCCTCACTAAATCAATGTGAAAAGGAAATGACTATTTCTTATAAAGTATCAATAATACCTCAAAACAGAGACACAAAGGCTATCAATCTGTTCTTTCAATCACCAAGACACTCCCGAGAGGTTGTCTACCGTGTGAAGGATTTACAGCTTTGTGGTAATTCAATAGAGAGGATTCTCTTAAAGTCTGAAACAGGTGGCAAAAATCATTACTTTGCTTTAAATCTTTAGCTTGTGGGATTAGGAATACATATGACAGATATAAGGCTTACAAATGAGAAGGCCATTTGACAGGTTGGGAATGGTTTGGAATAGAAATTAGAATATGCACACCCTTTACTGACTACTTTTTATGGGAGAAGGGAAATGGCAATTAATTTGCCCACAACACCATCTCTCCTGTTCAATCGACATAAATCTTCCATTCATACAGAATCCAGTGAGCTCTGAAAATAAATGTGCCATATTGATAACACAAATCCACCTCCCACTCTGATATTAACTGGCAAAATTGTGTACACCAGTAGAACTGAGGAGAGAGATTAGATTATAGCGTCTTTGAAATTATTTTAATCTTGGTTTAAACTTTTCAGTTTGTGCGATGTTTAATTGACTTTTGCATATCCCGCTAATAGTGATGGGAATTAAAACATTTGATATGCAGTAAATCGACCAAATATTGCTTTAATGCTTCCCCCACTATTATAACAGTGTGTGCCCTCACAAGGTGAATGACAACTTTGTTGGTCTCTTTATCTGCATGAAGACATGGAGGGATTAGCTAGCAAGGTAGCCACTAATTAGTAGTTTTTTTCTACCAGCCATAAATTAGTTAAATTGAAATACTTCATTCACATTCTTGTCACATCGTAGCAAAGGCCCAATGCTAATACCATCACTGTAAACACACTTTCCAATGTACAGCCAATCAAAACATGTGGCACATCATCTCTAAACCCAGAAGTTAGACCCCAAGCCAAGGCCGAGCACACTGTGAACTGCTGATCTAGAGAAGGCAGTAAAATTTGGGCACAGTTCCCTTCTCTTCATTCATACCAAAGAGCCGTTCAAAAGAACCGTTTAGTTCGCATACATAACTACCTGCTAACCAGAAAAGAAAAAACAATCTTAGTGATGTGTAGTTTATCTAGCAAAGTACAACTCATTCCTGAATCTCTTGTTAAAGGCCATATTAAGTGAAATGCTTGAAAGCAGATCGACTTTAAGGTTGTTAATACTGCAAATTTAGATATGGGCTTGTGTTTATGTACAATCCCACAATTGCATGGATGTTTTACTGTCATGCTAAAAATTTTCCCATTAAAAATAATCATTCATGCCCTTAATGTATAGTAGTTATTTTATGTATCAAGACACCATACTATACAGAAATGTCTTCTGCTTCATTTAGATGATTTAGCTGATTTTGATAATTTGCCAGGAGTTTATCTGTCTGTGGACAGATTTTGTCACTATGATAGTGTTGCAACTGTGCAAGACACAGTCACAAACCATCTAGAGCCAGCGTTGAATTTAAACAAAAGTCAATATTCTGCATTTGAGTGTACGGACCAGCGTTCATGGAGCTTGACCCATATGAGCAACTGCTGCATCCATTTTCACAATTTCTTTTTCTAATCTCTCTCTTGCCAGTCCCCCAAGCTTTATTGAAGTCCCATTCTAATTTGTTGGAATACCCTTTTAATATATATCCTCAAGGATAGGATTTGTGTGAGTCTAAGTACATTTCACTCATGCTGTTAACTCATTACAAATTGGCTGCTAGGTTAGTGTTATTTAAAGTCAATGGGCACAAACACGTTACAACAAGCAATTGAGATATTTCACTGTGACCAACACCTACTCAATCCAGAAGTGCATTATCTATCTTCTTCCCAGCTGAAGACTACAAACAAAGCAAGAAAAGCTTCTAAATTGGAACATATTTGCTGGCCGTGGTGATCAATACACCTAGCAAACCTAACAAAGAACATGGTACGGTACATGTGCAGCACACCACGTCTGCATATCAACCACTCACACAAGGATCTAAAGGAGAAATAATCCAGGGACATTAATCCTACCATCCCTCTACAAGTGGGAGATGTTGAGTAATTCCAACCTACAAACTGAGGATTTACACTTAAACCTACAAACACACATACAGCAGCACAGCCTACTGTAGTGTAGACATGCATGCCTGTAGGATTATATACATACAGGGTTTACTGTAATCTGTGGTTCGCTGCCTCTGGCACTAATGAAGTCATGCTGCATGTCCATGATGAAAACACTGAAAGACAACTCGAATATAACTGTACAGACGGAAAGACGGAAATATGTACTGTATATGTAAAGCCACATTTCAAGTCATTGTCTGATTTGTGTGTGTGTGTGTGTGTGTGTGTGTGTGTGTGTGTGTGTGTGTGTGTGTGTGTGTGTGTGTGTGTGTGTGTGTGTGTGTGTGTGTGTGTGTGTGTGTGTGTGTGTGTGTGTGTGTGTGTATGCCCCATCTTATTGGGTTTTTGTGAGTACATTTTT
Organism: Echiichthys vipera; assembly: GCF_963691815.1. Lineage (NCBI taxonomy): Eukaryota > Metazoa > Chordata > Actinopteri > Perciformes > Trachinidae > Echiichthys > Echiichthys vipera. Next base: position 16,348,038 of record NC_139826.1, read on the forward strand.
CACAGGAGTGGTCTGGCAGCAGATACTGATAGCTAAACGTTATTCTCATTCACTTCTCCATCGGTCAGAGGCAGAAACAAGAGCTGGGCAAAACCTCATCCTCTGACTACATTATCTGTGTGTGTGTGTGTGTGTGTGTGTGTGTGTGTGTGTGTGTGTGTGTGTGTGTGTGTGTGTGTGTGTGTGTGTGTGTGTGTGTGTGTGTGTGTGTGTGTGTGTGTGTGTCTGTGTGTGTGTGTGTGTGTGTGTGTGTGTGTGTGTGTGTCTGTGTATGTGTGTGTGTCTGTGTGTGTGTCTGTGTGTGTGTGTGTGTGTGTGTGTGTGTGTGTGTGTGTGTGTGTGTGTGTGTGTCTGTGTGTGTGTGTGTCTGTGTGTGTGTTATTGTGTGCGCTAAATTAAATACATTATTTTTGTATTGTGTGTAGGCACACATGACATATGTCTGTGTGTGTCTCTGATACATGTTTCAAAAAAATGTTTTTCTCCTTATGTGTATGGTTAGGCTCGTTGATATTCTGTACAGTGTGCAGACAGCCTCTCGGTGCAGCGACACCTGGTCATGCTTCAGAGCTTCAAGTCACTGTGGGACACCTCTTAGAGGCCTTCCTGACAGCTTGAAACTGACCATGACACCCAAACACACGACCCAACCACCACAAGTTCTTTATCTTTGTTCTGGTTCCTTTGTCTCTTCTCATCTCTTTATTTTTTAACATTTAATTATAATATATACAATTTACTCTCATGACAGCAAATTTTCACATTTAACATTTTTTTGAAATTTTTATGTGAAAAAAGACTGTTATTTTGAACCAGGGGCTTCATCCACCTTCTATATTAATGTGATGGTACACTGGAAGTCTGTCTTTTTTAGTATCAGATATTCACCCCTTATAGACTTGGCAGGTAGCTGTCTCATCTTCCATAGTACAGACAACTTGCAATTTCAAGCCTACAGCAGGTGCTTATTTAAAACTAGTATCACTCTCTGCATGTGGATCTAGTGTATGCCACTTGAGGTCTTGATTATATTGTTTGACATGGCAATCACATGCCTTTTTTAATTGCTTGCTGTGAGTGGCGGTTCTACACCATTTGAAATTGGGTGGCAAGGGTCGGGCCACATGCGATTTTAGGTGTAACAAATATATTGACCCTAAAACATAGAAATGGTATACATCGTGTGAAAAGTGGCATTCTAAAGTTTCTTTTGAGATGCAGCTCATGGTGGATCATGTTTTCTAGTCATAAGTGTATAATAACCCTTATGTTTTGATTACATACTTGTATAAGGGCTATTATGTCTCAGAAGTTGTTGCAGGATGTTTTAGGTTGAAACCATTTGTTACACAGACTTGGTGACTCGATGGATCCCTTAAAAATACCATAGTGAGCCCCCAAAACTTTGAGGAACCCATGCTGTGATTTGGTGTAATTTTTTTTGACAATTGGATATTTCTGTGAGAATTGCATTTCTGGGGGCTAAGCCCTTCTGATATGCTCAGAAACGCCCTTATTGTCAATATACGTTGGAAAACTCTAGGGAAATGAGTCACGATCAGATTATGAGGCTGAGTATTCTCAATAAACATACTGTAAATCAATTTAATACTAGCTATCACAAATAATTATTAATGATAATAATAATAACGACTCTAGTAAAACTAGAGTACCTCAGGGAACCACCCTCAAAGCGGGGAAGAGGTGATTGTCCCTTTAAGTGTGACTTCTGCAGAGGAAGAAACATTACAGATGAAAGCATCCCCCTGTCTTGACAACAGCACGCACGCCTCGGAAGTCATCTTCAGTTGGAGGAGCTCACAATTTAAAGCAAAGGAAGGACATAATTAATATTCTCATCACTAAGAGGAAGTTTGCCAAGTTGCAGAGCTTCAAAGAAGAATCAATCTGCGCCTCCACTGTACGCATGCAGGTTCCAGGGCTCAGCTCCAATGTAATAAAACGGAGGAGTCATTTATCACCCAGATCCTAAATGTAATCCCTCTACAGCAATGGTGCTCAAATTTTTTTCTCTAACTACCATCATGTGGTAAGGACAAATAAATACCTTTTCCTCTTTCACAACCTTTTACTAAACCTTATTCTTCCATCTAAAAAAAAAAACAACACCCAATAGACTGCATTTTGTACGCAGTCAATGTAATTTTCTTTTTTTTTTTCACCACTCACGAATAAACAATTAATTTGCTAATCTTGGATGTGGCAATGTACTTATTCAAAGAGGACAGGGGTTAACTTGATGTTAATGCATCCATCAAGAATAATTAGTCATAATGAAGAGGAGTCAATAAAAAAGTCAATCAGTTAAACCTATTGATGCCCAATCAAACTCAGTTTCAGGAGTCTGCATCTTACCAACCAATGCATGTATCAAAAAAGGTGAACAATCTATTTCATGTGCAAATACAAGCATGAATCCAACAACGTCAGTTTTAGCTATGGTAGCTGTTCATTAATTTAGTCTGCCCATGTCAATCACAAGAACTGCAGGGGATTTTTGATTTGTAATTACTCTCCACATATAAACTATTTCGGGCAAACTTTTACATTTCAGTCAATTTCTCGTTGGGACAAAGAACAAATGCAGCAGAAATATAACTACAACTACCACCAAGACCTGTGATGTAGACAACTGACCTTTTAACAGAAGGAAATACAGCTCGAATTCTGCTTACACCCTCTAAATTAAAATACGTTATTTTTCTCACTCTGTCCTTCCTCATTGAAATTGCTTTCTTTTTTTCTTCCACTTGCATTATTATTAGGCTACACATAATGCAGTTAATGATTAGGAAACATATGAAACCATACTGTCCCAGGTTTTATTCATAGCTTTATGTTGGCTGGAAAGCATGGATATGCAACTGTACTGTTTATGTGCATGTTATCTGTAAATGAAGCAGTTGCTCATGTATTCATTATTTAGCATTGAATGCAGTGAATCATTTAGAACAACACAGTGTGGATATGATTCTGCATATATTTTAGAATCTGTTTAGATTGCAAAATGAATAAACAGGGTTTATGAATATTCACATGCTTCAAATGAAGACTCACGTTATTGCTGCAGTGTGTGGCAAGTTGAATATGTATAGGAAAGAGACAGGGCACTAATTAGCACAAAACACGAAAGCAATTCAAAATATCTGTAGTACTCAATATATGGCCTTTTAATGTTTGGATCAGTATGGCATTATCCATCTATACTCTCCATCAAAAAAGGCACATTCAACTGGCATCTTGTATCTGTTAATATTTATGTTGTAATATTGATACCTCTATGTAGTACTACCACTCTTGTGGGAACTATAACATCTTGTTTAACCAGAAGTGACTGCTAATGGACAGGAAAAGGTATGTTAAAAGCTTTTGGGAAACACAGGCCCACGTTGACGCCAATGATTTTGAGTGATATTGTGAGCATATTCTAAGGTGGTGATTTTAAAGTTTTGGATGAAGTATCACACTCTATACTTAGCTGATTTACAGGAATTAATATTTTATTTTTCTTTTATTAGGGTTAGAACAAAGTCTAACTTTAAAATGTCTGTGGAAATAGAGTGGCTTCCCAAGGAGTTACCAAATTGTAGCTGTGGGTTGAGTTTTTCGACGTATTGGACAATTTGGACCCAGATGCAGACAATCCAGGCTGACAAAAAAGTAAGTTCAGTCATTTCTGCCTGCACAAACTTACAAGCAGGCAGGAACAGGTTCCATATTTCAGGGTTTAGGTTGCAGGTTTCAGAGGCTGACAAGCCCAAAACTTAAAGACACATTGGCAATCTGCTTGGGAATGAATGGAAATGGGATGGTGATATATTGCAGGGCCAATGAGGTAAAGTGGAAACAGGTAAGCAGACGGGCAGGGAAGATAATTTGAGGCAGCCCCATTGCTCTGCATCTAGATATCCAGTTTGTGCATGTCTGTATCTGAGCCTGTGTGTGTGAATATATAAAACAAAAGTGTGAAACATGTTATTTTCCCCTTGAAGGATCAATAAAGTATACCTCCTTCTTCTTCTAGTTAATTGGGGTTGTGTTTACAACCGTCGTGATGATGATATCCCACACAGCACATTTTAAAATTCAAGGCAAGTTTATTTGTATATCACCAACAACAAGGCAATTCAGCATGCTTTACATAAGACATAAAATGCATTAAGAAGAGAAATACAAGGCGATGCCATAAAAAGAAACATTAAAAGAGTGAAACAAAATAGGTAAAATAAAATACAAAGGATAAAACCCAGGAGACACTTCTATAATGTGTTTGATCCTTCTGCAAATTGGAAGTTCTGTATGTTGTGCTAACTGGAGGCTCAAGTAGACAGGTAGACAAATACAGACAGGAACATAGGTAGACAGAAAGGGTTGTATTAACAGACAGACAGAGACGACTGTCGCTATCAATAGGTGCACAAAGAAGAGTAGACTTCCCATCAGTTCAGACCGAAGGGAGAAGAGGACAAGGAACAAGAGCAAGATACTGAGTGGATCAGAGTGCCAAGACACAATAATTCTGTCTCAGCTGATCAATGCACTCTCAAAGGATCAATCATCTTCGTCTGCATCAGCCACTAGATGAGCAACTTAACCCAAGCCTGTGATGGCAAGCCCTGACTCAAGAGAAGTCTCAACTGTGACCCCTGTGAAGACTCATTCTGGACCCGATACTGCAGTCCCCAATCCACTCAAGCATTTGGCTAAGGAATCAAAGATAAAGATGTTTTTAATTGAATCAGTCATTTCTGTGAATGATTTGTACTGTTAAAATCAATTAGATCATGGATTTTGTTGTTTAGATTGATTGTGATTTTTTGGGGGTGTTGTGGTATATAGTTCTGTCCTGTTTGATAAAACTGCCTAACATTCTCTTTCCAATTAGTTGTGTTGCATTTTGCCATATAAATAAACTTGCCTTGCCTTGCCTCACTTTTCCTTTTCTTTACCACCTCAAAATTGATGGATAAGGCAAAGTGAAGGTAGCTAAATGTTTAATTCCACCTAGCTGACGATCATGAATCAGGTAATCAGCTAATTCTGCATTTCTCCATCAAGCCATTACTGTAAGCCATCAAATCTCTTTGCCTCTGGAAAATGAATGCTCATTGTGATGCAAAATGGAGTTAGGAGTGGAGACAGTGAGGGAGTCACCTGATCTGCTGACACATCAACAACCCCAAAGGAATATCCATAATTAGCTTAAAGAAATGCTCTAAAAGCATTTTAATTGAATCAAAACAAAGAATCCACACAGAGTTCTCCCATCTGCAAAGTAATAAAGGAAGCTACTGTATAAGCTCTCTCACACACACAGACATAAATTTGCATGTATATACATATATTGCTGTTGTGTCTTCACCAGGTCTCTATTGAGAATGATCAGCTTTCTCAATGAGATTACCTTTATAAATAAACCCCTTTTGGTTTGAAAACATTTTCCCTACATGTTGACTTATATGTGAGAGTGTTAGAACATGGTTTGATTAACCATTCAGGAGACAGGGGCCCTTAAAGTTGACTCATATTGGCTGACCCCCTACCCCTAAACACACAAAATAAATATAACAGTATGGTTCTCTGAGTACAAGGTTATCCACAATCATGTGAAGTGGGAAGTGTGAAGGAACTGGATACAGCGTTGGAGGCGGGGCTGCTCAGTGGTGCACAAACCCAAAAAAGTCTGACTTCTGTAAATAAAATTACCAAGCTCTTTCACACTGCCTCTGCACCGTAAGGCCTATAGAGCAAAAGCGCTAAAGACTTCTGCCAACTTTCGGTTTAGCTCTTTCTTGAATGGTGCCCCTCTAGACTTTCCAAATGTTATCGGACAAATATAATTAAATTCTGACAGTGAAACCAGTCATTTAAAAGGGGTTGTGACGTTAAAAAAATTCACAGATTTATAGACGTCTCTATCACTATGTAAGTCTAAGAGGAAAAGGCTTTTGCACACAATGGCATCATGTGATAGTAGGTTGTAGCTGTAATTCCACGGTTTAACCCCCATATCAAATTGGCTTCAAAACCCGGCACTCTTCTGGGGCTTGGATCATCCTCATCCACATTTAGGTTCTGTGTTTACTTTCATTGTGACTCATTCTAAAATGATTCATGTAAGCATTTTGTTTATTTTGAAATGAGGCTCATGCAAATTGCATTGATATACATTGGTTTGCATGGATCCCTGTTTTCCCCAAAACACTACAACAGAGGTGTACAAATGTAATGGCCACATTTATGGGAAATACCCTGAAATACCTTAGATTATTCCTTTAAAGATGGAGACTCCTGGATTAGCATTATTTAGGTCAATTGATCAAACAACTTATACAGGTGCAGCTCAAAATGCACCAGCTCCACACGTTTTAGGGACCCTATTATCTAGGGTCAAAGGGTCAAACACTAGGGAAATCTAAGGTCTGAATTTGGAATTGTTATTTCTGCTCACTGGGCACATCTCCTCACATCACACATCACATCTCTCCCCTCTCCTCCTGGAGTAGGCTTTCCTTTGCCCTCAAACAGTCATACATAAAACACAAACAAATTCACACATGTACACACTCACTCACACAACAGGGCCCTGAAGTATGGCTTTCCCATTGCCCCTGTCCACACAAAGTAGCTTGTCAGCTCTGATTATCAGCACTGTTCCCTGTTTGCTTCAGGAGCTTCTATTTTAGATCTGTTTTCCTCTTTGCAAGTGAGCATACAAACACAGGCTTTGCTTAGACTTGTCATTTCAAAATGATCAGCTGTAATCTGTTCATAAACATGCAACGCTATGGTAAATGCACTGTTGTGTCCGAACACTTGGCCTGAAAGTGTGTGTTGTGGGTGCAGCTGCTGTGGCCATTTACATTTGAAAAATTATAATTTAATGTACATTGTCTATATAATGCATGCTGTTTTTCACCCATACTGTTAGAGTGCATTATGTAAAATTCTGAGGTCACCCTAATTATTCACCATCTGTCACATAATATGAACTTAATGCTTCTGAACAGAGTGATAGCTAATTGTTCTGTGTTGAGATAGCAAATGTGATGAGACCCAGCAGTACGGCAAGACCAGAATGAGGAACCGAGACAGGCATAAAGACACAGCGAGAGATAAAACTACATGTGGCAGTAAGAGTGTATAAATGTGGAAACAGTGACAAATGTACTTAATTTCTCTCTGGCACATCCCATGTTGCTGATAGTGCTCTGAGACAGGTACATGTGACAGTGGAAACAGTGAAAACCAACAGAGAATGGCAGAGAGAGAGTCACGGACAGGCTGTGTCCCAAAGGAAGAAAGAGGGAGATACAGAGCGAGAGCAACATCTACACAGAGAGAGAAAGGGGTGAGTTCTGTGTGATTCATGGGGACTTTTACTGCTTCAGAAAGGTGTCGCTTCCCATCACAGTTCAGAATCAGCTTGGTGCAGCACATAGTAGCAGGTAATACTCCCTCCTCCTCGCTTTATCTCGCCGCCTTCCCCTTTCACTCTCTCATCTGTCTTTTCTCTTCCTCTCAGAATTGCAAAAACAAACACACAAATAAAAGATTGAATTTAAAAGAGAGATTCCTGAGCAAGACAACCTCAAAGAGTGACCTGAAAGCAGTGCTGCTGCATTCTCAAAGGAAAGAGCGTCATGTATCTAAGTAACACTGACAAAGCACTGACTGAGGTTTATAGAATGAACAAAGGCAGCGTGTGGAGCTGGTGCATCAAATGTCAAGGACGGATAAAAAAAATAAAAAATTGACTTCGGGGAGAATCCAAAGGAATTCAAATTACTTCCACTGAGTAACAATGTTGTAGCATGAGCTCTATTGTTTTTAAAAAAAGTTGGGAAAATCTTAGATCTAAGACATTTATATACTGTATATTCTTTGGCATAACAAAGTGATTTACCCCTTATTATAATAAAATTAATCAAGCTTTAGCCCTTAAGGGCACCAAACTCACTGGCCGTAACATGGAGCATCGTGACATTTGCCACAAGATTATTGACCAGGAACAAATGCACACTTCACATTGAATCTGTGCACCCTAACCTTGGCTACCTGTCCATTTCCTCATTATTAATGGTCATCACATGATAAAGCATATCTTTTAAAAACCCTGTGTTGCTTCACAGCTCCTTGGGTCATCTAACCAAACGCTTTTAGTATCTATAGTGGAGACTAAAAGGGAAAAAATACATCTTTAAAATAATCAAAACTAATCATTTTAGCCTTGCTTTTACATTTACTTGAGTATAACTTGCTTGATGTATATTTAACTTACTCATAGATTCTTATCAATTTGTTTTAATTGCTCCTTTAATTGCTTATCTCATTTTCATTATGTATGCCTTTGTTCCCTCTATATTCCTTGTGAGCATATTGTAAACGTGATCATAAAAAAGTGCACTACAAAGAGAGACAAGGCTGTTCATTTACAACACACATTAAATAGATAGTATATTCTCTGAATTCTCCCCTCTCACTGTCTCACACATCAGTTGGCACAGTTTGTCACTGCTGAGCTTATTTAGACTATATCTTATGTAGAACTATGAATAGAACACAGAAAAATAAAGGCATTAAACTACAACCTAGCATCGCTAATCAAATGATCACTCCTAAATATTCCTAAAGTGACTTGTCTTTATATCTTGTTTATAGCATAATTACTTATATAAACTATGTAATAGGAGTCTAAGTTAAAGCATCGCCCCTCTATATTGGTTACAGTTGTAAATTTATATACAATAAGGTGCCGATTTATGCGTACCAGTTAACTAAGAGAGGTGAATGAAAATTCCTGCAGCCATATTTATGTAATCTTCACCTCTACCACATGGTAGAAATTATGTTCCTCCTCCCTAGTTGATGGTCACCTCTCATAAAGAAAAACTGGGGAAATGGGTTACACCAAAATTCCCCCCCCCCCATCTATTATTTTAGCAATCTGCATGCTAATGCTGTTACATCCTAAAACACTGAGTAACAGACAGATTTGGTCATGATTCACTTTAGTTGGCAAAATACTCTTGACAAACTTTCCTTCTCAATAAACATTTTAAATCATTTTGAATCAACTTTGCCATTTACAGCAATTAATATTAAAATCAGGTTTTTGAGAGAAATATTACGCCACATTTCCTCTTATGTCTATGACTAGGGGGACACATTGTTAACAACACATCACAGCCTGGGAGAGACAGTTCAATCAATCAGATGATAAAGTCTAGCTTTAAATGTTTCATTGGTTGCTTTCACCAAGAAGGACATGTGACCTCTTAACAGACGGGAAGTCAACGTTTACGCAGATACTGCCTTTACTTTACCTCTATGCATTGATTTTTCAGGATTGAGGGGACTTTATTTCTGGGATTTTTATCTTTAGGTGTAATATTTGTAATATTTATGTGACCCCGGAGCTGTAGTCAGCAGTGTTACATGTAGCCACTTATACACAATATATATTTCTCTACTCCTAGAAATGGCACAAGAAAAGGCATTGCATTGATTTTGTGGGTTCAATATTTTACTACCACAACTTGAATTATCCGCAGCTTTAAATCGAACCAGGCACTTTAGAAAAGTTATCCTCTGACAAAAGAGCAAGGCCAACACTTTTTTTCCCTTTATCATAGATATAGGTAGGTGACAACATGCAAAGTGCAAATGCATATTATTTTATCTTTTACTATATCCTGCATTTTTTCATGTTAGTATTGACCTTTAGAGTTAAGGCTTCAAAAAGCAGATGGAAAAAGCTCTATTTTGTCTATCGATATGCAAGGAATTCTTCAGAAAATGTGCTCAATGTACCACTTATAGTACCACTTATAATACTCTGTTGCTCAAACCACCGATAACTGCCTTCCTCCTCTCATTGACTGCAATGTTAAATATTTTCAGCATTCACGGCCGCAGACAGAATACGCCAGGATGTCAAAACTGTGATTTAGCAATCTTTTAAACTTTTTTCACACAAAAAAAACGTATCTCTATGTTGACCAAAGCCTCATAATAATCAAAGTGAAGACATTTTAACAATACAAGTCATAGTTTTTCTGTGAGTTGGAGTTGTTTTGAAGCATGCTTTCAGTATAGAGACCAATGCTTCTGTTTGACCTACATATGAACTGCGGGCCATCTCCATGGCATCTGTTGGTTTGTTGCAGCTGGGTGATGAGGTCAAACAGAACTCATCTGGGAACCGTAGGGTCAAAGCTTTGATTCCTATGTTATGTTCATGGACCTCGGATTAAGCTTTCTTATGTTTTGAGAAAAAATTAAGATTACATAATTAAATAATAATAAAACAACCATCAGAGGGCGCCATACATCCATTACGGTAGCTAGCTAGCTATGGAGTAAATTGAACCACACATGCACATTCCTTATTTGGAACAACCAAGTCAGACGCCATAGTACATTGGCTTTCTGATTGGCTCTCAGAGAGCTGGCTCGTTATCAAGCTTCAGCTGATTAATAAGGAGCAGAGCATTAGACTCAGGTGTGTTAGAGCAGAGAGAAACCTAAAACATGCAGGACAGTAGCTCTCCGGGAGCAGGATTGGACACCTCTTTTCTATCATGTACTACTACAGCCTTTTCTACTACTACTACTACTACTACTACTTCTAGCCAACTTCTGCTTTTACTACTTTTGACCTTAGCATGGGGATGTGCACCAAGTATCAGAATGGGTAAAAGTCAAGCCCACAGTTAAAATTTCTTGCAGAATTTTCTGGTTTTATTATTTTTCCGTAAATACAATGTCTTGTCTCCCCCTCTGTCATGAGCCCCTTATACAGTAGGTTACCAGTGCTAGTCATTAATATCTTTCTGATACTGTTATGTGGCCATGTTTTTTTGAGGATTAGCTCTATAAGCAAATACTGTTAGTAACATCCATCTCTGAAACACTTAAAATAAAACACTAATATGTGTTTTATTTTGTTTTATAGTGTGTGGTTTTAACGTCTTTCTTTTCCGTCTATCTCTCTTTTAGACTCTGAAAGTAGCTCTCAGAGATGTAGAGAAAATGTTGCTAAAAAATTAGCCTGTGATCCTTTGGCGCAGCATATATGAATGCAGCGGCTGCTCCGGGTCTGATAAACATGCTGCTAAATGCTGATTTTAATTTTGATACATCTACAGAAAATGCTGGAGTCTAGGAAACTCTTGAAGACTGTGAAGCCACTCTTACAGAGAAGCTAGGCAGCTTCAATTCTCCTTAAACCTACCAATCATGAATAACAGCTCATCTGCCGAATTGACATCTCCTCTCTCCAGTGTCTCCTCAGTGGGACGGCAGCAGTAAGTGGTGCTGCAGCTTTGGCCTCTGGTTCTCGTAGCAGGGTAATGCTGTCAACCAGAAGAAGGAAACACCAGAGGCAGTGTGAGAAGAAACGTAGTCTAGACCAGCTCTCCAGACTGTTTTCACAGCAAATGCACGCTGCCTCAACATGAACTGGATCAGGATCATAGAAGTCTAGTTTTGTCTCAGATCACTTGAAAAGATAAGGATTTTTTGCCCAACAATGCCAAAAATAAACTGCCTACCCCAGGTTTAACTTGACATAAATATTTCATTAAGTTCCATATAGATTCTGTCAGGATAGGAATACAAACAAATGTATCCAAAAGAGCTTGAGTAGACTCTGACTCCTACGCATGCGCAAAGTTTCCAGACCAAAAATGTACTGCAGGGTGTTTACAGTACAGGTGTGCTGAAATTCACTAATGTCCTTTCTAAATGCAGTTTCAATTGCATTTGCTGAGAAATTAAAATACCAGGTCTATGTCACTGCTCTGCTGTGTGTGTGTGTGTGTGTGTGTGTGTGTGGGGGGGGGGGGGGGGTTATATTATGTCATATTACATTATGTGTTAGATTAGATCAGATAAGATTAGAGGAAACCTTAATTATCTCCATGACCTTAATGATCTCCTTTGGGACTTTGCGGCAAAGATTATGTTTAGTGCTGTTCTGACTGTCTAGGTGCACAGAGCACAGAGAGATAGTGTGTTGTATGTGTGTGTTTAATCCATACTGTGTTTATACACACTTGACATTCATGCCAGACTGAGTAATACCTAACTCATGTTCAATGTTTAATCTTATGTGTCAAAAGCCAGATGTGGTGTGTGTCAACAAAGAAAAGGTTAACCTCCCCCTACGATTGACTATAAGAGGACAGAAAGAGACAGATCACTACAGAGTGATCACACACAACACAAACACACACACACACACACACACACATGCATGCATGCATGCACGCGCACACACAGAAAAACAAACACATAACCTGAGGCTACCCATTTTTTCGTATCCAAACAACTTTTGACAAAGCTGAAGTGAGCCTCTTGATCAGCAGTGCTCTCGTTGCTTGAGGGCAAACAATAATAGACCATCACAACACATTTTGCTTGCGCATCATCAAACATGAATCAAAGCAAGAATATGGAGTCGTACAGTACATTCCTATGTGACTCAGGTTTGGTGTATTTTTCTACAAACACACAGGCACGCGCACACACACACACACACACACACACACACACACACACACACACACACACACACACACACACACACACACACACACACACATATACAAGTCTAAAGGGTCAATATAAACTCAAAAGGGACTAGATCACCCACTAAGTTGTTTATACTGTAAGTGTAGTGACCTTTGGAGGTGATGATGCCTCTATTTTATGGGAAGGTAGACAAAGCAAAAGTAGATGTTATTACAAAAGAATGTTTCTTCTCCATAATGCAGATATTTCCTGGAATAAACAGTGTTGAGACCATCCAGGAGTGTGTCTTTGCCTACTAAATAACACAACGCAGAGTTAGACCCACTACACAAGGACCATAACAAAGGAGTCCGGGTTAGTCCGCTCAACACAGCCTATCTGGTCAGCCAGCTGGCGTTGTGCGTCCTGCGCGTTGCTCTGTGGTGGAATGTAAACACAGACCAGCATGAATGAAGCGAACTCAAGGTTGTTTGTAGTTGATGATGTAAGTTTCCAGAGCAGGATAACAATATTTCAGGATCACTGTAACATCTTTACACCAGCCACTGTTGCTGTAAAAACAAATTTTCCCCGAAGAGCTCTGTGTCGCGGTCCGCTCTGAACAGCTGGAAGCCTGCCCGCTGCAGCGCAGAGTCCGGAAATGATCCACACAGCAAACTTTCAGTGAAGCATGAAACAGAAGATGAGGAAAAGTCTCTGTTCTTTCTCACCAGTAGCTGAAGTTCGTCCTCGTAGCCCACGTCTACAAAGCCGCTGAAGCGCACCGGCTCTTCTTCCCCTCCTGTGCCATTTCACTACATGAGCAAAGGTGAGCGCACCTTTGACCAAAATGTCCAGTATTTCCACGGATGGGATGAGAATATTGGGAAATCCACAGGAGTTGTTTCCCTGATGCTCATGGGCACTTCTCTGGAGAAAGAGTTTTGAGTGATATAACAAAACACTGAATTAACTAACAAAACGAGATCAATTGTTGCGCAGCAAAACACCTGGATATCACCAGGGATGTTCTACAGACACTCAGATTGCAATACTTAAAATTAGAGAAGTAGAAGTGCTTTCATTAGTGGGTCTTATGATCACTCACCAATGTTTTAACTCACTCTTTGATAGATAGTACCTTAAAAGACAATTAAATAGATGAAAATCTTGCAGATTACAATTAAAACATATTCTTTGCCCTACTGTTGACACATTTTGGACAGCAAAGGTGTAGGTCGGTTGATCAATTGTTTTGTCAGTATGCCTATTGCTGTTGCTACTTTCATAAGGCTGTGTGTCCTCAAAGACATTTTATCCATGCTGAATATGGCAGACATAATTCTGTAAACATCCAGCAAAGGCAGAGCCTCACATGATCTCTCGTTATTGCAAGAACCCCTCAGTTGAATGAGGTAGAATAGCTGCTCTGAATGAAGACTGATGCACATAGGTAGAGAGGACAGATATATATTAAGATACATACGCTCCTACATAATTTCTCCTTTGCTGTTGTTGTTTATTAGCATTTGTAGGCTACATAAAGGAAGTAACGGTTGGTCTTTGTGGTAGTCCATGTATCTCTCCCCTCCTCGACTGTGATTCAACGGCTCTTCACTGCTGCTGTTTAAATCAGACTGTGAACATTCTATTGCAAATAATAAACAACGCTACAAGGTAGAGTTCTGTCAGCGCACTGTCGACGATATAGTTCATTGAGGGATAAAAAATCAGATCCCACCCGCCCACCCCCCCCCACCATTGACCTATCGATGGGATGAAATGTAGCTAGAACTTCAGTCAACCAAGACTTTCTTTGGTTAACTACAGCCCTAGTTTTCTTACCTTCTGTGCGAGAGCAGTAACTCACAGTTTTACAGTCAACAGGAAATCACAGTGATCTGGGAATTGTATTACCTTTGTAATCTAGTAAGAAACTACGCACCGAAGTATTTCAGTCTCAATACCGATACCCTGGCAATAATTATTCATAGTTATTTTACAAGATAATCTGTAACCATGTATTGTAATGTTATATAGTAAATTCCAAGGTGTCAAAGCTTACACCTGTAGCAGTTCTTTCTCCTTCCATCAGAGCAGATGATACACAAAAGAAGCACCGACAGATCACCAGAGACATTCTGTTCACATATGTTTTTATCATTTTAGAATAATTTCAGACAAAATACTTCCTGTCCCTGTTACATTTATGTCTTTAAACTAAACTTAACTCAGTATGAATAAATGAACACAACAAAAAAGTATGTTGTTTATTTTTATTATTCATTTAGACATTTTTCATTTTATTTTGTTGTGTAAAGCCAGCGTGTATTTAGCTGTTATAATGAAGTCACACAGAACCCACATAATAAGGCCACCCATCCACCCCCTCAAGCGGGCAAGGCAAAGCTCCCCCAACTTAACCCTTTACCGGGTAAAAGAGGAAGAAACCTTGAGAAGGAACACACAAGAGGGGAACCCCCTTCCAAGGCTGATGGGTACCTGGAGGCGTCTATCACTCTTCCAACCCACTTTAGATGAAACAACAGTGTTGACGGATGTGTTGCCTTGGAAACCATGCTCATGCAGGTCCCAAGAAAATGGCGGCAGCAGTAGCTGCAATATGGAGCACTTAATTTCATGAGGGACGGAGCACCAGGTGTGCTAATTAGCTAATTCTGGTCTCATTTGTGGTCTGATAAACAAGCTGGGAAAGCTACTTGGAAAATGTGAAAACTGCAGTAAGCTACTAGTTACTCCTTCAGTACACTGACAGTGTTTTGCCATTAATGGTTTGTTTAGGCAAAGAATCGTGACAAATAGGGTTAGGCACCACATCTTGGTGATGATTAATGTCATGTGTTTTGGGACCCCAAAAAATAAATAAATAAATAAAGCTACTGAAAAGCTGCTTGATTCACCACACTACTGAGAAATGCAATTTAACTAGTGCTTCCCAACACTGTGCAGAACTGGCTTTGGTTTCATCTAAAGTGGGTTGCAAACATGATAGACACTACCTGGTGGGCTGCATGACAAACATTAGATCAGGGCTGAATTTTCAAGCATCTCAAAATCACTTTGGGATGATTAGTATTATTTTGGGAGTCTTAATTATGATACACGTGAGGAACCACTTTGGTCTAAGTTTGAGGTGTGATAGTGTGATTTCATGTATGATTAAAATACAAAATAAATAGTATAAATACGAATAAATATGTTTGTGAAATTAGATTAAAAGAGTAAAACAATTCATTGCAAGTATTTTAGGTGGTAAAAGACGTGTTCAAGAGTTAAAACCATTCTAATTCATTTTAGGTGATAAAAACATCCGTATAGTGACACCAAGTCATTACAGTGCACTTTGGATCTGTGTTCTGTGATTGATTAGTTTATCCTGCAGGCCTGAAGGGGGAGCCCTTGCCGCACGATGCTTCACCGTGTGTGTTTTATTCATTCACATTTCCCTCTTCAGGTAAGAAAAACACGGTCAAAGCATGATGTGGTTGTGCTATATTTTTGTTTACAATGCATGAATGCCCTGACGTGAAGCAGAGTCGCGCAGAAAAAGTTATTTTGTTGTTTAGTTCTCGTGTAGCTCTTAGTGTAGTATTAGCTAGTTAGCCAATGACATGTGGCTCACGGAGTACTGTTTAGGTGTGAGAAGACACGGTGTGTGCGCGCGTGTAGCGAACAAGAGAGAAAGAAGCTAAGTAAAGATATGTTTATACATAATGGTTATGTTGAGTCATGTACAGTATACTCAGGTATTATTTAATAAAATGGAGTATATAGTATGTGTAAGTAAGTATATTAAGTGCAATATGTATACAGTTTTTTTGATACTTTGTATTGATAACGCCATGTTGATACATGTGAATGTAACATGGATAAATAATGTTTATGTTTTCACTTATAATGAAGCTGGCAAAAGGTTCAACACTGTGTCTGTTTTATTCATTCACATTTCCCTCTTCAGGGACACTACATTGAGGCTCCTATCTGCAAACGCCTGTATCTTATGATATGAGCAGCATGTGCTAAATGAGGGCAAGTGGGGTTGCGGGAGCCAAAGGTTGTACCCTTAATGCCTACAATCTTCCTATCTAGCACTGGCTTTACTCTTTCTCTGTCTGTCCACAGAACTCTCCCTCCTTTACTCCTCTCAGGTGATCTGTCCGGCTCAATCCACCTCTGCTCCAGATCATGAACTTTTAGTGGTGAGGGTTTAGTCTTGCTACTCTCTGTTCCTGGTTCCCCTGGTTTGTTGGAGCGTCCTGACTTTGGTACACTGGTTGCTTTATGTTTTGGTTTTGCCTTTGCTGACCCAGAGGCTCTGCGTGCTGGAAATCTGCTGCTGGTCTTTTCTGGTACCACCTCCCTGTTCATTGGCGACCCTTTTTTGGGTTTAGGGGACACATCCTTACCAGATATCAGGTCACCTCTGGTTTTCTTACGTGGAATAGGTGGAAGAACAAGCCTGTGTGTCACTACTGGTACTGGGGTACTCTGAAGTTTAGAGGGCTTTTGGGATTTGCCAGCTGAAACACATCTAGGTGCCGTTTTTTGGGGAATTGGTGGCAGTATGGGCTGGTGTGATTCCAGTGTCTTCTTGACCTCATCTGTGGTTTTCTTACCCTGTTTTTGACAAGGAGGCCTCACCGTGGACACTCTACGTGTTTTTATGCTGCCATCACAGGGAAGTGGTGCAGCCTTCCTTTCTCCTTTAACCACAAGAAAAGGTGGTGGAACATTCTTCCCAAACTTTCTTCCATCACGGGGAGGTGGTTTTGGGGTAGCAGAGGGCTTCTTGTTTTTTCCAGATTTTTTTCCAGCAGAAGATGCTAAATCTGAGTAGAGCCTCTTCATGGCCTCATCTACCTCGGTGTGAGATGGAACTTGTGGTGACGTCTCTGTGGTGGTGATTGGAGTTGATGTCCTGAACTTATACTCTGCAAAAGGCCATATACGAAAACATAACATTAGTACATACTACATCTTTTAAACATGTATAAGTAGTCACAAAATGCATTGAGCTGTATTAATTTTAGTGATAACCCATTTTTAAATACGTTTTCCTTGAGCTTGCTAATTAGGGCTGCAGCTTTCAAATATTTTTGTAATACAGTTTTCTACTTATTTTTCCATCGATTAATCGAGTTATTGAATAAAAAATAATTTTGAAAAAAAAAAAAGATATTTGTACTGTGTACATACTTTACTAACTATTACTAACAAATAATATATTATGTCTGGGGTAGGGTTGGTGTGGTAACCTAACACAGGGGTGTCTGTGTGTTTGTTTGTGTGTGCATGTGTGCCTGAGGGAGAGTGAGAGAGACGAGGTGTGTGTGTGTGTGTGTGGCAATGCTCTTGCAATTTACCATAAATAAGTTGACTATTTATACAATTCAAACTGGTGCATAAAATTCTATGTGAAACACGTGTTTACTGACACATTTCCTCAAAAAAAAAACATGAAGACTGATCAGGTAGGAAGCCTAGCCTTGATTTGAATCTTCTAAACGATTTTCCAGTGTTTGACAGCTAAGAATGGTTTATATAATTATTCAATATTTAATTTTGATCAGGGGTGCGGTATAATGTTATTTTGATGGTCATTGTGAATTTCATTTAAAATTCCATACTGACCCACATACAAGTTACTAAATAATAACTTGTATTTAATAAATATTGGAAGAATTATAATCATATTCTCGCCTTCAAAGCTGTGTTGTGTTGCCATTGTTGAAATATTTGGATTTTATGACTCTGTGAAACCTGAAACTAGCATTATACTATCTACTACAAGTACTAATACATATGATCTATTAAGGGTCTTGAACAGATTAGCTTGGGACATGACAAATTATAACTTAAAATACTATATTTCATATATCATAACACTAGCTTACCCCACATCTCTTGGTAGTTGAAGGACACAATCTTGGGATCAGTTTCAGGGTGAGATTCTCTAAAACTCATCAACTCCGACAAATACTGCATTATAAACTCAGGGACGTCGGCCGGTTGTGAGAGGAGTGTCGCTCTGGAAATACACTCCATTGTGCTCTTCAGTCCATACGGACACAAACTCTGGATATCCATCTCTTAAGTCTCTTCGAAAGTACTCTTTCCTACTGTAAAGTCACTGTTAATGGCTGTGTGATCTGAAATGAGCTCTCAACTTAGAACCCCCCTCTTATAGAATGCCTTTTTGATGTCATTGTGTGTGGAACATCGTTGTGTTCTAAGTTCTATTTCTGTTGTCACCTTTTGTCTTTGGCTCATTTTCGCTCATTTTTACCAGCCTGATTTAGAATAATGAATATGTTTTTCATTGTTTATAATCTATAACAATCATTTTAATTTAGTTTAGTTCCTGGTTCGTATCCCGGCTGGGGCCCTTCTGCGTGGGTTTTCTCCAGGTTTTCCGGCTTCCTCCCACAGTCCAAAGACATGCACATGTTAGGTTAATTGATGACTCTAAATTGCCCGTAGGTGTGAATGGTTCTCTCTGTTTGTCTCTATGTGCCCTGTGATGTATGTACCCTGCCTCACACCCAATGTCAGCTGGGATCAAGCCCCCCCGCGACCCCCATAGGGACAAGCGGTTGAAGATTAATGAAAAATGTATAAATGATTGCAGCTGCAGTTGTTGGTGTTATAGAAATATTCACCTGTCGACATCTGTCACAAAAAAAATGCAAATAAGATATCACCTTCAGTAACTATTTCAAAACACACTCTCTGCCTCACTAATGGGATTTTATTTGCTAATAATTCATCACATCATTATGAAGGTCTTTGCCTCTTTCTTGCAAATTTAAGTCTGTTCCCTTTGTCCCAGCCAGACCCTAACCTTGTCTGACCCGATCAGTACCGGAAACCTCGTCTGTTCAGGTCCCTGACCAAAGGTGTATGGGGTGGGGCAGTAGTAGCTCAGTCCATAGGCGACTGGGCTGGGAACCGGAGGTTTGCTGGTTCGAGTCCCTGTGTGGACTGGTGGCTGGAGAGGTGCCAGTTCATCTCCCAACTGCTTGGGGCGCCGGTCACTGGCAGCCCCCTTGCTCTAACATCTCTCCGTTGGTTGCATGTATATATATATATAATATATATATATATATATATAATATATATATTTCGTAAAATGAAAAAAATAATAGGGGGAATAATAGCGGGACTAATAAAGGAAATCTTCTTCTATCCTGACCCTAACCATACAGGGTCAACAACAGGGTCTCCTCACATACGTAGAACAAATCGGGTTTCATATCATCAGGCAGTCAAACTGACGTTTACTCCTCAGCAAGCTTTCTGAACATTTTCCCTCAAAACTGCCGGCAGCAGCTGAAAACAACGCTATGTAACTGAATCCAAACAATAGCCTAAAGTTACGTGGTGGAAAAAACTAAGCTGAAAGACTATAAAGCCTCTGTGGGTTCACTTGTTTTCCTCTTTCTCACTCATGTCACGCTTCTCAGACAAAAAGTGTCAGCCTGCAGCAAGCAGAAGAGGGGGTAAAGGTTTCTAAGACAAGGATGAATTGAAGGCTGGCACATATACACTGTGTGTTGTCAGTATATTCTTTATTTTGTTCTCTGCACTGAAAATGGAGTAATATATCCACACATACATATCAATATGAGCCAAGTGACAAGATTACTGTGATGAAAACCATTTTTTAAACTGCACAAATATTGTCACTGAACAAAAGGGAAAAAAACAAGATAAAGCTGACAGTGGTTCTTCCAAATCCCTGTGCTATAACAGAAGAAATATGGACTCAGCAGGTGTCTGTGCCTGTGCTCTATTGGATTTATTTTGAGAGACATCTCAGCCCAAAAGGCAAGGCTCTCCTGTGTCACTGTAGGATCAGGATGAGGATAAGGTCAAGATATACAAACAGGCAGAGCCATTGGGGATCCAGTCAGATGGAGGAGGAAGCATGAAGCTGTTTTTCTCTTACTTGGTATTTGTTATATCTAAGCTTGAAATATACCCTGCAATTATTTATTTTTTTCACAAGCACCTTAAAAAACATCCTAAATGTACTCACCAGTTTGCAACACCACTGTTTAATATCCTATACCTCAACTGCTATTCTTATTAATCTGTATATTTTATCTTTATTTGTTATATATATATATATATATATATATATATATATATATTAAATGCGATTTAGACGTTGCTGCACAATTGGCAGTGACAATAAAGAGATTCTGATTCTGAATAGAGGTCCAAAATAACAACAGAGTGTAGAAGACATCATTTTTTGCTCCAATCTTATAGGGCATGGCGAGTATTGCATTACCTCGCATCATTATAATTGTGACTAATTGATGCAAATAAAACAAAATAAGCAGTGTAAAATATCAACACTAAACATGCAAACTGCATTCGAAGCACCGCGATCATTTATTGTACATCATCGACTCCCTCCGTCACAACTTAAATACAAGTTACTCAAATACACATGAAACACATCACTATCAGACCCAGCAGTGTGATGAGGAGTGTGAGACAGAGCTGACACCTGAGACTCCAGAAAGGCAGCAAAGCCAGTGTGCCAGGCCCCTTAGCTTGTACACTGTTCAAGCACCATGGCCTGGGAAAACGCCCCAAGCAGTGGTGGACAGAATGAAGCAGATGGGACAATACTGCACTCTGGTGGACTAGGACAAGTGTGTTTCAAGGGTTCTTCAAGTTAAAATTAAAACTTTTAAAGACTTTAAATGCCACTTAAAATGAAATTTAATGCCAACTTCACAGTCATACTGGCAAAGGTATGAAGGATATAATGGAAAACAATTATTTACCATTACATGCATTTTACACTCACATTCATATTTAATACACAATAGTTTTAGACATCCATGTGAAAAGATGACACCTTTGTTTGTGCTTTCTTTGCTTTCTGTGACTCACCTTACATCGACATTGTTTACGAACTCTTTGTTAGCTGGTTCAGTAATTTCATACTAAACGTTGTGCCTTAAAAATGACAAAACTTGAATGAATGTTCTGAACCCTGAGGACATTTAGTATGCATATCAAAGTCATTTATTAGGTGAATGTTTAAATGACTCCATAGATATGGATGATTGCAATGTTGTAACCAGATGTCATCTGCAAGATGGTGAAGATTGAATATTTAAATAGCCCCGTAGTGATGCTGCAATTGCTTCTTTATGCTTATTTGAATTGCATAACATATTTATCAGCTTTTTATGTATTATAGTGTATATACAATTAGAAATTGCTGCCAATGATCCTAAGCACAGTCACATCCAAAAGGGAACAATGCCATGGCAACAGTAAAAAGAAATTAAAAAGTAATTTAAAAAAAAAGTCTAGATTTGCCTCACTCGTGATCAACATGAATGTGATTGGAATCTACAAGTGTGGGTGACTGGTTTTTCTCTCTATTATGTGCCTCATTGCAGCTTCTTCTCATCTGAATGAATTGCTTTCCTCATCCATCATTGTTCATTAGCAACAATTCTTTCACACCCCCAGCTCGCAGTGCCTGATTACAATGGTTCTTTCTGCCTACACATTCCTATAAATGCATACCACTGAGCTGGTAAACACAACCTGTCGCCAATCAACAAAATCTGTGGCACATCTTACATTTATTATTGCCCAGATCAGTTTGCAAAAACAAAGCAGCTCATGGACACAGAAACACACGACGTACCTCATGAAGGACGTGTTCCTTTAATCACGGATCATCAGAAACTATTGAAGGCTGCAAACCAATTTGATTTAAAAAAAATTAAAATAAATGAAATACTAAAGTACTGAAATTACTGCAAGTACATTTGCAGTATAAATTCAGCAGCAGACAGAAAATCTCTACATACAGTAACCAGTATTAAGTTTGGTCGTTATATCCAGTGGAGAGAGTGGTTGGTGCTGCAGTATAATAACCCGGGCTGCACTTTCCTTTGGGCTTCTCCAGCAATTAAATGCTACTGCAGCAAGACCACGACTAAAACAAACATCATACTAAAACATAGTTTATAATACGGCCAAATATCTCTCTTATTTTCTCATTCGTACAGTAGCGTGGTTAAATAGTTAATGGCACTATCCTGTTCTTCCCATTTATCTTGAGATCTAGTGACTGGGGATAGAGGGGGTTCAATATCTTGAGCAGTTTACCTCGCACTCAGATCTCCCTGGTTTGGACTGATAAGAATGTTTTTTTCTTGAGGGTATCACCACGGTAACACTGTATTATTCATTATGAAAAAAAAACAGTCATGATATTTAGAATATTATTCATAACAGGCTCTAAATGTCTGTATACCACAACAAAACAGATACACGGTATCAACTGTTGTTTCCATATGCCATCCTGATGCATTATTTTACTGTTTTCTGCCTTAGGTGACACTAACACCACTTATGAGTGCTCTATCTTGTTACTAGGATTGCTTATATGCTTGTATACATGTTGCTATAAACACTGAAACTCAGGAGCCCCTGAGTAAAACCTTTTTAATAGTGACCACAACTATCGGCAGAGGGCTGGGTGACTTAACAATTACGAACACCAGCCATTTTCAGAGCTGGAGCAAACTATCATCAGCTTGCTAATGAACCTGTTTTGCCCTGAACAATCATTTGCAGGCTAGACCTAAAAAACAGCAAATAACTATAAAATACCCAAATACTCTTTGTGCGGTTGTACACAAAAAGCAACACTCACAGCCCGATAAACTGTATTGCAATTATGTCACAGTGCACAGAGATTAGTGATGCTTTGTCCTCTGCAATATATTTGAAAATGTCCTAATAAGATGTAGAGACATATAAATAATCAATCCAGTGCAAGAGAAGAGCAAAGTTAAGCATTAAACTGTGGCTATATGCACTGCAGGCATACAGTTGCATTTACATTCTAATCCCATGCGCTGACATTTGCACAAGAAATGAATCATGCATGCAGAGAGCCATGCATATTCACAAAGCCACCAGGGATCCAATCCTAGGGAGTCCTCAACATACAGGCAAGATGCACACAAGGCAGTCTCAGGCAAGATCATTTCACACACACACATACACACATACACACACACAAACTCAGTCAATTACTCAAGAGTGCTTTATGTCAGTGCCTATGAGGCAAAGATAAAATGTTTAACATAGCCATTTACTGTGTTACTAAATGTCATTCAGACTAGAGTGTGATCATGTTTTTTAGGCCTTTAACACCCTACATGTTGCCAAGAGGCAATGTTAGACATTTGTGGTCAAACATGATTATTTAGTTTCATTTGATTAAATGATGACATTGATACATTTATGAAGGGCAATGCAAAGCACACTGATATTGATTGTTACTGGTTTTCTTTTCTCTTTTTCACATTCTTGGGTAGAGTTGTTGATTATATATAAAGAGGAGGAATAAAGTGGCTTAGTTGTAGGATGACTGATGATTAGACTAGTATAGATTTTACTGTTTTAATCTTCAAAAAAAAGGTTGTTCAATACAGAAGAACAGAGAACAGTTAGTTAAATCTGTATAAGTTCTAACAACTCTTACCTATCTGTTGTTTTAATCTTCAAATATTGTCAACTAAAATGCTGATCCAAAATTATTAGTAAGTTTATGCAATGGTGTTTTTAGGTGGGAAAAATGGTAGGAAAACAATAGTTACAATTTTTATATAATGCACTATTACACATTCACAGTCCTGTGCAGTTTAAGACAGGTGACTATCTGACATGGCAGACAACTGTCCTTAACTTGCTGTTCCACTGTGCCATACATTCGGGCAGCTATTTTAACTGCGTTGTCCTGCTTCTTTCATGTTTGAAATGCTCCCAAAAAAGATGCTTGAGGTCCTGTTCTTCAACAGATAAAGCATCATCTCCTCTGACCAGCTAGCAGTTAGCTGTCTATTATTGGGGAACCACTCCATGTTCAATCTCATTTTACAAGCGTTTTGATTTATAACATTATCCTGCAACTAGTTGACACCAAGGTTTTTAATCCCAAGTTTTCTTCAAAGCACAGAATTTCAAATGTTTGCTGTAGCGAATAATCCACATTCTTCAATGTGGCTGCAGTTACTTCTTCGTTAAAAGAGAAAACAAGCCAATGACACAACAGAACTTGGCCACAGCCAGTCACACGTAGCATCAAATGTGTGCCATACGCTTTCATTGCCAAAGGCTTTGGACATGCATATTGTTGTTTTTCCAACACAAGGGGCACTTGGTATTGTGAGTGAGCCCACATAGAGGTCTCTCTAGCCAAGCACAATTTTAAAACGATTATGACATTAAACTGTATAGTAATGATCAATAAAAGCAGCAATACATTAAAATAGAATTATATTTTTATTTGTTATTATATTTTTTTAAATGACTCATTACCACTAAAACCACACTTTTTTTCTGATGCCAGCAGGTGGGGCTTTGTCACATTTAAGATTCAGGCATATAGGAGATATACAGTACGTATAATTAAGAAATAATATATACAAGTAACATAGTTGCATCTCAGTAGAGTAGGAGGAGGGGCTATAAAGGGGTTGGGTTGAGATAAAATTCAAGTGTCCTGTTGATTCGCACAAAAACCGACTGCTTTACCTTCAAGTATAATGTCTGACATTATTGAAATACTGAAATATCAGCAGACTTACTGAAATCTTAGCTTCGAAAACACAGGAGGTTCCAAGTTAACGAACAGTGTTGCCAGCAGTGCTATGGGAACTCCAATTGCACTGAGCTGGTATTTATCAGAAAGCATAGTTAAAAAATCTGTTCAATAGGAAACATAGTTTGGTCATACATATTTACATTTTTACAATCAGCAACGAATAGGAATTTTATCAAGTAGTGCAACTACATGAAAAAAAGAAATGAGTAGGAGTAGAGGAAGGCCACCTGCAGCAGCACACTCCTGCTGAGGCTGGCATTTAATTAAAAGAGAGAGAGGGAGCTCTGCCCTTACCCAACCATAAATAAGCTTTTCAAAAACAGCCTAGAGCCTGTTTGTGAGTCAGTACATATTAGTTATACTCACCTGTTTTAGTACTGCCCTAAATGTTATTTACTCCTGGGGGCAGGGTCGCTTGTTGATGTTGCAGACGACTGTTTTTGCCTCATCATTTTTGCTATTTAAGCCTTTAATTATCTCTTCTTTGTTTCTTTACTTTTACATATATAAAATCATAAAAACATACGGCTTTATAGTGTTAACTTCATAAAACATATAGTGTCTTTCTTTACAGCAGCAATAGATAATAAATGCTTGTTAACGCGTCATCAAAATCAATCAGAAAATCCTTTTCCCAAACAACTCTCCCTCTCTCTCTGTCTCTCTGTCTCGCTCTCTCTCTCTCTCTCTCTCTCTCTCTCTCCTCTCTCTCTCTCTCTCTCTCTCTCTCTCTCTCTCTCTCTCTCTCTCTCTCTCTCTCTCTCTCTCTCTGTCTCTGTCTCTCTCTCTCTCTCTCTCTCTCTCTCTCTCTCTCTCTCTCTTCTTTTCGTTGTAATTGTGCAGTACGGCCTCTAAGTGTAGCTGTAAGTCTACAGTTGAGTCAAGCACCAGCAAGGTAAAAGGCATGCCCTCTGAAACTGAAAGCCCAGGGACGCCTTCTGGGCAGTGTAATGATGTGGAAGAGAAATATATGTTTCACAAAATATAATCATGAGCTGCTACAAAATGCTTTGATAATTTCTCAGCTACTCCTACTTTATGCTCACACATCTACACACCTGTGAAAATCATGTTGTCTGATGGAGTCACTGAGCAGCTCTCTCTACCACATAAGATGGGGGATAAATGCCCTCAGGGATGTAGTGCACCAAATATTTCTGAGGGGGCACAGTTTCACTCAAACATGATCATGAGTTATATCAATACTGAACAACAAAAACATGTGCATTCGTCAGTCAGGTGTACTATTTTGATATTTCTAAAGACAGGCAGAATATGATGAACAAGAAATAAGTTGCATTGGAGAAATCTTGAATACAATAGGTAAGAGGTAGATTGATTTTGCATCAGTAAATCATAACTTAAATGCACCTTAATGGCATTTCTTAATGGGGAACAGAATGTTAGCTGGGTCTTTTTGGTCGAAAATGAATTTAAACCAGTAATTTTAGGTCAATAGATAACTCTTTTAAGAAA
Organism: Echiichthys vipera; assembly: GCF_963691815.1. Lineage (NCBI taxonomy): Eukaryota > Metazoa > Chordata > Actinopteri > Perciformes > Trachinidae > Echiichthys > Echiichthys vipera. The sequence goes on from NC_139826.1 coordinate 16,374,730, forward strand.
AATTGTCATCAGCGAGTGTTGTGCTTTCTGACTTTGACAAACCTCCTGTAGAGCATATTGTGGGCAGATGACTTCTACTTTTGATCATCATGTTTGTTCTCATGTCGGGAGATAAAATCATTCAACAGGCACTCAAAAGAAGGATCTTATTTTCAGCAGGTGCTTTTATGTATCTGTGACAACATGAGTCTATAGAATAAGAAATTCAAGGCTCACTGCTATGTCATGCAACACATGTAAAAGCCTTTATTCACGTTTACATATTTTTAAAAAAACACTCACAGAAGACCAAAGCAGGGAGAAGAATGCAGATCTTATACTAGCAGTTACTAACTAAGTAAAGGTCAAGAACTATTCAGAATAAAATTAAATTGAAACTTTAAAAAAGAATTACTCATTATGCAAAACAACTATATATATATATATATATATATATATATATATATATATATATATATATATATATATATATATGTATATGTGTGTGTGTGTGTGTGTGTGTGTGTGTGTGTACAGTATATATATATATATATATATATATATATATATATATATATATATATATATATATGTGTGTGTGTGTGTGTGTGTTATAAAAAGTCAATTTAATTTAGATTTATTTATTTTTTAGGTTGTATTATTGTATTATTGTTGTATAAGTATTGATGCATTAACATGCTAGCTGTATTTTAATGTTGCTGCTCGTCTAAGGTGGCTTCTGGAGTTTCACTGCTGGTGTACTGGTTTTCTTCATACAAATATTTTCAAATATTCTCACAATAAATTATATAGTATAAGGTATTGTTGTGTATAAAAATGTATAAATTGCATCTTTTTAGTATCCCTGTAATCTTGTAATTCTTCTTTTATTTGTATTTATTATATTACAGTTCTTTGTATGGTTTTCTTCTTCTCCATTTGTCTTATCTAAATTTGAACTACTTCAAATACTGTTACAAGACTGAAACAGTCTAATCTTCAGTGTAGTAGTGCATTATACTTTGTCAGCTGGTCATATGTATTGTAAACTTGGAACGTGTTAAGTTACTAGAGCCGTCTAATAAATGTAATGGAATAAAAGGTACATTATTTTTTATTTAGTGGACAAACAATAAGAATAAAGTAAATATACCTGGATATTGAACACCTGCTTAAGTAAATGTGCTTAGTTGCTTTCAGCCACTGTCAACTTCACACCAGTCTTCCTAATGTTGAAGACATGTTCTCTATTGTGTTTTATATCAATCTACTTTGGGATAAAACACCATTTCAGTCGTACGCTGTGTAAAACACATACATGGGTTCAAGATGGCTTCCTTTTTTAAGAGCAGTGAATTATTGAGACAGAAAAAGAAGGAGGATGAGGGGGAGGGAGGACGGAAACTCTTTGTTTACTTTGCTTGATCAGACAGCCATATAGTCATTTAGTTGGTTCCTAATTGCTGAGTAATCGTCTGATTGTAACCATTTTCTCCATGCAATCTGTGTTAGCAAGCAAATACTTTAATCAGGTTTATATCAAACAGTTGCCTGTAAAAACATGACATTTACAACAGAGCGCTATAAAGCTGTGTAAGCCAATCAATAAGCACACACGCACTTATACACACATGCACGCAAACAAGCACAATGCATGATTTAATGTCAGCCTCTCTGCATGGAGCCGAGCCAAGCAGCAACACACCCTCTAACTCTCCTCTCCCACTCTCCATCTTTTCTTTCTCTGTCTCTCTTTTCATTTCCCTAAATGTGAGAAATATTTATACCTAAATGTCAAGTGTGCGAATGAGGTCCAAATGCCAGATTTATTCATGACTATGATTCATTATAATTAATGACTATTAAAAGAAAAACAATAATTTAATGACTGATTGATCTGTTTACAATTTATTATTATTATTATTATTATTATTTTCTTTATGTTACAGTACTAAAAGTATCTTGTTCCATGGTGGAAAAAAACACAAACTAGAGAGTGACCAAGTCAGAAGTTTAAGTTTTATTCCATTCATTTTTGTTTTGTTAATTTTTTTTACTTTTTACTTTCTTACCTTGAACATCAGTCAAATTTCAAGTCGTTCCCAAACCTTTGGAAAGCTGGGCCATATAGAATGCTGAAACCCAAAAAATGAATAATCCTCATTTTGAAGTGTAAGCTATTTTTGACTCACGTGTTTGCTTTATAGGTTTTAACACCATGCTGGTGTCCTGTACGGCTACAGTGTAAAATTATTTTGCAAATTTCATCAAACGTAGCGGCATGGTGCTATGGGGGTTAGCACCGTCGTCTCACAGCAAGAGGGTTCCTGCTTGGAGTTTTCATGTTTTCTGCATATCTGCGTGGGTTCTCTCCGGGTTCTCCGGTTTCCTCCCACAGTCCAAAGACATGCACATGTTAGGTTAATTGATGACTCTAAATTGCCAGTAGGTGTGAATGGTTGTCTGTCTCTGTTTGTCTCTATGTGCCCTGTGATAGACTGGCGTCCTGTCCAGGGTGTACCCCGCCTCACCCCCGATGTCAGCCCCCACTTTTTATGGTATAGTTGTGACATCAGAACCGTACAGAAGTCTTGATGGCATGTGTATATCTCTGCACCTGGACCGTAAATAAAAATACTCCCTTCTGCTAATTATTCCTTTAATCTCACACCTGAAACTACCTAATGCATATCATTTTTCTTGATTTTGGCTATTGAACATGTCCATTGGAGCCATTTTCGGTTGAAGCCCCTGTTCAACAGCATCTCAGTGGTAGCTGTATGAAAGGGGGTGATTTTTTCTGACTGTGTTTTCCAATGAGTTTTAAACAGCCATTTGTGAGATTGTGAAGCAATTGTTTTGTCACCAACAGCCCCCTTTTCAACCACAACACTTCTCCCACCACCAATTAGCGCTAAATAGCCTGTTGTTGAGTATTTTTGTGGCTGTATTCATGCACCACTTTAGTGTACTTCAGATATATGCTATTATGTTATTGACTGACATGACATTGAGGCTCCCTGGATCATCAATCAATCATGTGTTTCAGTCTGTTTGACAAACAGCAGCTCCTTTCATGTCATTAACTTTCCCTGCTGGTTATTGGATCAGCAAACACACTGTAGTGTGCATATTCCGCTCATGCACCATCATAAAATCACTGATCACACTTAGACTGAGCTCAGTGCACGGATGACTCAACCTATCAGTTAAAACATGGCATTGTAAAGTTCTGTGGGTCTAAATCAGTGCTTTATGGTGGTAAAACATTGGCTCTATTGCTTTTCTGTCTTTTTGTTTGCATCTTTATCTTTTGTCTGCCAACAGTTCTACAGCTGCATAATGGACCGACTTTTCTCTGTGGTCAGTGTATCCATGTGTTTTCCTCTTTGTCTATTTATTTCTTTCCTTTTTTTATTGATTACCTGGTTCTACTTTATATGGTCAGTCTTCACAAATTACCATGTTTGTTTGTTAAGGAGGTAGGTTTTATAAGCTCTTACAAGCTTTAATTAAGCATTCATCTTGACTGTATCTTAACTAACTGGAGAAGGTGTCTGTGGTGCAGATAAATGTCCCGGATATTAAAAATTTGCAATGTTTCCTTTATTCATCCATTCACAAGAAATCTTCATGGTAAAGACAATTGTTTAAATTATTCTCAGAGTAGGTGATTTTACAGAAATCAAACATACATATATATATATATATATTAAAGCTGTTGGGTTATATCTGTAATAAAGACTGTATTATATGTTCAGAAAGTATTGTTTCTTTTGCGTTGCTTTCTTCTTGATTCTTTTGTCAAAAACAGAGTGAGTGTGGTCTATATCTACTCTGTAAAGTGTCCTGAGATAACTTTTGTTATGATTTGGCACTATAAATAGACTTGAATTGAATTGAATTAATAAATCCACATAGCAATGCTGTAGCAATCAATCAAATTTTAAAACAACTTAATTCATTGGAAATTGACCATGCTTGTTATTGCCCTACTAGTCAAGTCAAGTCAATTTTATTTATACAGGGCAAAATGAAAACAGCAGTTATCTCATAACAATTTTAATATAGCAGGTCTTGACAATACTCTTTAATTCAACTTACAGAGATCCAACATTCCCTCATGAGTAAGCCCCGGCATTACGGCATTTCATACAGATTCACTTATTTTGTTGCGGTACTTTCGTTCCTTGTGGGCTGGTTCTTTGGCATCCAAGCGGCTCTGGACATCTTGTGGGAATTGTGAAATGGAAACGACGGCTGGCAGTCTGCAACACATAGGTTCTGGACTGCAATAGAGCAGGAGAACAACATTAACTTTACCATTTTGCAACCCTTTTAATGCAAATTAGGACCATAACACCTGAATGCAAGAAAGAAAAGGTGAAAAAAATGCACATGTTATACATAATACCTCTGGTTTGCTGGGGATACAGGAGCTTCACATGTTTGTTGTTCTGGATTGACTGCTTCCAAAGTCAGGGTGATCTACTTATAGCGGTGTGTGAAGTCTTCTGAACTTTAGCTACATTTTAAAGACAGAGATATGCGATCATACTCTCTGTGAGTCCGCAGTCCTTTTCTCCATCGATGCCATTGTCGGAAATGTAAATAAAAAATCTATTAAAAACACAGAAGTTCTGAAACTCTGGGCATACAAGGCAACCAAAATAAACCATATAAAACAAAGCATTTTATCTTCAAAAAGTATGCTACTAGTCATGCAGGAGTCCTAAGTCCATTTCTCTGCTTACTGAACTGGCAACAAAAAACTTTATTTTAGAATAAAAATTACACAAATGCATGTACTTATTATCTTTATCAACTTTAAAGGCAACCAGAATCTCCATCATCCAGTAAAAGAAAAAATATTACAATTTTTGTCACGTTCGCATTAACATATGATATGTTAATAGTAAAGTGATGAGGTTTATTCATGTTCATAGAGCAATGTGTGAAAAGAATTGATATTATCTGACTAAAAAAGTGACAGAGCACTATGTCCTGAAGTCATCCGAATTCAAAAGAGGATTAGAATCGCCCTTATATTTTAAATATAACTAAATATTGTTTTGAGAGCAGCAACAGTGATATTTACAATAGCAAAGTCACTTTGTAAACGCAATAATATTTTGCTGAAACAAATCTAAAATGTCAATAAAATAAATATTCCTGAAATCACAATACTGAGTGAAGTAGAATGACATGCTTCCAAATAAACACAAACTAGCAAAAAGAAAAAGTCTTATGAAAAAAGGGTTTCAGTGGGTCATTTTACCACAAATAAGGCTAATTTATTAATGCGCCGCTGTTGCTTGGCAACCATTTTGCTGTGTTGGAGGACTATATTGCTTGGCGGAAGGATTACGATTAAATGACGATTACGAATAATAGTCGGTATCGGGATTTACAGTGATTTTAGAACAACTTAACTGAACTCAACTTCATTTATGTAGCATCTTTCATGCTAACATGCAGTCCAAAGTGTTTTACAAAACAGGACTAAACCAACAGAGATAAATAAAATAGAATAATATGAAAAGAATAAAAGCAAAATTAGCAAAAACTAAGCCGAGAATTAAACCGCTTTGCAGAACAAAGTAGTCTTGTGTTTCACATTGAGCTGAGAATTAGCAACCTTTCTAAAAATGATGACAATAATCATAGAGGCTAATAATAATAATAATAATAATAATAATAATAAAAATAATAATAATAATAATAATAATGATACTAATAATAATAATAATAATAATAATAATAATAGTGATGCTAATAATAATAATGATACTAATAATAATAATAATAATAATAATAATATTAGCTCAAAATACTCAAAAATAACTCTAATGGCTACTATTACTATTAGTACTAATAATAAAGTGGTTATTTTCTATCTATGAGCTACACAAGGTATTCAATGCTGCGTGTACCCTTTGAAATGGTACAAATTTGTACTTTATTTGGTTTTAAGTCACTTTGTACCTTTTTAGTTTATGAAAATGTACTCTCTTAAAGGCCAATATTGTACTTTTGAGGAAACCTTCTTAAACAGTGTACCTGTAAGTACAGAACTGTTCTTGTCTTATACCTCTAGTTTTGAGTGTGTAGAGTATATCCCTTTTGATGTTTAAAGTTATAACACACTAAGTATTTATGATGTGGTCACCTTTGTTTGTGAGAATCAAATATCCCATGCAATAAAACATGTTGTTTGCAACTCTAATGAAGTGTCCATGCTCTTACTTTTTTTGCTTTATACTAATGGCCTCCCTTTAAAATGCTTATGTTTCCACTTTCAGAAAATGAAAGACAGTTTTTGTAAACATCAGAATCTGATTCCTTTGACCATTACAAACCCCTCGGGAAATATGCATTGTCACATTTAAACTCAAATGACCTAGTATGGATAAAACAAAGTAGCCTACACTTCTGCACTTTGCATTTCATAAAAATTAACTGTTGACGTATCAAATCCATGCGACGTACTGATACCACTGAGCAATAATGCTCTCTGACACCACTGGGACTTAAACAGCTGTTACAAGACAAAAACACTGAAGAATGAATGTTGATTTTCTAATGTAATATTGTGTCAGAACACTGACTTGTGCTCAGTTTTATTCTAGACATAAACCAGGTGGAAATGTATTTTTTGCGTCCGAACTTGGACAGCTTTCACTCCAGTTTGACTTTCTTGTCACAGCTGCTTCTCTTTAATTTTGGCAGTTTTGCTAAGACTGTGAATAAAGCAGAGAGAAAAATACTCTGACACTGTGGATTGTAGATACATCTCCCATTGTAAAATAAATAGATTTTTTTAAAAAGTAAGAAAGAAAGAAAAGAAAATGCCTCCCGGTGTAAATGCTGCAATTTGCCTCTCAGCTGGTGGAGGCAGCTTTGACAACGGCTAAACAGCTCTGAGGCACAAAAACAATCAATACAGATTCTCTGCTCCATCCCGAGCCCACCTGCTCTCTGCTCCCAGTCCCACACAGGGAGGCAACCCCCACCTCCACCATGACAATCACTGTACATGTGCACACACAAAGACACACACACACACACACACACACATATGCAAACACACTAACAGCCTTCCTGTGTCACATACCGGAGTTTTAAACATTACCAACATGACACAGATGAAATGCCTCACCTGCATGAAAATGTCATTATGCCTCACCTTATCTACTGTAAATTAATAACTCGGATTTCTTCCCCAGCCTGGCTTTCTCACATCGCTCCTCTTATTTGTGTGTGTTACTCCCGCTTAACGCCCTTTTTCAGGATTACAGCACAGCTCGCCATCAGACAATCAAGCAGGTGCCATGACACACGCAGATTCCTCCCTCTCAGTTGGGCTATACTCTTTGACTCCTCTTTTTCATATTGCAGTGTTGTTGATGCACCCATGTTCATACTCAAGGTCCATTTGATGCATGTGTCAGGCGTGAGGTGGAGGTTTAACTGATTACATCAAACTCCAGTGTGGTAAAAGAGCACAAAGGTGTCAATCTAGGCCCTGTGATGGGAGATCAGTGGAACAGTAATGCAATGGTAGTGAGTTATTAAATGAATAAAGAGGCAGAGCTGCCGAAGAGTATTGATTTTTCACAGTTCCCCGAGGCTCCGAGGCCTTTCAAGGCAGGGGAAGGACACACACACACACACACACACACACACACACACACACACACACACACACACACACACACACACACACACACACACACACACACACACACACACACACACACAAACACTCACACACACATAGGCATGGACACACATGTATGCACACATATACAGACAGAGAGAGAAAGGTTTAAGAGTGAAAGGATAATGGCCCCAGCAGTTGCAGTCTCACTTAAAACACAGTTTGGGCTCTCAAGGTTTCCCACCGGTCACCAATCGCCCGATAAAAGGACTCATTCGGAACTAGCTGGGTTTTGTTCTCTTTTGCTCGCCTCAGCTGCAATGCATGCACTCAGCGTTTCAATGCCAACCGCACTCATACACATGCAGAGAAGCAATATCTGTGTTTGTAGCTTCATACCTCACCACCTGGGGCTCTGTGTAGGGAAGAAAAAAATCAGTTAAAAACCTCTTAATCATAAAAAGATGAGGCCTAATAGGTTTAACAAAAGCTCCAGTATAATGAATGGCTTTATCTGATTAAGCTGAGCGATTTACCCTGAAGGTGAACAAATACCAGGAGAACCTGCTTTCAGTAAGTGTATCAAAATACTATTTTTGCTTTTCTAATTCTCAGAAATATACATTATTGGTGTATTATTTCGACTGAAGCGTAAATCAATGATTTGTCTAATCCTGGTAGTAATAAGGCACGGACATACATTGCTTAGGCTTAACTGCCTGAAGTTGAATTGAGCTCTCTGCAGTCATTTCTCCTGACCACACTGGAAATACACAAACCGCGGCTTCTTTGTGTCATTTTGATGAATGCCTGGGGCATTTCACAGAGTGCAAATGTGAGAAAGCAGAGATCTATCTTTATTTCAGAAGTCTATTGGAGTCCATAAGGGGAGGGTCAATGTCCATCTGTTAGCTTGACGTGACACAAAAGGAAAGCCAGACCACTGACCTCATACTTTGACTGTGTGTTTGTGTGTGTGCGTGTGTTTTTGAATTTCTAGATCCAACAGTTGGGAGACATGTATCGTTGTGTCCTCTCATCCTTTCTTTCCATGTTTATTGCTTGCGTCTTGTGTCAACTAGATGTTTGAGCTCTGTCTTATTGATAAAAACCTTTTCTCAATAATGGCCCTAATGTAGGTCCTTTCTCCTTTGACGGCAGGTGCACACAGATCTCTCAACAACTCTTGTGTCTTTGTACCTTGGCGCCTGACAGAAATATGTGTATTCACTGACTGATATGAGATGAGAATAAAATCCTGTTTAAATCTTGTAAAGGGTGAATTCACACTCATTCTGTCCTTCTGAAACATGCCTTTGTAAGTGGGTTACAGGCTAAACAAATGCTTTCGATGTGGCCTTAAAATGTGTCTTGTGCAAGTTCAAGGCTGGGAGAGGACACTTTTGTTTGACTCTGATGATGAGGGTGTAATGGAGTCTCATTTAGTTGAAATGTGGACAGAAGACAGCGTAGGCAGACATGTTTCTGATATGATGAGTCATATTAAATTATAGCTGTGACAGATTAGTCCACATCTAACCCCCAAAGAATAATCTCGGTTCAAGAGCGGAAAGTCACTGATATTTAAAGCACATGAACCACTTTGTGATGTATCTGTGGGTGATAAAACAATTTTGTATTTCAGCGTTGCAGTGGATGGAATATCAACTATTTACACTTCACAGCTGGCGATCAAAAAATAACAATGTGCAGAAACGTATACCGGATCTGAAAAGAGAAGTGAAAAGCATCTAGCGAGACAGATGTAAATCAGGACAGAGAGGATACAGGCTGAACACACAAAAGACAGAGAGACAAATAGACACACAAAAATCCCAGTTGCACTCGTCTCTGCCGGCTGAGCGCATTCCCACAATTCAGACTGCGGGGAAATCAATAGTTTTCTTCCCCACAAACAGATGATTTTTTTCCAGGGTTGTGTTCCATGAAAGATTCAGCATTTGGAAGGAGAATGGCCTGTTAAACCTTGAATGATGAATGATGAAAAACAGTGTTATACTGTATGCCTTGAGTGGAAACCTTGTGTCTGTGAAAGTTCTTGTACTTGTATCTCCATGCAGATTTACACCGTACTTTGAAAACTGGATAATTATCAAAACAGATTTCAAGACAAATCTGAATGCTTTCACCAAATCAAGACAGGTACTTTTAGTTTGTTCATCTAGTTACATCTTTTAGTGCAGCCTGTTAAAGGTTCCATATTGTAAGGAGTGTGTTTTATATTTCAAAGCAAGTGGAGGTGCTATATAAATACTTTAAAAGTGTCAGAACGCTCAGTCCACAGAGAAATGAGCCATCAGAACTTGCTGGGCCCAGGAGCCGGCTGCAATGACGGTGCACTGATGCAGAGAGTGCAGATGCGGAAGACCTGGAAACACTGATCAGTCAAAGCACTGGACTTTCTTAGGTGGGGGTCTTTAAGAGACAGGCTTTTCAGACAGCAGGTGAATGCAGGTATGTTCAGACAGACAGTATGAGAAAATAATGTTTATTGAACATTAAAGGGAAACATGTTCAAGAAGAAACCCAAAATATAAGTTTGATGCTAAAAATTACCGTAATATCGTCATCATCATCACCACCGAATATAATTATTGTTTCAGTCATTTTTAAAGCAAAAATACCAAATACTTGCTTCCAGTTTTTCAAATTTGAGGATTTGGTGCATTTTGGTTTTCTGATATATATGATAGTACATGAAATATATTTTGGCTTGGACAGTTTGTTGGACAAAAAACAGCAATTTAAGGACATCTCTGGATTTCTGGGAAACTACTAAGAGCAATTTCCAAGAGCATCTTCACGCAAAAATGTTTACGTTTGTTGGTAAGCAGTGAACTCTAGTGTCTGTAGAAATTGACTGGACTTGTACTGGACTGGAGTTTGACGCGCTATGCAGCTTCTGTAGTCTCACATTTCCAGTCTGGCTAAACTATCTTGTTATTCTGGGATAGGGTGGAAAAACGCTGCTTGTTTGTATTTCTTTAAACCAATCACAATCATCTGGCGCTACCATGAGGTTGTTTTTCAACGTTAAATAGAACACTCTTATATGTCATTTATGGAGTCACTGACAGTCACCTTATTCTGTTGTGTGAGTGTCGGGATCTGTTGCAATTTTTCATATAGTCTACATTTTATAGACTAAATGATTAATTGGAAAAATAACTAGCAGATTAATAATTCAGGAAAATAAGTTGCAACCTTAATAGCCATGAGTTCAATTTACTCGAAAATCACAGTAGTGACATAATGTATGGTGTGTATCTGGGGTGTAACTGGCCTACCACCCAGCCTGCTAAACATGTCCTCATATATCAATAGAAACTTTACTAAAAACCAACTAATCTTAATTAGAGTTAAACCTCACCTTAACCTTAAAACCAGATTTGTATCACAGCCTACAGTCTCAAGGTTGTCAGGGGAGATTCTCCAGTCTTGACCAGCAGGTAGCCAATACCAACATGTATTGTTTTGCTGTTCAGACAGTAATTACAGACAATGGAGCGAGTTGTATCCACAGGTGCTGTATATCTAACAACAAAGAAGAATTAATGCAGTTAGCATGGGCCGCTGTAGTACTGTCTCCTGCTGAGAGTATAACCCAACAGGCCTTTAATGCAGAGTGGAGCTGTGAGGAGTGCCAGCCTACGGTGATCTGATTCAATCCTCCCCTCCTGCCTGTTTTAACACAGGATCCTTTAATGCAGCCCTAATAACATTTGTGGAGTATTTTTAAACAAAATGAAATTGCAGAGGCGCCACCTCCGTCTGCCCCGGTGTGGCGTTCGGGATACAGTTCCCCCAGTCGAGCACCCTCAGAGAAGTTACAGGAATTTAAACTCCTACTAATGAAGATGGGGGAGTGCTGTTTCTCTGCTATAGGATTACATTGTCATACAGCACTATAATGCAACAGAGTCCTATAAGGCAGGGGGTTTTATGCAGTGTGGCACAAAGGCACAACCATGGGTGTGTATGGAGGATTTGTGTTTAAATATCAAGTAACGTTTGACTTCATTAGGATACAGTTTAATTAGATTATGATTATTATTTAGTCAATGCAATATGCAGGTTATGCCAAGTGACATTTTAAACAATCAATTTATTTGTTTTCACAAGGTTCTCTGCTTTACTGAAATATGTCAAGGGCATAAACAGTTTACACTACAGCATGCCATCCTAGTCATCAGGCAACCTTTGCACCTTTGCAGTCTGTTTCGATGTTTAGCTCCCAATCACACCGGTTAATGCTTATACACTGAAGATCAAAATTAGAGAATAAATTATTAATACTTGATTTATTCTGAAATATTGTTTTTTTCTGTTCAGAATTTGATAGAATATTCATTGTGGCTATACCACTGCTGTACTAGTATGCTTTTTTTTTTTTTAAATAACCAAGGCACTTCAACAAAAACCTTTATTTTGTGAAAAAACAGTGAGCAAAATTAGAGAACAGTAACCACTGTCTCAGAAGAGAAGATTTTAACAATGTTTCTTAGGGTTATAAGATTAAAAAATGAACAGGAAGTGTAGAGGCCCTTGTTTTGAATGACTTCAGCACATCTGCACCCACAGGACATCACCAGTTTCTCACACTGCTCTGGTTTGATCTTGGTCCATTCTTCTTCAGTCTCTTCCACAGTTCAGTAACTGTAGTGGGTTTCTTAGCCATTACTTTGTTGCCAAGGATTTTTCAGAGATTCTCTATGAGGTTTAGATCTGGACTCTGGTCTGGACATTTCATTATATTCTTAGCTTCAAGTCAGTGTGTGTGTGTGTGTGTGTGTTAGTGTGTGTGTGTGTGTGTGTGTGTGTGTGTGTGTGTTAGTGTGTGTGTGTGTGTGTGTGTGTGTGTGTGTGTGTGTGTGTGTGTGTGTGTGTGTGTGTGTGTGTGTGTGTATGTGTGTGTGTGTATGTGTATGTGTGTGTGTGTGTGTGTGCGCGCGCCTGGATGTGGGTTTTCTCATGTCATGGCAGCTGTAGCCTCTGAATGTTTGATGTGACCACTGGTGTGAGGAGAGGATCTGGAGTCTTGAGGTCAAGAGGGTGCGCTTTGACATACTGAGGAGAGAGAGGCACGGAGGAGGGGGAATCCTTGATGTTTGTCCTGTCGATAGCTTTGCTCAGGGGAATATTTTGTGTGAATGTGTGTTCCATCTTTGGTGTCTTCCATTCTTCCATCTTACTGGGCTACAGTTTGTCTTTGTGGCCTGCTGACATACGACGGCTTAGCCTTTAAACTGCTTGTGTTCAGTGTGTTGAATAGTTCAGTAGTTGGATTGTAGAACCAATAAAGTTTGAAGGAGGTTATTTCTCACCGGGAGCATGTGTCAAAACTAGGGGATTCAGATGAGTGTTACATATTGTTGTGTAACATGTAATAGGTTGTCATTTGTCACAGTGCATTGATGGCTCTATAGGTTCCTCTGGGTGACACTGTTGTCACCTAGTTTCACAAATATCGCCACAGCTTTGTCATGACACAACCTCACATGGGCACATACGCCTAAACTGCACAAGTAGGAAAGCCAGGAAAGAGATTTCACAGTTGATAAGTGCAATTTTACCTGAATTCACCTTAGCATTTAAAACAGAGGCAGAGGGTAACAGGGAACATGGCTTTGAAACTGCTTGTGTACTTTAGATCAGTTGGCTGTGGAGGCTCTGCTTTGATTTTAGCCAATACTGACTCCTGAAAAGCAGGGGATGTATTTTACACATTTTATTTGTGTTAAAAGGTTGGCAGAATCCTCATTTATTGGCTTCAGTTTTGTAAAAGAAAAAAACTATATATATATATAAACTGTATAGAAATAGGAAAATAGTTGATCTAAATGGTCAGTGTCTGGCTCACCCACACAGAGCAGGTCTGACCACTGTATCTGAATGTTCTGAAACACATCTCAATGTCCATTTCTGCATGTTGTGTGAAAAACTTCGTTCAATATTAGTAACTTTCCAACCACTTATCGACCGCTCAATACTGTTACTGATTATTTTCCCAAGTCTCTTTCCTGAGAGGATCTCCAGGGGGGGGTGTGTGTGAGAGAGAGAGAGAGAGCGAGAGAGAGAGAGAGAGAGAGAGAGAGAGAGAGAGGGGGGAAAAGAGAGAGAGGAAGAGAGAGGGAAGGGGGGGAGCATTTGTGTGCCTTTGTGTAGAGACAGCAACAGAGAGAGAGAAAGAGGTGTAGTAATCCATTAAACAGTCCCTCCATCTAGGGATTAGTTGAGGCCATCAGGAAATGGCTCCTTCACTCTGAGAGAGGTCCAGGGTGTGGGTCAAGCATTTAGTAATAAGCTCAACTGTCCTATAGTGACATGTTACCAAGGTTACCAGGCTGACCCAGTCCTAGCAACACCTCTCCAACTTCCTGCATCACACAGGATGCTGGTGACACTGCATGTCCACACACAGACACACACATACACACACAGAGGGATTATGGTACATTTCCCTACATTTGTAACTCTATCTTACTACATATCCTCTTTCCTGAGATCTCGGTCTTGTCCCGACAAGACCCCTTCCGTCCTCTCGCGGGATGATGGTACTGTTTCATTTGGCCTTTTAGACACTCAGCCAAATAAAAGCCTTCAACTTAAGAGCACTGCCAGAGGTCAGTTTAAGTGTCCGATATTAACTCTGGTATAATTGCAGGGTCATCTCTCTCCTGGATGGTTTAGAGGGACTGTAGCCTCGACCGCTAGCCTCAGTGACCAGCGATCACATAGTTGAGGCCCTGCAGAATGCTGATGCACCATTTGTCTGAGGCATGTTCTGGTCCACATGATGGATGACATGCGCTGATGCACAGGCTCTAAGTGATTGGGGAAGATTGAAGACACCCAATTCACTTACAGTAGCTTTTCTCTCCATTCCATAACCAGGCAATCAGAGCGATGGGCATGTGTAAAATGTACAAATGTGTGCTGGATATACCAGATCTGCTGCGCTGTTATGCTGCATAACCTGGAGTATTGTTACGGCACTTATTGTTAAGCTTCTCTCAGGTCTGCAGGTCTGCTGTGCCATGTGTTGGTTTTGAGTTGGAAATTATATCATCTAAGGACGCACTCACACTGTCCTTCCGCACCGGGCCAAAACCGTTTTTTTTAGCTAAAGCCTAATGCATTTTGACCAGTGTGAGTGCACCCGCTCCGCGCATCACTGCGGTCAGCGGGCAGTCCACAGCCCGCCTGAGAGAGGTGGGCTTTTGTAGAGCGCGTTTGCACATGTACGAGCACGAGCGCCTACGGCAGTTCTGACGTCATTTATGTGCGCCTGTTTGGACATAGAAAATAGAAGGACGGACCATGGGCAGACATTTAACAACAACAACAATGGCGGCGAAAGGTTCACGTTGGTGTGATGCGGAGGTGGAGTGTTTACTGCAGATTTGGTCGGATGAAAATATTCAAAAACAGTCGACAAGACGCACAAAAACTCTGAGGTCTATGGAAAGATTTGTAAACAAAGTGACGCATCGCGATGACGTCAATCAATGGGTGTGACTTGTTACGGCGTGATGACGTATGGACAGCGAGAAGCATTTGCGCGAGGCCCAGGCAGTGTGAGTACAAACGGGTCTGGGGCGCAGGGGGGAGAGGGAGGGGGGACAAGTACCCTCAAGCCCGGGGCGCAGTGCGGAAGGACAGTGTGAGTGCGCCCTTATTGTCTTGTCTCATGAGTTTGGCCCACTTAGGACCATTTTCCTTCTCCATATTGTAAATTGCATATGTGGGTTAAGTTTTGCCAGAAATAAATTGGGCTATTGCCATAGACTTTAAAATATGGGTGAAGTTTTTGTGAGGTCACCGATAGGTTTCTCAAGAGCCAAAGTGAAGCTCAAAGTGGGCAGCTCAAGACATCGCCATCTCCCGGCAAATCCAAAATATAGGCAAAGAGGTGGAACATGGATGGAGCTGAGTGCTCGCCACCTGTTACAGCAGGGAGTCATCCCTATGTTCCCCGGGTCCTATGTTCCCCAGTCACATAAGCCTCGGCCTTCGTGGATTTAATTCAGCATTTTGTCAGGGTGACCTTTTTCTTAAAAAAGGGTCCTATGTTCCCCGGTCACATACAAAGCGGGGAACTTAGGACCCGGGGAACATAGGTAAGCTCCCGACAGCACCCACCTGTCACTCAAATGGTACACACCCTTAATTATGCAGAACTTTAAGCCTTAATATAATTTAAACAGGTCAGTTATATAAAAAGTCACCCCTCAGTGAATTGTAATACATGGGGAAATTATCTAGACATCCAAACAATTCTTTTGTACCAGACTGTAAACACATTTATTTATGCTGTACAGCTGGTCATGTCAACATGGCGGTCTATGCTGTTGGAACCAGCCTGAAGTGGCCATTCGAGGAACTCAAATTTTTGGCACTTTGCGATGGCTTTATTTTGCAGCACTGGATGTTGCTGCTTGTTTATTACTAAATGTGCATGTAGATGGATACACAAGGATTTAACCTCATGTTTTTGCTTCAAATCTCCGTTTGCTCCTTATTGCATAAAGGATGATGGAGGTTTATTGATTTTCACCAAAGAAATGTGCATTTTTAAAAGGTGCAGATGTTGGTCCACCACACCAAAAGGTTTTGTGTTTGCTGTTTTCTCCAAAGGTTTAAAACAAACAAGATCCTGTGCACTTTAATTTAAAAAAGAAAACTTCCAGTAATAGCAAGTAAGGTGGAAAATGGTGAAAAAATCATGTCAAGTATCTTTTTTTTGGACAACTGACCAAAATGAGCCCCAAGAGAACTTAACACCAGTTTAGATTTAGCTCACTGATGATCTTAAATATGAGCTGTGTTATTTCCCTACATACGTAGCCCCACCCCTGTCTACCATATTTCCTGCCTCTGATTCTTTAACGAGGAAACATGTGCTGAGATGGGCATATCCTGAATCAAGTACTACAAGATGTTATGCATCTTGCATTACAGCAACAAAAAGATGAGAAAGTATTGATCTGGTCAGGTATCATACATTGACGAGTGCATGATAACCACCTACTTTTGGTTGTTTTTCTCTTTAGGCTCCTTTCACACTGAATGGGATTGTCCCTGAATGTCCTTGATGATTTTGTCATTGATTTTCTCGACAGCGGCAGGCTGATTTCCTTTTGATGAGCCGCTGAGTAATTCCAGTTTGTATATGATGACTTAGGGTGATGTGGCATGACTGACTATTGATGAACATTTCCTGGATAACTTTTTTAATAGGAGATTTTGTACAACCTGTGTTTTCTCTGCAGCATCTTCAGATATTTAGAAAAAAAAGTTTTTAAAAGTTTCACATAAATGTGTTGAAAGTTCTGACACAATCCTTACATATCCTTATCCTACAGTTAATCGAACTGTTGTGCCTTTTTTATTTTCTCCCCTATGTGTGAGCTCTCCTAAGACCAGTGTTGAATGTTTTTAATTCTTCCTGTAGAGTGTTGAATGGGAATGTCATTGAATGTCCTTCATGAATTTGCCATTGATTTTTTCTTTTCCATAAAGCGGTTTTCCTCAGGCTATATGCCAAGCACAGCTACAGGTAGCTGGTTCAAATAGGGGGCAGTAAAATTATTCTTTTTTTGTGTTTGTGTGTGGGGGGGTCACATTATCATTAGAAAAAAAAGAACGACCCTATTGATTTTCCCTTTATGGGTACATCCAAAAGAAAAAGAAAAAAATGTATTTTTGTGTATGTGCAATATTAAGTTTAGGTTTTGTATTTTGTAAGTACATGCAAATGAAGAGGCTTAACTGAACTTATATGGGGAAATAAAATATATATATATACATCTATTTAAAGTTACTTTTAGCAAATTTGTGGTAAAAAAATAAAACCAAGGCAGGAAGCTGACAAGGAAAGGACGGATGAAGAAAAGAAGGGTGGTGTGAGAGAGAGGGATGAGTGTATTTTTAGCTGCATATCTGTCACACGTCTTTTTGCTTTGATGGCTGGTGTCCATCAGATCTCTGGAGCGTGGCGGCCTCAGCCTTGAAACTGCATTGGGGAGATGCATGCACACTCGCATGCATGCACACAACAGCACACACAAGCACACATTCTTCAGACACTTCTTGTAGGTGAGGGATATGACGAAATCAAGTGACAGAAAGGAAGCAGAGAGGCACTTTGGGTCTGAAACAACACATTTGAAATAATTTACGTTGGAATAAGATGGAGAATATGTGATAAAAAACTATATAAACATTGTCTTCTCCTGACAGACAGGTCTGCGTGACAGGTTTTTCTGTCTTTGGTCTTCAGGGTCCCAAGGTTTGTCCGTCAGCACGCCTCCTGGGAGGAGACCAAGAGTCTGGACACTGGAAAGGTAAAGCTCCCCCTCTCCCTGTCAGACTCCTTCATTAGCGTCAAACACACACACATACACACACACACACACACACACACAAACACAGTCACACCAATTACAGACAAATAGAACAAGCCGAACTAAACTTTACTGCACAGTCAATACAGACTAAAAAATTCGGACTCATATTTCACTCTTCATACAATAAATGGAGCTCAAAATCCTTAATAATTTGGAAATACAATGATTTAGATAAACAATTACCAAGTCATGTTAAAGACAATTTTAAAGTGTAATAGAAAAAATGAAATCTATTGCAACTTATTAGACTGGTTGTAATTTGACTGATGTTCTAAGATTCATATCCCTAATTCTTCAATAGACTGTTTTCCATGGTTTAGGGAAAAAAACACTTGATGTTGTTTTTTTTTTCTATTGCTAACATGCATTGGTCAGTACTGAAGTCACGTTGTCAAAACTCTTCACAGACAACGAAACAGAAGTCTATCTGACAGAAACTGTGAAACAATACTTTTTCTTTGCAGTCACACAAAAAGCATTGAATTTCCCAAAATCCACAAACTCTTTTCTTATTCATACTTCACCTGCAAAAAACTATATTTGCAACACCATTTCTAAAGCTAATATGCTCAAACCGTTAAAAACACATGTGTGTGTGTGTGTGTGTGTGTGTGTGTGTGTGTGTGTGTGTGTGTGTGTGTGTGTGTGTGTGTGTGTGTGTGTGTGTGCGCGAGTGCACGCACGCGTGTGTGTGTGTGTGTGTGTGTGTGTGTGTGTGTGTGTGTGTGTGTGTGTGTGTGTGTGTGTGTGTGTGTGTGTGTTTTGTGTTCAAATCTCATGATCAGTGTTGCTAGTCACTGGGTCCCTCTCACCTTTACTGTCCTGTTCGCTACTGATGACTGTGTCATGACGCAGAACAGCATATTTGTCCTGGAGAACACAAACTGTTATTATGGTAAATCTTACACATACGCAAAGGAGAATACAATTAATAAGGTCCTGGAAAGTCCACAGGTATGTGATCTTGACAATAAGAGAAGTCGGTCAGCAGTGTGAGTAGACTTCTTACACATGAGGACAAAATAGTACGCATAAAGCGCAACAGTAGTTTGGGTCAAGTTTTTTTTATTTTATATGTGGCATTAAACTATAATAATAGCACAAATATAAACAAATAAAATAAACAACAGAATATTAATGACAACAACCAAAACAATGCAGTAGTAGTACACCCAAATGCAATAGATTATACAAAAATCAAAAAACAACGAGGTAGAAGCTGAAATAGAAACCAGTACCGTTTGCAGCTCTCCTCTCCGTAGGACAGGAGGCCCGGTTGCCATGGTGATACAGTTTTTCTCCAGAATTGCACATATTGATTCGCAGAGGCGTCAACAGCCGAGCAGGAGTGAGAAGGAAATGTGTGTCTGTCTGTTCGTGGGGGTGAGGGGGGCTGAAGAGGAAGAGGAAAGGAAAGACAGGGAGAGTGTAGGATGGAGTAGAATCACCAGACAATGACTTGTGCTGCATGATCCATGTTAAATGTTACAACCTTCATGTGATCGGCCCTTCAATGCTGTGTTTCTGGTCAATTTTTTTTAATACAGTTTGTTCATGTTTTGTTTTAGAAGTTGCTTTCATGAGTGATGACATTTAAGACTCTGCCGTCATCTCAGACTGCTCATAATGTATAATCTGTGTTAGTGTGTGTGTTTTGTGCTGTATAAGCTTTTTACTTTACACAACACTGACTTCTTTGGAGCCGAGTAATACACACAAAAGCTCAGAAAAACACTTGTAGGCGAACACCAGTTAAAGCAAAAAATCCTGCCTGAAACAGAATTCACATATGTTATTCCTTGTACTCTATGCTCGACAATATAATCAATACTTGTGCGCATGAAAAACTGTATCCTTAAGCCGGAAACCCAGAAAGAAACCGAGCTCCAGTCTGTGAAGTAATCAAAAAGGCAAAGCCCAGAGCTCTTTTTTAATAATTATCCGATTTGGCAATTACCTACAGGGAAATATTTCACCTAAAATGTAAAAAAAAGTTGTTTCTACAACTAAAAAATTGTGCTTGAACCTAAAAAGACACATGTCCTTGGGTGGTATAACAATTTCTGCAGTGAGTTTAGCTCCAGAAACTGTTATTACCAACTTTTATAAACTGTCATGGCCTTGCTGTTGTGGGTTTTGATGGATTTATTCAGCCGTACAGAGCTAGATGTGTTCAGGATCGAAGATGAGTAAAACATGATGTTCATATATTTGCATTATATTACATTAAAAAAGATGTATTATTCTTTCTCTTTTCAGTCTCTACTTTACATACTATAAACATTTCTATATTAAGTAAACTGACTAACTTGCTCAGGTCCATCAATCTCCTAGCTATCATTGTTGGGGTAAATGTCAGTGGTTGCATCAGGAAGCATTCTGCTCCTGCTGTCACTTGGCTGGGCATCAGGTCTCCCACTTCAGCGGGTTTCAAGCTAGCTGTCTACGCAGCCACTGAGGCTGGGCCCTACTGTCTTGACCATGGGGCTCCATCTCCACACACTCGATCACAATGATGCAAACTGCTTTCTTATATCAATTATTTGGCTTTAGTTCCATCCATCAGCTGGCTTAAAAATCTATTTGTTCTCTACGGCCAACGTGGTCTCATGGGAGGGTGTATAAATAGCACGCCACTTTTCATGACTTGCATGACTTTTCGCGTGCATGTCTACGCATATTAAGCTTTTCGCGTGTCATTTAACGCCCGTAGTTCCCCAGGGTTAGGGTTAGGGTTAGGGTTAGGGTTAGGGTAAGGGTTAGGGTTAGGGTTAGGGCATTTCACGCCCGTTATTTCAGCCATCCTTCACATGAAATATTGATTTAAAAACAACCCTCTGACAGAAAGCTCCACCACTTCGTATTTCTCCGGAAAGTAGCGGAGAAATACGAACACGTGGGTTTTCCCTCAATGACATTTGTGCGTGAAATGACAACGCCATCTCTGCACTATACAAGTCAATTGAGACTACATGGCGTGAAATGACACGCAAAAAACATGACGTTGTAATTATACGCAAGATGGCTTAAGAGAAATAGCGTGTCATTCACACGCCTTTTGGTGAGACCAGGCTGCTACGGCAGAATGTGATGCCAACAGTAAACACATGTAGTCCCACCTAACTGAAAGCTCCTAATTTTGATTTGTTATAAAGTGCATGGTAATTGGATAAGTTCATGGCTAATCGGCTTTCATAATTGTCATTTTACATGAGAAAATATGACTACAATCCAATTAGACCACGTTCAATCTTTAATCAGCTGTATAATAATAAAGTTTGCCGCAGACACCGCACGGACAGGATTTTTCTTTTACGAAAGTCTTAGTGCAATATGCCTAAGACAAATCACATTTACTCCACCATGTTTGTGGTATTTAACAAAAAATGAGGGCCATTAAGATGGCGCCCAAGCAGAGATGAAGGGAGCAGTGAGACTGTTTGAAAAACTGTGTGGATGTGAAAGCTGAATTCCTTGAACGCTGTTTGAAAACTGTAATCCCAGCCGAAAGGTCAAAAGTCTCAGCAGGTTTTTTATTTGTGTCTTTGTGCTGCTGTTTTAAGCCCAGAACACGCTTTGTACTCCGTTCAAAGAGCAACACGAGGGGTCTGTGAGGGGATTAGTCTGAATGATGACGGCGGAGGTGGTGATGTGCGGGGGCGTGTGAGCGTGTGCAGACCTACAGGCACAAGAGTTGTGCAGCTGTCATATTTAAACCTTGTAAATATAAAAGTAAACTTTTCAGGAGCTAACATAAAAACAAACATATTTTTGATGCTGAGATGACAGCTGGGGCGCTTGGAATGTTTGTTTTTGTTTACCACAGTCTGGAAAAATTACTTTGGCATGAGTTGTGTTATTTCCTTGTTGTGTTTCATTAAAAATGTCACATTTTTTACCTCATCCTCTCCTTTGTACTCTTTCCAAGATGATCAAGAAGATGAAGTCGAAAAGATCCTCTATTTTTAGACATTAGGAGTTGTAAGTAATGGCTTTGTGCTTAGTTGGAAGTACTTCGAGTTATAATCATCTTCTTGTACATTGTTACATTAGACTTAAATGAAGTCCTAATGGAGGTAGTTAGATACTGTACGTGCTTAAAAAAGCATCAGTTTTTGGACTACATGAGAACAGCTTGTATCACTATATACATGTATAATTTATTTTTAAAGCACTTAGACAACACACTGCTTCAAAGTCTTTGAGATTGTTACTTTTTTAATGATAAGAAATATTAGGAAATGTGTGATCTGCATCACAAAGCTTTAAATAGTATCCATTACTCTATTGTCATACAGCAGTTCATTCAAACATATTTAATAAATACCCTTTTGTCTCCTTGGGCACATGGCCTTTTGCACAAAACATCATTAAAATATAATCTTTTTTAAAATATTCTAGCAACAACATTGAAAAAATAACATCCCTGATGGAGGTTACTTATGCTCCAGCTACAGTGACACCCATTATATGGACCAGACAGCATGTCTTTAATGTTCTCCTCAAGAAATGTTTTATAGTAGTATAATATCAAAATACCTTGCTATGATTAATATTTTGATAAACATGGCTTTGTTAAAAAAAGAAAAAAACTCAGAGGAGGATCTGGAAGCACATCAACTCTCCATCATTGAGATATTCAAGATCTAGCCCCTGTCCACCAACACTCACTCATTGACTAGTGCAAACCGGCCACGGAGCAGTGCTATCGGCATACTGCAGGGATAGGTTTTGCATCTGGTCTATTTTCTGCGTTATAGGAGTCATCGGAGAGATCAAGCCGTACCATTTTAAGCCTTTATGCTCAGATGAGGAGTCTGTTATGTTTGTTGGAGTATGTTGCTTGTTGACTTGTTACTGGTTGTGGCTGACAGAGCGTCAGTGGTTGTAAAACATACAATAACGTAAATAACTTAGAGTGTAAGTTATACGCCAGAAGTTTTAGGTTTTTTTTTTACAGTTTTTGATTGAAATCAGCATGAGTGACGAATCTAATCTGGCTTGCCTGGGGTCCGTTTCACAAAGCAGGTTCAACAAACTCTGAGTCTAACCCTGAACTCTGAGTTAAACTACTCTGAGATAGGAAACTCTGAGTTTTCAGTTCCAGAACAGCAGATTTGCGTTAGGTTGATCAACTCGGAGTAGTTTGACCTGGAGTGAAGCGCGTGCACCACAAGTATAAAAAGACAGCATCAATGGAGCCCTGATTCGACGAGTCACCATGGCAACGGGGAAGCGGAGGGCTACGCTACAACTGGAATTGGAAATATTAATGCGCTCATACGGAGAGTTTGAGCATGTTTTTTGACGAAAGTGTAACACCGCTGCAGCAGCAAAAGAGAGGGAGACGGCGCGGGAGAACATTGCTGGCTGGGTCAATGCGTAAGTTTAAATGTAGTCCTTTGCAATCACAGTAATATCACAGGGGAAACTCCTTGAGTGGGAGCATTGATTTAATGTAGGTGCATTCCCACAGGGGAGAAGCGCACTTGGCGGCAGCTTAAGATGAAACATAAAAACATTGTTCAAACAGGTAAATCATCGGCACAATCTCATGGTGACGTCTCATTTTGAGCATGTTTTACATTGTAAAGTAAATATTACCGTACGTGGCTGTTTTATATGCTGTATAAAAAATTCCCATTTGCAAAAAACCCAGCACAACACACAATATCTGCTGGGATATGAGAGCATGACTTTGGTTGTTAATGTTGGTAATGTAAGGACGGATGAGGTTGTGTATGTAAATGGTGGACTGTGACATGAAAGGGTGTTGTGCGTATCCACCCCCCTCGCATTATAGGTGATATTCTGGATCAGAAGGCTGTTGTTTCCACCTATAGGAGTAGTTTATATACCGGTAACCCAATTAAAAGCACACACTTTTGAACCTATGAATTGCAAGAAAAGCTGGGATTATATTTAGGAAACGCTAAGTCAAATACATTCAACTTGCTCAGAAGATCCATTTCAATCATTTTGTAATTATGGCTGCTGTATATTTCCACAGAACATACAAAAAGGTGTTGTTTTGTGTTCGCTATTATCCAAGTTTGTGACTTTAAACTCTTTAAAATAGTTAAACGACTGTAAGTAACCAATCTTCTGGCCGTTGTGTGTATCATGTTTGATAATCAAGTAAACAAGCACTTGTACTCGAAATGACATCACATGCAAGGCCGGTTTCGTGTAATATAATTTTGTGACACTGTAATTACATACATATTTTAAGATATTAATGATACTCTATTATTAGGATTCTAAAACCCATTAGTTTTAGTTTGAAGAAGTTTACTATGAGGTATGTTTTTCACCAAAACCCTTAATTTATGTATATGTAATGTATCATATATTTTTAACATCTGTAACTTTGTAGCATCTCTACCTCAGAAGTGGAAGTAGTTTTGTGTTCTTGCAGATTCACATTTGATGTGTTGTGTCTGGTCATGGTGACATTTTTTTTTAAATTGTAACACTGCAGTTCCCTGTGTCTTTTGTTTGAATTGGTTGGTCTGAAGCGAAAGGTCCTGCTACTCTTATAATGAGAGGTGTCAAATATGTACATGTCAGCAATTACACTCACATGCACTTGTCTTGTTAGCAGAGCTAGATGAGCATGTTGAATTGGAACAGCTGAGAAAACAAAGCAAAGTTTCACATATAGTACACATACAAACACACACACACTCTCATGTCCACAGAGCATGCAGACAAATGTTGCACGAGAAAATATACACAGTGTTAGCCCAGAGGTCCTCTGGCCAGGGACAAGAGCTGAATTGAAGAGCCTCAATCACTTTCTCAAAAACACAACTAATCCTCTGTCTCTACACAACAAACACACACACAGAACTCCTCTTCCCTCTCTCACACTCTTTTGCCCTCTTCCCCACTTTACATTCAATGCAGCACGCTTATGACTGTGAGAGGGAGTGTGCATATGTTCACGTGTGTGCGTGTGTGCGTGTGTGCGTGTGTGCGTGCATGCGTGCATGCGTTTGCGTGTGTGTGTGTGTGCATGCACCTAGGTGTAGATGTGTTTATTTATCTTTGTCTGCATTGCGATTGTGATGGTGTGCTTGGAGACATTGTTAGCCCCTACAGAGGATTGTTGCCGTGTGTTTCAGCTCAAGGTCTCAGCCTCCGTCTCCGGTTGTGGTCTCAGCTCCTTCCAGCTGCTCCTGAAAGCTCCACTCTGCCTGAATGAGCTGCTAACCTTGGCACCAAATCAATATTAGCCAAACTCTTTGAAGAATCACAGATGGAACTGGCCTCACTTCTCTGTGCTCTCGGTGCTATGCGATCAGAGCGCTTGTGCGCGTGCGTGTGTGTGTGTGTGTGTGTGTGTGTGTGTGTGTGTGTGTGTTTGTGTGTATGTGTGTCTGTAATTGCTGCCAGCCTCTCTCTCCTGCTTGGCCTGCGTCCAGAGAGTTGCACAGTGTGATGGTGGAGTATCTGCTCTCATTCATGATTGAGGGTGAGGTTTAGGGTTGTCTAAAGACACCACCCCTCATTCCTACACACATGGGCTACACACAAACACATCATCGTCATTATCATCTTTCAGCGGGTTTTTTTCATCAATAATTTAACAAATCCTACATCTTCCTACCCTGTAAGTAAGAAATAAGGCAATGCATTCTTCATTCTTCGCAGCTGTCTTTGTCCTTGGCCCAAACACACACTCACACAGACATGCTTCCTGTAACCCAGCCCGGTATCATCTGATCTGGGTGTTGTTCAAGCTGATCGATGGGTGTGTTGAAATATCTCAGGGTATGATGAGATGCTGCATTCACACAGGCATTGAAACATATCAATAGCCTGGAGGCTTGCACCCATCATCTCTGGTTCCAAATACAATTAAATAGCTTCTTTTACACAAATGCACTCTGTGAACAAGCAAACATTCATACAAACAGATACACATCTATCTGAATAGATTTTATGATTTATATACTGCACATACTGTAGGCAAGTGCTGGTGTTGTGAATTAAGACCCTGACCAGACACGTTGATATGTAATTAAGCAAGTGACTTTTCAAAAACACTAAGGCAACACACAACACACAAATGCACACAGAGTTGGCTGATACAGAACAGAAATTGTGTTGGTCTGTAACTAAACATTGCGACCAAAGGCTTGCCTTGGTCCAGACCTTTGAATCCGCCCACTCCACAAATCAGCTTGTGACATTAAGTGTTAACCAGCTAGGTATTATTACAACGTGGTCGGTACATGAAGGTGAAAAGTATGTGTCGCGTCACTCAGAGGAAGCATGTCGGTTAATGGAGCAGGGAGCGGTAAGCGAAGAAGCTGTAATAAATATGTGGATTACACACAAATGAATTGCATTATTTTTTAATGAAATCAGCCTACAAAAGTAGAATGGATTGTGGAGTGCAGATTAATAATTGAGTTTTCATCCTAGATACATTCAGTTGCATATGTTGACTCAAAAGCTGTGCCCAAGCCACTAGTTTTTTTAATGTAATAATATGCTAATGCTGCATCATGTGTACACTCTAATCCTAAATTCATCCATTCATTTGGGGCAGCAAGATGATATTCCCTTTCATTTTAATCAGTCAGAGGAGATTGTACGGTACAATGGTGTTGAATTTTTTATATTTTGTACCATAAAAGACAACTAAACGCAATCTATGAGATACAATTCCTATTTGGAGCGCACCATCTTATTTATTGTCTTTAAATGTGGTGAACATTTTTAATTTTAATTTAGCATCAATGTTGTTTCTGTTGACATGTAGATAGTCAGATTAATTACTTACTATAGTCCGACAGTAGAGGCATGGTAGGAAATGAGGAGGAGGACATGCTACGAA
Organism: Echiichthys vipera; assembly: GCF_963691815.1. Classification (NCBI taxonomy): domain Eukaryota; kingdom Metazoa; phylum Chordata; class Actinopteri; order Perciformes; family Trachinidae; genus Echiichthys; species Echiichthys vipera. The sequence goes on from NC_139826.1 coordinate 16,401,647, forward strand.
GGTTAGATAGCACCCCATACCAAGTTAATAATACTCAAGCCTTAAAGTTGCAATCAGTAATATTTTCATCCATTTAATTGTCTCTGAAGTTACTATCTACCAGAGTTAAAACGATGGTGACTGATCATATGACCCACGAATGAAAGCACTTCTTCTCGCCTTTAAGTATTCCAATCTGTGTGTCTGTGGTGACATGCCCTTGCTAAATATGGTAAATAGGACGCCATGTTAGTGATGCTGCTGACAGCAGTTTTGCTGCGTTCACTTGTAATCAGAAATAGGGAGCTTCCTACTTCTGAGTCAGGCTTGTAGTAAGACCAGAAGTGTAATAGGAACATGTGTGGATGAGTATGGATTTAAGAGGGTAACATATAGGGGACAGACTGGAAGTACAGAGGTGAATGTGAGTCAATAAAGTTTACAAAAGAAAAAAAGTCAACACACAAAGTGAGCGTGAACGTGACATGATGGGGAGCTCTGAAAGGACAGGCTCGCCGACAATTACATTTTACCGCCAAAGAGGCCACTATAAACAAGGTATCTCAAATCTTACAGATTATGATTTTAATCATTTGCCAAATTAAATTGAATTCAATGATTTTAAGAGAGTAACTTTTGTGTGTGTGTGGTTTGTGTGTGGTCGGGGTTCCAAGTAAAGAGAGTAACTTGTACAGGAGTGAAATACGTTCCTGTTATCTTCAGTCTTTTTTTTTACATTCACATACCGTACAAAAAAATAATGCAGACTGATAGGGAGCATTGTTCATTACAAACTGAAAAAAATAGTGAAGACTTGAGCACTTTTCACTCTGAGGGCAAACTTAAGTCTATTGATGGCCAGGATAGCTACACAATAACAAATATATTCCAATATTGTATTGTGCCATCATTTTTCTTTGTCTCCTTCTTTTTGCTCTCCCTTCTTATTTCTTTCTCCTTCCTCCTGTCCTCATTATTTATCTTTAGTCTATTCTACCCCCCCCCCCAGTTCTTATGCCTTCCTGCCTTCTCGTATTGATTTTCATTTATAGGTTTTCATCCTTTTCACTCCCATTTCTCTACACTGATGGCACCTTGCAGCTTGCCTCTCACTCTCCCTCTTCCCTCACCTTTCCATGAGTAAAAGCCTTCCACATTCTCTTGCTGTTCTTTTGATATAATATCAGATACTTCTCAGCTTTGCAATACAGAGAGGCCAGGATGCGACAAAGAGCATGCATTGGAAGCCTTACGCTATGTTATAAAGGTCACACTCCATCCTTATGCATCGAAGAAAAGAAGTTGGTATGGATCCAGAAAGCTTTCAGTGAAAATAATTACCATAGTCTGCATTCAATACAGTACCATACAGTACCGTATAACAATGCAGGCTCAAAAAATAAGTCTCTGCAACCACATTGTATATTCTGTAATTATAGAAAGATGGCACGAAGAAAATTCAAAAAATAAATAAGGGAAGTCTGACTTGTTGCCATGATTGTTTGCCATTAAATCCCATATAAAGCACCTTTGCAATCAATCGTTGAATTATATATAAAGAAATAATTGCATTGTGCCCGATTTAAACATCATTTTTTGTTCTTATTATAAACCGTTTATACTTTTTCCTGTGAGGTTTGCTTATATGAGGGTCTCTTAAATACACAAACATAAAGCTTCAAGTCCTGTTGTCAGACATTAGTATACAAAACATTACAGCCCCTCACAGCTTGAACAAAAAAACTTGATTTGTAAATTGAACCAATTCACAATCTGATCAAATGGCTTTGTAATCTGTGCCCTCAGATTTTGTGTTTTTCTGCACATGGAGTGGACCCCTCTGCTAAAGTAGCTCCCCGGGGAATTAAGCTTGTATTTTTCTAGTTTTGACAATATTGAGACAACCCATCGGTAAGGTCCTAAGGGCTACGACTGTTAGTGGTTAAAATTGGGTTTTGTTCAAAAGTGCCGAATTGTTACTTTACGACTTATTGATGTTTAGAAGATTAAGCTAAGCTAACATAAGAGGTATTTGTTGCCATAGCAACGGTAAACATTCAGGTAACGTTAGTGGGCTAAAGGAAAAAAACAGATTTTCCGAGACTACACTGGAATTTCTGCTTCTTATTCTCTTCAGGAAAAACACGACCGCATTGCATTGTGGTACAGGAGAGTAAAATGAAGGATACATCGTATGTACACTTAAAATTGGCTGTGCGTTTTGAGTATTTTATGGTGGACTATATAGTGAATAAAATTAACCACTGAGAATTCCAACACTACTACAAAATGGCAAACACACTGTATAGTACACTATTTATCTACTATCTACTATATATCGTGATAGGGAATGGTTTTGAACACAGCTAGAGTGTCATCAAGCTAAATTATATTGATAAAATACAGAATGAGAAACCATAACACCTTTATTTTTAATACAATATTATTCCAACAGCGTTACTGGGATCCTATTGATTTTGAATGGAATTAGTGAATTCATTTTTGTATATTATTTTGAGGTTGTGACACAATTTTGTGATTTTGATCAGGCAATTCTATATTGTATTATGTATACATGGGAGAGGGGGAGAAATAAAATGGACAAATATTATTCTGGTAAACAGTTTAAAATCAATAATTGGATGGTACTGAATGGTAAACTAATTATATTATGGGTTTTCCTGTGTCTTATCGTTATTTACTAGGCAGCTAGATCACACTTCCTCAGCCCCACAGAAGGATTACCATACTGTATTGTAAACAATTAGAAATACATGTATTTATTTTGATTATAAAGGCGGTCAAGGCGCTATATAAATACTGTGAAAATACAGAGAAACCTACACAGCTCTTATTCAGAAGCTGTGCCTTTAAACGTGCCATCAGGACCTCTGGCTTAAAGAGACAGGCGCTAAAACAAAGTGTTTCAGACAGAGGGTAAATACAAGTATATTCAGACAGACAGTATGACAAAAAAGATGTTTTTTGAATTTTAAAGCCTGTAAACATTTTCTAGCAGAAACCCAAAATACAACTATGAAGTATGTATATTTATATCCAGTGGCTAACATATTGAGGAAACAAATCAGTTTAATTTTTACATGATACACACTGTCTTGCTGTATATCTACATCATAACATTTTTAATAACTTGAGATTTTTAGCTTTGTAGTGCTAATAATTGCCATGATGGAGGGTAGTCCAATTATGCATATGCTGAAAATACATAACAATACCAAAATCTACAGGAAACATAGTTTACCCGATTAGATAGATAGCTCTTATATTGTGCAAACTGGACTTGTGTTTGTTTTGACTCTTCAGCCAAAGAGGAAGCGGCAGAGTATCAGTGGAGCAAAATGTCAACTAAAAAGACAGATAACGAAATGGCGTCGTTGGAAATGGATGCCCTTATTCTCCCGCACCTTACGCAAACATGCTAATATCGATGCTGGTTATTAATTGACCAGACAAAGAGTTATCCAAATAAGCAGGCTGTTTCACGCTGATAACGACAGATGCTGTCTCTGCCTCTCAAAGAGCCTTGATAGCAAAAAGAGACAGAGAAGAAAGCCTGTCCAGGAATGAGTCAATGTTCACAATACTTATCCTTGCTTTCTTCAATGTGTAGACCATTGTGTATCTTTGTTGAAAAAACAGCAACAAAAAAACATCCTTGCACTTATGTAGTCTTACATCAGATCTCACTTCGAATGCTGTCACTGGTCATATTCTTTAGTTTTGGTTGACACAACCCTATTGTCAATCAAAAACATTAATGCATTCTGCAAAACTTGGATTATATTAATTAACAATGCTTTTCATGTCCGATACTGATCTTTTAGAAATGCTCATTCTCTACAATATCAATGGCACCTATAGTATAAGGTTAGGGAAAGACCATGACAATCGAAAAACAAACCTAGGGTTAAGTTATGGTTTCGCATTAGGCAAGTAAAACGATTGTGGTTTCCGTTAATAAAAAGGCAACTTGTTTTGCAGTTATGTAACAGGACATTAACACCTCTCTACATACAGTATGGGGAACATTACGTCCTGTATTGGTACTGAGAAACTGGGCTTAAATGATGAACTGCAGAATTATCCAATATGGAAGTAATTAATTGGGATATTGGGCTGGGTTGACACAGTCTCTGTAACGTCACCCACATGTTTCTGAAGAACTGTTGTGACTGTGCGGTGTGTGGTCAGTGCCATCTTGACAGTGCATATGTCTCCTAACTTCCAGATAATCCAAAAATAGGCAAAGAGATGGGGCATGGAAATAGTCAGTGAAGCCTACCTGTGATAGCATCCACCTGTCACTTTAAGCTGACAGCCCTTAATTGTGCATAACTTAAGATAATTAAATTTAGGTATGGGTGTGTATGGCTGTTAAGTCTGATGTAGCACCCTTTCAAAGTGTGATTTCCGGGTTCAAATGGTCCTTTGAAACCAAACAGACAGCAACGGCTGAACATTTGAACAATTATGATGACTTATTTTTTCAGTGTGACACCTTTCCATTAATAGGAAAGTGGTTAATTGATGAAATGACAATCGTTTTTCTTTTGCTCAGGTCTTATCAAACAACGGGGATGACAGCACTGCGGCGTTGTAGAAATACAAGGCCTGGATCGGCGTGGAAAATCATATTTTAAAAGGGCGTTACGTCACAACTTAACAGCCGGATGGGGAAGGCTAACCTTTGAAGCCTCCAATGGCCATTTGAGGAACAGCAGATTTCATTTTTCAGCCCCAGAGGTTGTTGCTCGGGTTAACAATATTTCAACCACTTACAGTCTTGTGGTAAAGGTGCGTGCGATAACATACACATACATTAAACATAACACTTACCTTGGTCAGGCTGTCTTCATTCACTAGTCATAAATGTAACTATGGAAAGTAATGCACTGTAATTTGTGTGTAGTTCACCTATTTATTTTGTGGTTATTCCACATATTAAAATCAAGTGAGGCAGTATAAGACCGCTAATCTAGGGAGGCAGGCTGTGATCATAGATCAATCCCAAAACACAGGACTTTCCAGAGTTTGTGTCCTGTCCGTGTTCATGTCCTGGAAGTACTAAGTCAAACCGCAACCTTTTTTCTAATCTTAATAATCTCTAATCCTAACCCAAATAGACATGCACTGTTTTCTAAATGTTACCGTTGTGGTCCACTTCCAGTGACCATTTCATGACATTAAATAGAACATCAGATTTTGTAAGATATCATATAAATTTGTGTGCATAACTTTTCATAAGATATCATACAAACCGGCCTTGTGAGACCATCCTGATCTTGCGAGCTCCATTGTATTTTACTCGCAGATCTGTCTGGTTACATGCAACAGAGAAAATTTAGAGCCATTTGCCAAGCGATCCCCCAATCAGTGTTGGCTTTGAGGTGGGTTTAAGTAAATGGGAATCATGCGAATCAATAGATCTGGCGGAGTCAGGTTAACGAACCTGTTGATGAGTGCCTAATTTCATCTAGTGATGTGTTTCCCACTACAATAAAGAAACTGATGAGGATTATGATTTGGGGTTTGATTTGTTATTACCACTGCTTTTGGCTGATATTTCTATCAACAACTAACTGACCAGTTCCATTAGCTCCTCACTGGGACCAACCTTTTAAGCTTCAGGTGGATGTAGGCCATATTGACCAGCTCGAGTTGTATAAAGGTGTGTTAGGGGGAGGCGGGGGACGGCCCAAGGATTGGCCTGATTATGTCTTCTTGGGTTGGCTGTGCTTGGGCAGGCAGTACACCGGAGTAGGCTGCACTACACTCACTATCAGTCTGTGAACCTGCAAGATCCTCTCTCTTCTCCTGACCTGCCAACTGGCATTGTTCATGTTTGTGATTTGTGACGTTTGACATCCCACACAGACACTCCATTCACTTACACAGGCAATGTATACACCACTGACCTGCTCAACCACAACTTATTTGGATTTCATATATTTGTTTAAAACATTTTTCAAGAACTATTTGTTACACACACTTATTTTCACACACGTTTGAGTCAGGTTGTGACACCTGATATTGTTTTATTTCAGTCTTTTACTATGAGAAGAGGGCAAAGTCTTCGTGTCTGCTCCGCTTGGATTTGGTGTGAATATGAGTGCTTTCAAACATAGATCAACCGCAGCACTCCCCTTCCTCTTTTGCCTCACCACAGGTCATCACCTCCAGTACTACTTTGCTATTTTCCTCTTACTGATTGAAAAAATCTAAGTGTCCAGTAAAACAGTGGTCTTTGCCCCTGTAGCCTGGCATTACCAAGAGTCCTATTATCTTCAGTGATAGCTGTGAGACATGGACACACACACACACACACACACACACACGCATTAACAATGGCACATCGATCACACATCACTACAATCTGACATTCAGAAGACGCCCAAACGCACACGCATTCACACACACATACACACACACACACACACACACACACACACACACACACCAGCACAGCCACAACGAAAACATTGATTTGAACCCTCCCTCTGCAGAAAAACACTGCCAATCTTCACCAGGCTGTAATTTTATGGCACAACAAAATGAAAGGGTAATTTTCGCAAGATAGTGAAGGAGAGGCACAATCGGAGATAAAGGGACAAAGTTTGGTGTCTGAAAGGCCGGTGATGATGATAGCAGCCGTGCAGGGAGAGAGAAAAGAGAGAAAGAAAAGCCGTTTGACAAGGCTGACAGCCTCACGCCTCGCTACCCAGCTCAGCACAGAAAGACAGGTGCTAAAACACTGCAATTTAGGTAGTTTACTGGCCATTGTCAAAACACTAGCGCAATCTGTGGAGGGTTTAATAGGTTTAAAGTCACTCAGTGTAGGACCCCCACCACCTTCACCACCTTCTACTTATTACTGTCTACTACTGGCTTCTGTTCATTCTTTTAATGTGGACTTCTGCTCTAAGCTCTGAATTTTAAAATATTAGCTTTGGGATCTATTAGATTCAGTAGAGAAACGTAATCTGTTATGCTTCTGAGCATGTTGAAAAATGGTTAAATATTGCTATCATGCCATTTTTATTACCACTACTGCTTAGTTACTAGTATTTCTGTATGGCCTTTATGCACATTAGTGTATATCGTATGGCCTTTATATTGATGGTTGATGATTTCCTTTTTGACTCTTCATTCATTTATTTATTTGTTTATTGATATATTCATCTGTGTATTTGGAGTTGTTCACTATTGTTACTTTGAATTAACATCACTTAATATGAAAGTGACTGAGACATACATACAAAGAGACAAACTGTTGCTACAGCAAGATGTTGTACTCACTAAAATAGACCTGATGTTTTTCTAATCTATTGTATCTTCAAACAGATGAACACATACAAGACACGTTTTCTTCTGCCCCATCTTTGGGTAAGAAATTTGATCTTTGAAAACCACAAGATGATTATGTCAGAAATGGTATCTTAGTATGAGTGTGCAGAATATTTTATTGTCCTCCTTTATTGTCCTTTTGTGCCAGATGGTATAAGTTTATTGTGTAGCACTGATGAAGAGAACCCATACGTTTTATTCTCTTTGAAGGAAGGCCAAGATTGATTGATATTGATAACTTCAAGTAGAGGCTTTGGTCTGTGGTTTGCCGACTGGAAGATGTCCAACATTTTCCTCTTTTTCTGCCGTCGCAGAC
>NC_139826.1:16414306-16424306 GCF_963691815.1 Echiichthys vipera
GCTCAGAGTATCAGGAAAAGTATTATCCCCCGGCAGACTAGGCCTATAGCAGCATAATTGAGCAGAACAAAATCAGTTTCAAAATAACAACATTGCTAAGGGCTCGTAAGCCCTAGCTGTAATTGGCGACTAATTTCTCGAGGATCTTAGAGAGAAAAGGAAGGTTAGATATAGGTCTATAGTTGGCTAGTACCTCAGGATCAAGACTGGGCTTTTTTAAGAAGAGGTTTAATCACAGCTACTTTAAAAGAATGTGGTACATAACCTGCTGATAAAGACACGTTAATCATATCTAATACAGGAGTGCCAACTAAAGGTAACACTTCTTTAAGTAACCTAGTTGGAATAGAGTCTAGGAGACAAGTAGAATGCTTTGATGCTGAAATAGTAGATGTTAATTTGTTAAGATCAACTGTAGAAAAGCAGTCCAATAATATATCATGTCGTACAGTTTCTAAGGTTCCTGGGTTTGAAGAAAAATTGGTGCCAAGCGAGTTGATTTTGTCTCTAATTATTAGAGATTATTAATTAGATTAGTTATAATTTTTTATTAAAGAAGGTCATGAAGTCGTTACTACTGAGGGTTATAGGAATACATGGCTCAATAGAGCTGTGGCTCTCTGTCAGCCTGGCTACAGTGCTGAAAAGAAATCTAGGATTGTTCTTATTCTCCTCTATTAAAGATGAGTAATAGGCTGCTCTCGCATTACGGAGGGCCTTCCTATATGTTTTTAAACTTTCTTGCCAAACTAAGTTAGATTCTTCCAGTTTAGTGGAGCGCCACTTACTTTCCAACTTTCGCAATATTTGTTTTAATTCAAGGGTTTGTGAGTTATACCAAGGAGCTAACTTCCTCTGTTTCATTATCTTCTTTTTTAAAGGAGCAACAGAGTCGAGTGTTGTTCGTAGTGAGCCTGCAACACTGTCAACAAGGTGATCAATTTCAGAGAAACTAACGTTAGTGCAGGAATCTTGAATATTAGGATAAGGCATTAAAGTAAATGCAGATGGAATCGCTTCCTTAAATTTAGTTATAGCACTATCAGATAAACATCTAGTGTAGACACTTTTGCCCACAGGTGAGTAGTCCTGTAATATCAATTCAAAAGTTATTAAATAATGGTCTGATAAAATAGGATTCTGTGGAAAGACTATTAAGTCATTGATTTCCACACCATAAGCCAAAACAAGGTCGAGGGTGTGATTAAAACAGCGAGTAGGTTTATGTACACTCTGACTAAAACCAATCGAATCTAATAGAGAGATAAACGCAGTACTAAGATTATTATTATCGCTGTCCACATGAATATTAAAATCCCCTACCACGATTACTTTATCAGATTTAAGGACTAAATTTGACAGAAACTCTTAGAATTCGGACAGAAATTCAGAGTATGGACCAGGAGCACGGTACACTATAACAAGTATAATTGGCTAAACAGTTTTCCAGGTTGAATGTGAAAGATAAAGAACAAGACTTTCAAATTAATTATAATTTAGTTTAGGTTTAGGGTTGATTAATAGGTCTGAGTCATAAATAGCTGCAACGCCTCCTCCTCGACCACTGCCTCGAGGAAGTATTAATATGACTGGGAGGAGTGGATTAATTTAGGCTTACATATTCTTCAAGACACAGTCAGGTTTCAGTCAGACAGAGTTAATCAATATGGCTATCTGATATCAGATCATTTACCAATACAGCTTTAGATGACATGGATCTGATGTTTATAAGTCCACATTTTATTTTCTGATTTTGTTGCATAGGCGCAGATTTTGCGTTGATTTGTATCAAGTTTTTCTGTATAGCTCCTCTTCTGTTCTTTTTTGATCTGGTTAATTTAGATGATCGTGGGGCACACAGCGTTTGTATACTATACTGAGCTGGACAATGCTCCACAGGGAGCGCAGAGAGGTGTGTAAGACTACCACTCTGCTTCCTGGGCACCTGCGATAAGGGCAGCGCAGAGAGGTGCATTAAACTGCAACTCTGCTTCCTGATCCCAACACTGGGTTGTCATGGTTTTAGACCGCTAACAACTGCGTCCAGGTTCTTAGATATGAGAGCGGCACCCTCCAAAGTAGGATGAATACCATCTCTCTTAATAAGACCAGGTTTACCCCAGAAAGACTGCCAATTATCTACGAAGCCCACATTATTTACAGGGCACCATCCAGACAGCCAGTGACGGCATGATGACATGCAGCTATACATGTCATCGCCAATAAAGGTGGGCAGGGGACCAGAAAAAATTATGGAGTCCGACATAGTTTTTGCATAAGCACACACCGACTCCACATTAATTTTAGTGACCTCAGATTGACGCAATCGGGTGTCATTACCGCCGACGTGAATAACAATCCTACCATATTTACGTTTATCCTTAGCCAGCAGTTTCAAATAGGACTCAATGTCACCTGCTCTGGCCCCTGGGATGCATTTTACTATGGTCCCTGGTGTCACTAAGTTTCCAAAATGGAGCTGCCAATAACCAGTGTTGTTTCCTCAGCCGGTGTGTCACTGAGTGGAGAAATCTTGTTTGAAACGTGAACGGGCGGATGGTTAACCATGGGCTTCGATTTAGAGCTATGCTTTCCTCTCACAGTCACCCAGGAGGACACTGGCTGCTCAGGGATTGCCGGGGGAGGGCTAGCAGGAGCTAACGCTACACTATGTGGCTTCGCACCAAAAGTTATAGGTGGCCAGCTAGCTACCGTAGCGTAAGACTGAGCTTCCATGGTGTGGAGCCGTGCCTCTAAATCACTGAGCCTCGCCTCCAGTGCTACAAATACACTACACTTATTACACTTACCATTATCACTAAAGGAGGCAGAGGAGTAGCTAAACATACGACACTCCGAGCAAGAGAGAGCAGGAGAGAGAGCGGGGGAAGCCATCACCAGCCATGAAGCTAACTGCTAAGCTAAAGTGGCTAACAATGTGTAACGTTTAACACTATGGAATTAGCGAGAAAGCGGCTGAAAGAAGGAGAGCTGTGAGCGCTTGAGTAGAACTAGTGGATGTTTAAATGTTAAGCGGTAGTTAGCCGCTGTGGTGAATATTATAGCAAAAACAGCTGAATTTAGTGAGAGCAGCTAAAAGTGAAACAACAACGAGTGACCAACACACAAGCACCGGAAACTACGTAATACGTCAACGTAACATGTCAGCACCTAATATCCCATTATGAGATGCACTAATTCTTCATCCTTTTCTCTCTGCTTTCTATTTGTTAAGCACTTATTCCACAATCTGTCACTCTCTTTGACTTTCTTTTCTGCCTGTTTTCTGATCCATTCTCCCTCTCTGTGTTTGCCCATCACTCCTGGGGGCAACTGAGGCAGAAGAAGGACTAGTTTGTCCCGCAGGCTGGCAGGGGCTCGCAGAGCCGAGGGGCAGCCTCTTTGTGAGGAAATGATTTTCTCGGTGCTGAGGAGGACACTCCAAATCATCTCCAGCAATCTCAGTAATGGCCCTGAGACGCTTCTGCCTTTGTCCTGTAATGGTGACAGATGACTGGCTGGGCAGACGGGGGCCGTCCAGACGCCTAGCAAAGGGGCGAACAAACCTCCACGTGCACACACACATACACACGCACACACACACAAACCCTTGCATAAAATACCACTCCACTGGCGGCCAGTGTGATTGCAGGTAATTGTCTCTTCTCCGGCTGTGGTGTTGGTGTTTATCCTTAATGATCACTCTCAAAGAGGGGTTCTAACTATCTGTCCTTTCAAGGGAAAGATGATTCCACTTTACAGAGTCACGCCTAAGCACCACGGCCACCACGGCCACCACGACCTCCTTCAAACATAAGAGCTACAACAACACAGCTTTTAATGTTGCCGCATTAAAAGTGTTTGGACATGTGGGCAGTATGCATAAATTACACATAGGTCTTCAGGGGTTCATAATTACCAGATTATTAATTGAGAAGATAGACAACATTTAGGTTCCTCCTCCTTGCTGTTCCTGCAACACAAAAAAAAAAGCAAATGCTTTTTGAGTTTTTAAAAAAGACTGATTTCGATATACAGTGTATGCACTGTGCAAAGTTATTCAAAGAAGATGTTTAGCTGAGAATAGTCATATCAGTGGTATGTTTCTGTCTGGTGCAATATATACATGTGTGTGTTGGAATATATGTATGCTTTACATGCAATACCTTTTTATTTCACCGTTCACATCTGGTTTCTATTCACAAAGAGTAAAAACATGAGACGAAGAAAAGAAGCAATTTTAGTTTGATGTCTTAAGTCCTCCCATTGTCTCCCTCACCGGGACGTAAGGACAGTTTCTGATCACAGAGGTTGAAAACATGAGTTGAATGGTTTGATGTGTTCTAAAGTTCGACTTTTTGCAAAACAAGACTCAAACACATGTTAGTGACAGAATCAATTGGTGTAAATGGAGAAAGCCTGTCATCTTGTTCCAGGTCTGGTAAAGGAGAGGTGTGAGATGTTCAGTTGCAGTCCCAGTGGTCTGAGGTGTTACCTGCACTTTAACTTGTTTCATAGCTACCAGATCATTCCTCTGTCAAGTATAGCAATGATCCAAACAGACTATTCAGACAAAAATGTCCATCAGGGCATTGGATGTCTCTTCTTTAAATTTTTTAACATTTTTTCTTCATTATTCTGTTTTCTTTGTATTTGTCAAATACAGATTAAATGTTTTATTCTTTGTTTGACTCATAATTCGTTACAAGATTGATATTGATAAAACTGGTAATAATACAATTACAGTATAGAAAGTGAGCTGTACCTGATAAGTGCTGATTCCTAAATGCCCAAATGTGTATTTAGTACTTATTAGCAGAATAGACCACTACCTTACTTTACATCCGTCATCTTAAAACTACTGCAGCCTTTGTTCATTGATCTTTTATTCCAGAACTGCAGAATCCTATTAGCGCATTTCACCAATAAGAATCAACAGACAGAGGATGTGGTCAATGGCTGCCTCCTCATTAGGAGATACCCACCAGCAGGCCTGAGGGCAGATCAAAAGGGTTGGTCTGAATAACGCCTTCAGGAAGGGAGATTTTTCTTTTCTCTCTAACACTGCAGTCGTCATGTCTCACTCTCTGAAGCATGTAGGTGCAGAATTGTGCAGGTCTGTGTTCTGTTGTTCTCCTCCTACTGTTCAGACAAGGCTTCACAGACACAAGCCAGAATGTATCTGTCCCTGCTTCCTGTCTGTTTTGTCCCCCACAGTGGATTGTAAGACAGGACATGTGGCAGTACAATGCATTAAGATGTATGTACTGTTGTTTTACACATACAAACATGTGAACGGAGTTGTGAAAGTTCACACTTTACAATAACTTTCTCAGAGTTCAGTTCACACTGATTAAAATGAAGTCTCTCACGTTCATAGCTCAATTTTTTTGAAAATCGAACCAAATTCACAGTCCCAAAAAAAGTAATGTTCGTTTCTTCAGTTTATTTTGCCTTTGAGCTGGTGACAGCCATGGCCAGATGCTCTATGTTTTCAGGTTGTCTGTTCATCTGTCCGCGATATCTCAGGAACCCCTGGAGGGATTTTCTTCAAATGTGGAACAAATATCCACTTGGACTCAACTATGAAATGAATACATTTTAGACTTAGATTAGATTAGATTTACATAAATATCTTACAGGATAAAATGATGAAGTGATGACATTTTATATTCAAAGGGTCAAAGGTTAACTCCACTGTGACATCACAATATTGCTGTCCATTATTGAACGCTGTAACTCAGGAACAGAAGGGGAGACATTTGGTTGGATACTGAATTGGCGACACTAATCTCGAAACTGTGGTCATTGTATTGATCTTCTGTGCTGCTGGGTTGAAGATCTGTGTGAAACATCCCTGTTTCACCAATAAATACACTTAATACAGTTTTATTAAATTATTTCAATGTATTCACTAAATATATTATATCAGTCTGGAAAGTTTGGATGTTAACTTCAACTTTCAGCAGAGGCATACGACTGCAAGGTGGTTCTTTTAGAGCTGCTCCCAGCTTTCCAGACCAGTCACCAGCAATAAAGTGATTGAAATGAAATATATTTGGCACATTTTTACATCTGTATGAGACATACTGGGCTTTCAACTGACTCCAGTGTAAAAAAAAGTTGTGTCAATATTCAGAGTGCTCCTGAAGTCAGGAGACGTAGTATAACTCACAATCAAGGAGAAGTTTGTGATTCAACGTTGAGATTCAACATATCTGTGGTTTGCAGAAATGTGCAGTGCCAACATTTCAGCCAAATGCATCACGTTTGCTAATGGTAGTGGCGGCTGTTGAAAATACAAACAGAACACGAGGTGTACTCATAAAGGTTTTCACTTTTACTTGGATCAATTTTAAATACATACTTATCTGTATTTATTTTCAATGTCAACCCTTGATGTAAGTCAGTACGAGCAACCACGGACGCATTCAGCTGAAGTTAAGCAAGTTACATCCTTGGGTGACGTAAAACACTAGCTGTGTTCTAAATTGTTGCCTCTCACTCTCTGTGGTTAATTTCATTCACTATATAGTCCTGTATAGTATATTGGTCACAAAACCACACTTTAATACCATCGGAATTTCAACAATTTATATGGGATATAACCCTGAAACTAAAATTCAACATCAAGACAACCTTTTACCTTCCTCCTAACTGCAGGTTTGTATTATAATCAGAAGCTCTGTTTGTTTACATGATGCTGAACGCACATGCTTCACTCACATACCTATATCCAGTGCATCTACTCACGCAGCGGTTTGTTAGAAAATTCCAGTGTAGTGTCCGAAATCTCGTAAGGTCATTCCCTATATCGTGCACTATTTAATAAACACTACAATATACAGTATATAACAGATAATGATAGTGAGTAAATATGGTAACGATTTCGAACACAGCTACTGTGTGGGGCCTGATGTATGCCATATCCCTATCCGAGATCATGCAATTTTAAATAAAATGTCTTTTTATCGGAAAACTTATATGCTGTGAAATGCTGAGCTATTTAAAAGTAGAAACATATGATACAATATTTAAGAAGTATCATCCAGGCCTGAGTGTTGCTCAAACCTTCCTGGAAAACTGAGCTGAATAAGCACCCTCTCCTGAGGACGATTACTGTAGAACTGTCTGGATAAACTGCACTTACAGTAGGTTGTAAGTCTTTGTGTTTGTGTGTGTGTGTGTGTGTGTGTGTGTGTGTGTGTGTGTGTGTGTGTGTGTGTGTGTGTGTGTGTGTGTGTGTGTGTGTGTGTGTGTGTGTTTGTGTGTGTGTGTGTGTGTGTGTCTGTGTGTCTGTGTGTCTGTGTCTGTGTGTGTGTGTGTGTGTCTGTGTGTGTGTGTGTGTCTGTGTGTCTGTGTCTGTGTCTGTGTGTGTC
Organism: Echiichthys vipera; assembly: GCF_963691815.1. Lineage (NCBI taxonomy): Eukaryota > Metazoa > Chordata > Actinopteri > Perciformes > Trachinidae > Echiichthys > Echiichthys vipera. Next base: position 16,421,686 of record NC_139826.1, read on the forward strand.
TTGCATGCATGTGTGTGTGCAGAGGCCTATGTGTAAGGCAGTGGAAAGTGGTCAGGGCTAAATTGCTTTATCGTTTGTGGATGAATTGAATAAAGTCATATCTGGCTTTTTGGAATGTTACCACAGGGTTCAGGAAAATTGGTTAGTGGAGCAATCTCACAGAAATTTCCAAGATCCTGTTATGCACTCACTATGCACTCAGTCAAGGCTGTTGTGGTGAAATACCTTATCGCTTGGAAAAGGATAAGTGCAACTCTATACAGAGTCATAGCAAATTCTTGAAAGCAGAGATGTAATTGAAGAGGGTGAAATAATTTCAAGAATTTAAGACAGGAAGACAAGAGGGAAAGCAATTCAATTATAGGACGATATTTTGCTAATATACAGTAGATCATCTGTCCAGACACAAATATACAGTTGCCAAGTGGTAGAAGTTATTTTGGACGGCCCTGGTTTCAAAAGTCCCAATCATTAGTTCCCATAGACAATGTTTTATAGCTTGGAATGGCATGAAACTCTGCCAGTTAAGCAATCAGTACGCAAAGAACAAGCTCAATTTCAGCAAGAAACATCCAATCAAAAATGTTAAAATTATGTTACATGTCAAGCAAATGGCAAGAGGAAGGTAAAGATGATGGGGTTGGGAAAAACAGAAACCAATCTGCAGCTTAAATCAATTTACGTTTTCCTGTTGTCGTTTTAAGCTACATTAGCTCTAACTTCTGCTGTACATATATATATTTTATTGCTTAAATACATTTAAATGTTAATGTTTTGCTTTGTCCAGCTGTGTTGTCCTTGTTATTAGCTGTACGTGTATTTCTGTGTGAAATCAGAGTTCCTTGTATGAGCATGCATTTTTGGCCAATAAAGCTTATTCTAAATCTGATTATTTGCCTAGAACTTCACAGGCTTAGCAACAGTGACTCTGGAGCAAACGACAAATCAAAGAAACCATTTTGGGATCTCTCTTACCTTTGAAACTGTTTCTAAGATACATCAAGCTAAAACTTTCTCCCACTAAATGGGCGTGTAAATGAGTAACCCTCCACCAAATCACAAAAAAGGGCCAAAAAGTTTGGGTGATTGTTTAAATAAGAGTATGTTTGGTATGTGTGCGTATGTGTGCGTATGTGTGCGTATGTGTGCGTATGTGTGCGTATGTGTGTCTTTGCAAGGTGGGGCAATTTGATATATGACGCCAAAGTAGAATAGACTGGTGTTCAGATGGCTTCAGCCTTGTAAAGATGTGACAAATGACGGAGCAGAAAGTATTGATTCCAATCTCTCTCTGGTGCAGTGTTTCACTGTGGAGGCTGCATGCACACAGACACACACACTCACACAAACACTACATACACACACACATACATACATATATATATATATATATATATATATATATATATATATATATAGAGAGAGAGAGAGAGAGAGAGAGAGAGAGAGAGAGAGAGAGAGAGAGAAGAGAGAGAGAGAGAGAGAGAGAGAGAGAGAGAGAGATACAAACACACAGCGCACACACAAAACAAGGAAGACAAAGACAGTACACACACTATGCATGCATGCATCATGTGTGTACAGAATGTGTTCTTGTTGTGTGAATTTGACACACATTGTCGATGTGACTGAAGAGTCTGAGAACATAATGGTATGTGTAAGGAAGAACGTAATCTATATGCATTTGTGTGTCAGTGACATGTGTAATGTACTGTATATCGATGATTTGTTCACACGTGACTGCTGTCTTTATTTGCGTGTGTGTGTGTGTGTGTGCCCCTGTATTTGTGATTCTATTGTTAGTAGTTAGTGTTCAAGTGCCAGCAGGAGCCCCTGGTCACACACATTAAAGTCTCATCTCACTGTGTTTTAAACCAGCTGTGTTTCTCTACGCTGTCAAGAACATTCAGTCGCTCAGATATTTGTGTGCATGTGTGTGTGTGTGTGTGTGTGTGTGGTGTGTGTGTGTGTGTGTGTGTGTGTGTGTGTGTGTGTGTGTGTGTGTGTGTGTGTGTGTGTGTGTGTGTGTGTGTGTGTGTGTGTGTGTGTGTGTGTGTGTGTGTGTGTGTGTGTGTGTGTGTCAGGGAGTGTGTCAGGCTGTTTGTCAGGGTGCATGGCAGCGTGTGCCGCGTTAGCATGATCACACAAGGGGGTAAAGGTCAAAGACAGCTAACCAGAAGAGGAGAGAAAGGGGGAAGTGGAACCAATGAGATGAGAAGGGAGGAAACACAGAAATGGACAGAGCAGGAAATAATCCAGCAGAGGGGGGAGGGAAGAACAGTGAGCAATGTTGCCTCAGTGGACCTGTGGACGGAGGGATGGACAGACGGACGAAGATATATAGATAAATAGAAATGTAGAGGAAACAGAGGTTAGGGAAGGAGACTGTATGTGTCCTTTTTTGTGGTGAGTAAAGGGTTTCCCCGTTACATGAAAGCACACATTAATTATTCAATCGACAGTGTCCTGTGGTTGATTTAAAAACAACCTCCTAGCCTCCTAGTTGCCACAAAAAGTCCCCTGAGTCGCCATCACCGGACTATTTGCTGTTTAGCAATGGATGGATGAATCTATTGCCCCAAAAAAGCACAGTTAGAAATATGCTTGTCTCAGAATCATCA
>NC_139826.1:16426806-16471806 GCF_963691815.1 Echiichthys vipera
CCTATTATGGCAGCTCTGTAGGGTTACTGTCACAGCAGTTTGTGTGTGTGTGTGTGTGTTTGTGTGTGCTACACAAGAACACTATGTACAGAGTAGTGTGGGCTGAAAAGTGTGGTAAGTGTCAAATGGCATTAAAAAAAAACAGAGTTCCATCTGATGTTATAAATGCAACATGACCCCTATATGAAACACACCAGGAACATACATTAAGGTCGGCTGTATGTTGCTGCCCTGTAGCCTCCTGCTGGTCTGGTTAGGTCTTAGGGAATGGAGTTTACTGGAAAGTGATGGAGAATCCTTATGGTCATGACCGTTGGTGTAATCTAATGACCGCTCACTCAGAGCAGGAGAGAGGAGGAGGTGGAGGCCACGTGGGGAGGAGATGAAGGGGGGGATGGTCAGGAAGGATGTGTGATGAGGTTTGGAAGGAGGGAGGTGGATGGGTGATCTTCTGTCCTCAGGACTGACCGGCTGGTGTTGACCTCTATTCGATCAAATCAGATAACCAGCTCTCAGTCAAAGGCATTGTCTTGTCGTGTGCCACTGAAAACCTAACACAGGCTCAGATTCATCCTAGAACGGATATACAGAACATTTAATCAGTTATTTATCAAAGAGAAGTTTGTATTTCAGATTAAACCAGAGTTTTGTTCTGCTTCTGATTTGAGCACTTAATGTTGTCAAACGTGTCATTTCTAAAGACAAAAAATAAACATGGAATGATGGTTTCTGTGTATGGAGGAATATATTTTGTTTTGTTAAATATGTGTGTGTGTGTGCATGTGTGTTTGTATGCTGCATGTGTGCGTGTGTGTCTATCCTGCTGACCTCCAAGGATTTATGGGCTGCAAGTGTGATAGCTTTGACACAGAGATATATCTGCAGGACCCATTGTGTTAATGCAGTGTGTGTTTGTGTATGTGTATCAGTCTCTCTCTGTCTCTCTTGCTATGTGTGTGTGTGTGTGTGTGTGTGTGTGTGTGTGTGTGTGTGTGTGTGTGTGTGTGTGTGTGTGTGTGTGTGTGTGTGTGTGTGTGTGCGTGTGTGTGACAGGGACTAATTCCATTAGTGGTCTAGTGCTACGGGAGATGAGCAGGGATTGACAGAGCTGCAGTCGTAATGAATTGGCTCTGGCGGCATCACTCAGCCTTTAAGTTCTCTCTCTCCCCCTTCTTCCCCCACTTCTCTCCCTCTCTCCCAGCAACACTTTCATCCAACAGCTTCTCAATAAACACGCCCTCGTTAGGGCCTCACTCGCTAATCACCACTCTTCATTACAGCCGTGTTCGCTTAACTAGGGGCTTTCATTACAACTGCTGCGCCTGCAAAACACCAAGCTACCTGAATTTGCCAATTTCCTCTCTCTATTACAGTCGGGCCACATTCACAAAATGACTAATTATCTCACTCTGTTGTATTTTGTGTAGGTAAAGGAATTTTCTGATAAAAACATGCAAAACAGGTCCCTAATAATTATTTTACTTTCAAACTGTGTTTTTCTCCAAGGAGGACCCAAGTAAGAGGACACAGACAAAGCTTTTTGTGTTTTTGATGCTGAGTTGATTGAAATAAGCCTTTGTAATTGCATCTTCAATGATAGGATAAAATAATAAAGGACAGTTCATAATATTCATGTTTACCTTTTAACATCTCAGTAAAACATTATCTTCTTGCCTGCACAGAGATCTGTGCAGTTGTATTGCCACCACTTCCAGAAACATCTCCAGTCCGATTTCACAAATCCGTTAACTACAGCATACACCTGCCATTGCTTTTGTGCAACACCGGGGATTTTAACCATGTTGGTAGATTTGGGCTTTGGTGTCTAACCCAGCCAAAAACTCCAGACATCTGACATAAAGAAATGCATTGTACATTTACAATTGGATTGGTGGCAGGATGGACTATAGACAGTGGGGGCTGCTCGTCTTTCAAGGAGGGGAAGCTAATTTTTCCGGCCTACATCATAAATGTGTTTGTTTATTTATATGTCAATTCTACCCTTTGTTCCTTTTCAAGAAAATGATCTGTGACCTTGTCGTACCAACTAGGCGTCTTTGCCAAGGACTTGACCAGTGTCCTCTCAATGGCCAGCAGAGCTAGGCTGCTGAAACGGCCTTGGCCCAGCTGGAGCTGCTTTGCCAGGCTAAAGTGAAGTGTGACCGCCTGTGAGTGATCGTGACGGTGGGAGAAGCTCTGCAGCTGCCGCTGCTCGTTGGGGAAAGAAACCGCGGAGTGACAGAACAGAGACAAAGTCGCTGGGGATCGGTAAAGTCTCCGGATCAGTTCAGAACAACAGAATGAAAAACTTGGAAAATGCTCCGGTGGCTGTTTATTCTTGAAAATCGCTGAATCGCTCATTTAGCTGTCAATCAAAAACGATTCTGCCTCAGACAGCTCATCCAATCATCATGCAGAAGCAGAGCATCCGGGCCAGTCCACTGTGCCATAGACCCCCAGAGACGCTGAGCGTCCGATGGGCGGGACAAAGCCCACTATTTTTCCAATGACCATCTAGTTTCTCTGCAGTGGAACAATCCGCTCTACGCTTCCCCACTGAAGTCAGTAGAAGCTGAGCGTCCGACTCTGTAAAGCGCTGTGGATGAATGAGAAGGAAGTTGCTCTGGTCACCTGTTATAAGCAGCTGATTCTAAACAAAAGATAAAGGTTTTCTAGTGCGTTTTTAATCAATGAAATGTACACAAAGTAGTACATACGATATTTCACCACTTTTTTTTTCTTGACATTTTAGGGGTAGCTGAGCTTCCCTTGCAGTCTTAGAGCAATCACCACTGACTACAGAGGTGTAGAATGGACTGAGGGCCTGAAGCCTCTGGGCAACATCACTGACCTTTAGGTGGAGAAAGCCCCTGCTCCTGTAGTGGGGGAACCCCACTGGTTGCTACAGAGCCATCCGACCCAGTGATAAAGGAAACCAAGGTGGCGGGGGGCTCTGAAAGGGCACACAATGTCGATACGGGAGGAGGAGTGGTCTTCTGGTCCCCCACCAGCACGCTGAAGATGAACACACTTGGGGTCTGTAGGTCTTTATCTGAGCATCTTGAATCGTTGCCCTTGGTCTGCATTGTGTGGCGACTGAATGTGATCCGATTTCACAATCAGGTCTGAAGTTCATTCAGATGACAGCTGATGCAGATGGCACTTTTCTTTCAGTGAAATGGGTTGAGCCTTTTCGAGTGCTTTTAAAGATTGCCATTTAGCATGCAGCCTACTTGGTGGTGTTCAGGAGTTCATGCACAGGACGTGTGTTACCAACATGTCTCCCACCGAGCTCACATTCAAACATAAGGAACTTGTTGATTTGTCGAAGTTTTCCCATCTCTTCAAACTTCAAATTCAAACATGTTTGATTGTAAAACTCATCTGCAATGTCAACATAGTGGCTAACTGTATTCACTTGTTTATTGATATTGAAAGTATTGACTATCCTCAGCAGATGGAGTTAATACATTGTCAAACATTTTTTCCTGAGCAGAAACCAACTTTTTAGTACAGTACTTCACAGCGACTCATTTGCAAAACTTCGTCCCTTATTAAGGCCAGAAAAAGATTTATAGCAGTAGTCTATAATAGACTAGGTCTAGGACTAAGTCTATAATCCGCATGGCTTCTGCACTTCTACATGTCATTACATCCATGTTAAATTTCATCAGTGCAGACACTTTGGAGTGTCCGCAATATTTTAAAGATGAGACTGTATTTGTTACACTATATATGTGCCTAATGCCTTTATATTTTTGAATCAAACAGTTGTTTTTTCCTCTTTGTATCAGTGCTTTGTACTGTACCTGTCCCCTGTTACTTCCTGACGGTAGCCATTCTTCTGATCTTGTCATTTGCTCTTTTATAAGAACATTGATTCTGTAGGTCAGGTTTGCTGACCAGTCCACTCCCCCCCTCAGAGACTCTTTCATGTTCCCAGCAACAACCAGACACCTGCTCTGGACCCCAGCAGTCAGCTTCCATAATCCATACATCATACACACACACACACACACACACACACACACACACACACACACACACACACACACACTCACACACACACACACACACACACACACACACACACATAGAAACAGGCATAATAAGTCACATGCATCCTCTCACGTGCACATGTACAGTATGGGCATGTCCACATCTGCAAACACACCTTCAAAATACAAACACACAGCTCTACATGTAGACATTACACTATTATTGACACTTTCCTGGACATCAATATTCTGGGACAAATTGATTGGCCCAGTTGTTGCGGTAAATTGATTGTTTGAAAACACTCAAAGCTGTTATCTTTACACTTACACAATACTGGCAACAGGCTATATGGCTTTCAAATAATGCTTCAACTTCACAGGCCATCACTTTCATGTTCACATCAGTGTGGACCTGTCCAAAATGTTCCCTGCATCTCACCCATTGCATGCTGTGATAAACACCAGGCCTGAACAGGACAAGCGTGATTTTTATTGACACATGTATGGATAAAGGATTTGTCTGTTCTTTTCCAAAATACCATAAAGTTCACTGATGGAAAACATTATTTCAGAAAAAAATTAAAATAAGAATGTGCTTAAGTTTAAGCTTAAAGTTATAATGCTTAAATATCCCATTAAATGTGACCTTGTGGATAGTATTCATGCTCTTAATTCTTTAACACTAGACATTAAACATATTTAAATTCTATAATTGTTTTATATTGTTAGCAACAGAGTCCGCCGTTTCAGCACTGGATTGAAATTATTTAGGGAATCACAAGCAACTATAAAATGATGTATCAATGACTGTTTGCTGTTCATTTTCCTACAACATATTATTAATTATTATTTGTATAGTAGTAGTAGTAGTAGTAGTAGTAGTAGTAGTAGTAGTAGTATCATTATTATTATTACTATTATTGTCATCAGTCATCAATATTTTGAAGCAGATGTGGAAAGTAAACATCCACTCATTAACTAACTAAATCATACCAGCCTATTCTAGTGTTGAATTAACAGCTAACGTAATAGAAAATGTGATATTGATGATATAATGTATTTTATAACCAAAATAACACATTTTGCATCCAGTTTCTTTAGATTTGCTCATCATGCGACCATGACGTGAACCCATTGGGTGAGCTTGAAGAAACTGAGTCCACTATGTCTTGTTCTCTCCAAAAAGCTCCTCCTCATGATGTAGTGTTTTTAGATACTTTGTGTGCAGCGAGACTTGGTATTCCTCTATGGTGATTTGTCCAGCACCCTACTACCCCCTAAAGAAGAACTCCTCTAGTGGTCTAGGCCAATAAAGTGTTACTGTAATGCTACACAAATATTCTCAATTAGCACATAGGTTGTTACTGTGACAGATGTAAAAGTGATGATTTTAAAGTAAAGATAAAATGAATTGGACACTTTATGTACATCTCTGGTAAGACATTTTCCACTAAGGAAGAAAAATGCAGATGAGTCCAGGAAGTGATAGCAGTAGGAGAGAGGGAAAACTCCACCAGGACATTGTCTGATTGTGTGCTAATTGTGTCTTTAACCACCCTCTCCGGTGTGGGGCAGGGAGTCTTCATGCTGATGGTCTTCCAGCGGGTCCATATATGAAGTACCTTGTTAAGCTAAGGTGGTCGATAGAGCCAACGGTGTTTGTGTGTCCTCATTAGCTTCAGGATGTCCCTCAGTAGGAGAGGGGAGGTAAGGAGGCCCTCATCGATGATTAGGTTGTGCATGCGTGTGTGAGCGTTTGTGTGTGTGAACCATCACATTGATCGATCCCACTCATAATCTCCCATGACCCCCTAGGCAGCATGAATTACACCAGTGGGCAGTGTATTCTGTGTGTGTGTGTGTATGTGTTTGTGGGGCTGAGAGAGTAGGGGGTGGGGGTCTCTATAATTACAGCAGATGGAGATAGTATCTGAGGGACCTGCACACAGAGGATGCTGAGTGAGGGCAAGTGGATTAAGAAGAAGAGTTGTGAAGAAGGCACAACAGTGAAGGAGTTCCTCTGTTGAACTCCTGGCTCCGAGCAGTTATGCTGAGGACAAAGTCCAGCAGGAATGGAAAACAGCGACCTAATAATGGGCTAAGGGAACCTTTTCGCTCCTTCCTTGGACAAAATGTCCTGGGAACTTTGCATGGAAACCTGGCTATAGATGTAAAATCACATTTGTGAAACAAAACAAAAGTCTACAGACATGCGGTTATGTCAGATTGCACTTGTGCACTGTTGTGCAGGAAGCTAACACATCTTAAAGTAGTTTGCTAATTAATAATAAGCCCTAAGTCATTGAGTTAAGTATTGGATAAATTAAAATGTTGACCTGACGGTGGTGGTAGATTATAAATCAGGATATCAACAATAGAGGAATATTGTAGTAACATTTTCTAAAATGGAAAAGGCACGTTACAGGCTAATCAGCAAAACCTTTCAGCTGCATTTTTGGTACTAAATTCCATCTCCCTTTTCATCTTTACATTTCGTTGTACCTCCTCTGTTATCAGCTCTTTTTAAATGAAAAGCTGCCCTGTATGCTAACTGTAGCTGCACAACAGGGGGGAAATCCGTTTACCATTCTTGTCTATTATTGTGTGGTGAGTACAATTAATGTTTATTGTGACTGTCGAATAAGTAATTTAAATTCCCATTTTAATCAGGCACTTGGCATTTGTATCCCAGAGTGATACACTCTGGCACAATGAAATAATTTGATTAAAGTCCTACAGATTCCCATTAATACAGGCATTCAAGAGTAAATGAGGCATGAAAAGTCTTGATAAAAGGGAAGGGCCAGATATTAGGCTCAGATACAGAAAGTTTGGCTCTATGGTGGTTTGTTTTTTTTATGAGACAAGAGCAATATCACATCTTCTCCTTCAGTCCTTCAAGCCTTCCTGTTCATTTTCTTGGGGAGAGAGTGGTTGGAGTTATATGAAGGTTGTCATATGAGTCGGCTCATACATCAAAAAATATGACCTTAGTCTCAGTGACAGTCAGGACAGGACAGTGTGTGTGTGTGTGTGTGTACGAGTGTGTTACCTTGTATGGTCACGCACATAACAGATGTACTCTCTTGTGCTCAAGAGCATGCGCATACATCCTGTTTTTCACATCATTTGGCTTTTTTGATTGCGTCACACTCAGCTTACCTTCCTATTTCTGCACACAGAATATGCTAATCAGAACATATGAAAGGGTGAGGGAAACCAGGAAGCTTTAGGTGCGCTAAAGGATATCCCCAGGTATAGGATTACACTGGCTAAAGATTAATATTGATTTGCTCATGGAGCTGTCAGTCTCCACTCAGCTACCGGGAGCAGGGTGACTGACAGGGACGGGGTTGGGTGGCCCACAGCCAACCAGGAGGAACCACTCCGCTGGATGGCCTGGGAAGATGGAGGGAGATTGAGAGAAGGATAACACAGAGGGATAAGGGTAATTGATGATTGTTTCAGCAGTGGAGTGGGAGGAGGGATCAGAGAGAGAGGGAGAGAGAGAGAGACATATACAGAGCAAGAGAGAGAGGCTGATGAATGGAAGATGATGAATGGAAGATGGTAGAGAGAGACTGTTGGTGTATCTTCCCTGTCTGTGAAGAGGGAAATCCAGGACAACGAATATATAGAAGTTCTACATCTTTAAATTAGGGATGGGGACATTTTTACCAGTGCTCACTTATAGTTTGAGGCTGAAGACTTGGTTTTAGGTCAAAAGTTATGATTAGGTTAGGTTCAGGGTTGGGGTTAAACGTGTGGGTTAGATGGTTAAGACTATAGGGCACAGAAATGCATTTTGTCAAGTATAGAACTGCTTCAGTGTGTGCTTTTTTACAGAACATATGTGATTTATGAAGATTTGGCAATGTTGATTAGCCCCCGAAAAATCAGACAGTTTAAAGGTGTCACTTAATAAAGCACCAAGAAACAATGCTGTGCTGTGACCATCATGTGATGCCCACTTACCCCAAAACATTTATTACATTATTATTGCAAAAGAAAAAGCTGTAAAGGATGAATGAGTTTTTCTATGCGTCAGAAGTCTGTGTAATATGAAAAATTGAGCCATTAGGGCCAATAAAAAATGAACAAGTCTCAAAGAGCTGTGTAAGGAAATTTATTTTCTTACCATTTGTTGTGTGAGCCAACAGGATGTCAGCCAGCTCAGCCAGAGAAGGACTCGAATGCAAATGCTCTGCGGGCCAAAAAACACAAAACCGCTAACCTGGGGCTTATTTTAGCGTACTGTGGTTAAATATGATAAAACAGGCAACAAACTGCCTTTGTTAGGGTGTACATTTTGTCGTAGAAAATACACTGGTGTAACTAAATCACATTAATGATGGCTCGGTTCCAGTGAGGTCAATCAGTAGGCCCTGACATTGAGCATCCACAATACCACCACTACCCAAAAGGACAGGCTGTCCTCACTCAAAATTCGTACACATACCTACGATAGTCATGCACTGTAATATGTGTATAATCCACATAAGTGTAGTAATTCTTAAGGAGCACAGAAAGGAATCAAATGACATAGTATCAATGCATCATAATCTTCATAGGAAGGAGGGTCAGGGTGGTAGGTGGGTCCAGGGGGACCAGTGTTCCTGCGACAGCAAATTTGAAACATATTCTCATAAACAGGCAAACGGAAGTCGACTGTGACGGTTGCCTTTGGTGTTGGTTAGGTTTAGCCTACAAAAGGCAATGTTAGGGTAAGGCATCAAAGCGACTTTGTTAGTATTAGAAAAAAGGTCATGGTTTGGCCATTAGTATGTCCGGGACATGAACAGGAACGGCAACAGGAAATAAACCCCGCTCACCCGGGTGAAAGTTCTGTGTTTTGGGACCCATACACCACTTCAACCTGACTCCTTAAGTGAAGATTTGCCATTTTATACTATTTCTCCTGCTTTTATTACGTGGAATACACACAAAAAAATACATGGAATACCCACAAACTGTTTAACTGCAAAAGAATTTAAAGTCACACTAATTCCTATAATTTTATCATTTATGGAGCACTATTCTACCCACTACCCATTGTTAGAAAGTGGTTCACAAAGAAATTACAGATACACAGAAATATATGAAAAGATTCAACTTTGTGAGCATGTGAACATGTTTCCAAACAAGCGTATCAAACCAATAAGCACTCAGACATTCAACCTTGAAAACAGACAAACAAAGCAGCGATGAAAAAATGCTGGCCCATAAACATTTAAGTGAGAGAGACGCCTCACCCAGACGACTTTTAACGCGGTAAGATCGTTGGTGCCAGACAGCGCCGTTGCTCTGTCTCAGCAAACAGACGCCCTAATCAGATTTTCATGCACTAAAGTGTCTAGTTTTCAAAAAGAAAAACACATAGTTAGCATCTCTGGACGTTTTATTGTTTACATTTGTATATATTATACAGGAAGCATTCATTTACATTTGAGGCGTTCAGCTTATGTTCTTTCCTAGAGTGATTTACTGTGAGTGAAAGAGTAAAACAAGAGGTTTAGATTTGATATATGGAAAGGAATAACACCTAGTTCTCATCCGCAGAGAGTCTGTGTGTGTGTGTAAATCTAGTTTGTTTGATGCCTCCTGTGTCTCTAGAAGTCCTCCTCCCTGTTCAACACTTGCACAGAAGCACTTTAATCAACAGTCATTTACTGATGGGAAACTAGACACACACTGGCAGAAATACACACACATCAGGTATACAGGCACATACACGCTACAAGTTTATTTTATTCTGGCTTTGCCTTCATTCGCTCATTCACTCACTCACTCACTCACTTACTCACTCGCTCACTCAATCTGTCGATGTCTCTTTCTTTCACCCTTTTTCACACACACAAACCGACGTGCACACACACACACACACACATATACACCGTGATTCCCTCAGAGTGCAGACGCAGGCAGAAACAGTCACTCTGACATTATTAGACATTGCACTTTAGAAAGCCAGATGATTCATGTTTTTATTTGAGAACCATAAAACAATAAAGTACGATTGCTGTGCCCGCTCCAGCTGCAGCTTCCTGTTGCGGGACAAGACGGGGGCCAATAAATGACAGCGTTTATTTCTGCTCACACATTACTCTTTGCCATGTAAAATTATCCATATTCATCTGTAGAGACACAATGAAAACGGCTTTAAATAAAACCCTGACAGATGTATAACACTAATGAGACATGGTAAACATACCAGTCACACATGGAAGAAGAAATGCTAATGCACTTGTTCAAATCTGAACATCTATTTAGTATTTTTAATGGGCTGTCGTGGAGCTGGAATGCAGTGAGATTGTAAGAATAAATGAAAATGGAAAGCTGAAAAAAGTCTAAGCTTGATGTTAGAGAAGAGGGCTTTTTTAAATAGAGGTACAGCAAGAATATCCTGGGCAAAAGATTAAAAAGGTCTTGTATATTTCAAACAAAGACCAGGTGTGGCGAGGTAAAAAAGGTGTACAGGATTTTAGCTTCTACTTTACAAAAGCTTCCCTCTTTTCATTCTTCACACAACTACTGCCATCCCTTTTTGTGTGTGCAACTGAGTGCAACACCCTGGATGCCTTTAAAGAGAGACTGTCTGAAAGTGTGGACTGTTATCCCCATTTGTATGATTCATGGCATCTCCCCCCACACTCTTATGACCTCAGGCTTTTTGCCCGGCCTTCGAGTATGGCCATCTCAAAGAGCTATAAACACGTCTGCCTTTAGACGTGGTCAAATGACTCATTGCACAAAGTTTGTTTCAAGCACACACTGACCTTAAAGAAATAGTTCAGATTTCTCCTGGAAGTGGGTTTGTATGAGGTACTTATCCATAGTCAGTGCAGTAGATGGCATTTGGCACTCCTGTTAGTTTGTAGAAGCAGGTTGAAGAACCTTCACAGAAGCTACATGTTGAAAGAGAGATCTGTAAATGCATGGATATTTTTTTGGTGTCACAACCCCTGTGAAATGACACCCGTTCATGTCAGAATTTGATTCTTTCCATCTGTCCTATATAGTTTATGCAATAGAACTAATGTTGTCACAGCAACCAAGCAATTAACTGCTCTGCATTGTAATGCAGAGCAGTTAATGTCTTGTTGCCTTGGTTATGAAGACACTTTTCAGAGCAGTTGATATTTTTTGGCTAAATGAGCCACTAAGCACCTTTCTGCCTCAAACACTGTATCCAGTTCTCTTAATACAACAGAGTTAGTATCTAATACTGGCTTCTGAATGCTGAAATATCACAGACACACACACCCCATACACCCCCCAGTATTGATACAGTTTTGCCTCACCTGGGAGAACATGCAAGGTGTTTTTTATTGAAGTTTTGGTAGCATAACTGTGAAATACATATACCATAATTATTTAAGTATAAGTAATTTCTTCTTTCCTCTAAAATACCCCAATAAGAAGTAAAATGCCCTGGGTATTCAGTACTTAATACTTAATAAATACTTACTTAGTAAGTAATATCTCTAAATACCCTGTAGGTACCCAGTACATAAGTCTTTACTTACAGAATAGGTAAGTTCTACATCCTCTAAAATACCCTGTATATATCTAGTAAATACTAAAATAGTTACGGTATAAGTAATTTCTCGTTTGCTCTAAAAGTCCTAATTGTTACTCCATTGCCAGTAAGTATGTATATGTACTGATTCATATAAAAATATTCTTGCATAAGTTTTAATGACAAAGGAAAAGGACAGGTGTTAAAATTAAAATGAAAAAGAAAAATATGGTATCAGTGAGTGGATGTGTCCGAAAAGTCTCATGAGGAGTTTTTAAATATATTTCCACTGATTTATATTCTCTCTGAATTGGATTTAGTAGCTCAGACCATAGGGACTTGGGAACCGAAGGGTTGCTGGTTTATGTCGCTGTATGGACCAATGGATGCCATTTCACTGCAGAGGTGCCCTTGAGCAAGGTGCCGAATCCCAGACTGCTCTTGGCACGTCAACATGGACTAATAAAGGATTGCTTTCTTTTTATAAGCCTGTGAATGTTCTCATTCGTCCAGGTCATCGTTATCCTCAAAGCAATTTCAGTCAAAAACAACTGGACTGGTTCTTTTTATAAGTAATATTCAGAAAAAGCCTTATTGAACATTTTGCTATTTATAGCAACATATTATTATCGTTTGTTCAGAAGCGTCGCTACAAATGCAGGTTCTTCTACTCAGGAGTGCCTTCGCTCTCACCACTGTACCCTCAAGGCCAGACAAATGGGGAGTGCTACAGCTTCTTCCATTTTTACAGAGCAACTCTGAAGCTCTGTCAGAGAGGCCCTCGACAGTCTTTGTCACCATTGTGTCAGTAAGGCTCTTCTTTCTCTAGCCAAACTCATGTTATGAGTCTCCAAGGCTTCAGACTTATGTGCGTATATACGCTCTTTTATACCAGGCCTTGGGTGTGTTCCTAACTTCAGCTCATCTTTAAAATGTATTGAGAGCTCAAAGGTTGTTTTTGCTCAAACATTGAAAAAAGAAATGCATGAAGTATGTCTGCATTTAAAATGTTCTGCATCTCTTCTCATTATGGGTTCTTGAGTAAAATAGATTGTATAGTAAACATTTCAGTTAAGCCTGCAATACAAGAGTATTTGTGAAATGTGAAGCCATTGCGTACATATATAATTAATTTCTGCAGGGTTTGACTGTCCTCTTCCAGCACACATTATTTACAGGCAGCTGGTGGCTGTCTGACACACCTCAAGGTGTCTGTGTCACTGCTAAGCACACACACACACACACACACACACACACACACACACACACACACACACACACACACACACACACACACACACACACACACACCAAAACCCCTGACACACACACAACAGACAGTGTGTCCCTGTCCCCTTGTCACACAACCCCTGGTCCCACCTCACTCTGTCCCCTTAGCCTGCCACTTCACCACCTCCCTCCCTCCTATGTGTGTGTGTGTGTGTGTGTGTGTGTGTGTGTGTGTGTGTGTGTGTGTGTGTGTGTGTGTGTGTGTGTGTGTGTGTGTGTGTGCTCTGATATACATGTCTGTGTGTGGTTTGATGTGTGTGTATTGGAGTTGGAGAGCGAACATGTCTCCCTCTACCTTCTGAAATATGGCTGTGTCTGCCCGACCTGTATATCTTGGCTCGTCCCTTCAGCAGAAAACCTTGGCTGCTGATGGAAGAAGCACCACCACAAATAGCCCAGAGACACGGCACTCTAACAGGTCACAGGCGAAACGAAGGAGGCATGCACTCAATGACATTTGTGGACTGCATTCATGCACTGCGTTTAGCCATTACTCATGGGAGGGCAGACCATGAAGTATTATGCTTTAAAAAGAATAAAATATCATATATATCATAACAATATCAAATGTAACCAGTGAATAACCAGTATATATCTTCAGATGGTTCTTGTCTGTGTTGGATGTAAACCAGGCCACGATGTGTCACAGTCACCTCTCTTTTATATCATGATGATCATATATTACACATGATATAGTAATTGAGTTTTGTCAAAATTGAGTTCATAGATAAAATAATCAGATGGGAATGTTTGTATTGTGCTATTCCATTGAATTAAATGTAATGTTGTGGCCAATAGGGTATCCAACGTATTGGATCGGCAACAGCCCTAATAGTCCCCTTGATATACGTACGTAGATGGTATAGAAAAATGTCTGATAGTTAGTATCTACTGTCTAACCTAAATTTGTCGATTGATGAGTTTTATCATTCATTTGAAAATATTGTTATTGTCACAATACCAGCTGCATTTGTAACTCTATCATCACTTAGTGTTTAACTTTAGTAATAAATACGACATCCGTGTATTTCACAGCAAAAGTACTAAAGCCCATTTCATCAAATTCATCCTGTTTTTGTCTTGTGAGAATAAAAATGATGATCCTTGTTTAATACACCAAAAAACTGCAGCAAGGACTCTGCAGCACTGCTGGTTACATTACATTGCACTGGATAGAGCCTTCTTTTAATGAAAAACATGCGTCCTTCGCAAAGATTGCAGCTGTGGTCAGTTTGAAGTCTGTCCTTTACAATGAATTCCAGTAGTGAAAAGTTTTCACAGAAAAGCCAAGCATGCCAAGGAGTATGGACGGACGATTGAAAAGTGGATCAATATGTGTTTTGGTGTTTTGATGCTTTGAAGTGAGGTCCATTCAACATCAGTCATTCAACCATCTTTCAACAGAGGGCGACGGATACTCAAAAGGTGGATATTGGGTGGATCTTGAATCATATGTCTATGTGGGTTTCCTCCATATGTTCCATTTTCTTCCTTTAAAATTCAAATGAAACTGCATACTCTTAATTGCCTGTAGCTGTAAAGTTGTTTGTTTGTTTGTTTGTTTGTTTGTTTGTTTGTTTGTTTGTTTGTTTGTATTTCAAACAGAGGGTGAATACAGGTTTATTCAGATGGACACTGGATTGCACATTAAAGCATTTAAACATGTTCTAGTAGAAGCCCATAATATTGGACCTTGATTTTTTTTTGTGATCAATCTTTTTTATTTCTATATTCATTATTTACACAGTGGAAGGGAAGCATCTTTACATCCAGAAAGAAATAAAGAAAAAAACAGAATAATTAACGCATCTTTAAATCCATGAAAATAACAAAAGCCAGTAACATTTCTGATACCTGCTTCCCCTCTCCCCCTACATTTCCTTGTTCCCTCCCAATCCACCCAATCTGCCCCCACCCTCTAAACCCTAACACAGTGGAATCAAGGTGTGAGAGAAAAGTAAAAAAAGTTTTTTGTTAAAAATATATATATATGTATATACATACGAAATAACCATAATATACTGGACAAAGTATATGCAAACATAGACCAAGTATATACAAACATAGCTGAAAAAGAGTATTTACAACATATCATTCATTTTCTCTAATAGCTTTGACCAGCAGTCAATATTAGATGTTTTGGCATAATGTATACGTGCTGTAGAAAGCTCCAGCTGCGTTCCATATCCTGATTAAAAAAAATTGACCTTGAAAATTGAATTCAAATGTATGTTCATTCACTGAGTTATAGAGATTATAGTTTGAAAAGCGACATGTGCTGCTTTGACATGTGTTGTCAGGCTGTTACCAGGTCTTTACTCTTTCAGGTGTGTTGTGTCAAACTGCAGTGACATGTTAAAAGGGGCTCATCCTTTTTTTAAAGTGTCTGTGTGTTTCACTGCAGTGTTGGATTGACTTTCTCTTCACTCCTCGTATGCACTGCTCTCTCTCATTAGTGCCACACAGGCTGCTGCAGCTTTGTTCAAGAGCACTTGACAGGTCACTGAGTGTTAACATCTAATGAGAGCATTGCACAGTAATCTTCAATGTGTCACACAGGCTCTCCAGTAGCATGGTGATGACTGGAGGATGATTGTGGAGGATTATGTAGAAAATGGACCCACTCAGGTAAAGTCCCCTCCAATCTCTCAGTCTGTGCTCCAAGTGGCCCACGGCCTTGTTGCCTGATGAAATCAATTATCAGTTTCCTCAATCAGATCACAGTCTCGGCGGTGATGGCAAAGGACGGAAAGACTTGTGCCTGAGAAGACTCCAAACAAACAAAATCGAGGAACAATGAATTATTCCATTCAGAGGAGGAGAGTGACAGACCGTTACGTGGGATGTGTTTAATGAAATGCAGGCTCCCACAATGCTTGCACACACACTGGGGCTGTCAGGATATCGAACCAGAGATGCCTCAGACACCTCCCATGGCTGCTTCACAAACAGGATGCAACAATCAGCCCCGGGCAATTCTTGATGTGTGTTTTTGCATTTGTTTGTGCCTTAGAGTTTGACTGCATGTCGGTATGCGTGTCTTACATGCATGTTCATTCACCTGTATTATCAACTTGCATGTTGCATGTTTTATTTTGGAAGGAAAAGGTTGTTTTTATGAAACAATCAGTCAGCTTGATTTTCTTTGTGTGCGCTACGAGGATCTGTTCTTTTTAGGTTATTCCCTGTTGTTACATCTTAGCAGTGCTAGAGGGAGTCCTCCTCCATCTCCCCCACTAACAGCAGTCAAGGACCCAACCCCCACCCCCCTACACACGGCCCCTCAGACCCCCGCCCCCACCCCACCCACCCATCCCCTCAGCCTCAGGCAGCCAGCAGGGCCACTGGGCCAAGGCCAGTCCAGCCCTTCAGCCACGGAGATGGGCTTGGATGCCCCAGGGGACCCAAGAGGGATCTGCCTGGGCCTGAGCTGTGGTCAGCCACAGGGTGGGACAAAGAGAGGGGATGCTGAATGTAATCTGACCCTGTCACTCACACAGTGGAAGCAGGGTTGGTAGAGAGAGTAGAAGTAGAGGAGGAAAAACAGAGAGAGAGGAAGACAAAGATAAAGAGCACATCAGAGGTCCTAGCAGGGCTGAACCGATCAATCAATACAGTAAAAAGAAAGAAAGAATGAAAAAAAGATTCAGGCCAGGAATTATTTTGGGTCGGAACAAAAAAACCCGCCACTTTGCAGATTGGGTGTTTAGTGTAAAAACCCAAGGTCTAAAGAACGGCTGCAGTCTGGGCGCTGAAAAGCCATTCTCTGAATTCTGTTCTTTAAATGGGGAGAAATATTGATCTGGCTCAGCTGGCCCTGTAGTGCTCTGTGTGTGTGTGTGTGTGTGTGTGTGTGTGTGTGTGTGTGTGTGTGTGTGTGTGTGTGTGTGTGTGTGTGTGTGTGTGTGTGTGTGTGTGTGTGTGTGTGTGTGTGTGATTCTTTGTCTTTTAGGACCCAGTGGGGGTGAAGGTGGGGTGTTACCATGGATACGCCCCCCCCCCCCTCAATATCCCAGCACATGCACACATATACACACATACATACATGCATTGCCCCAACCAAGGCTGTAGGTGTAAAGTACGCACGTACGCTCACACACACACACACACACACACTTTTTTAAGGCCTCCAGTCAAAAGATGTAGAAATTTCTAAAGGCGTTTTTAGACATGTCACACTCCTGGACGTACAGATAAGGATAAAAACTGCACCCTAAGGCTACACAAATCTCTCTCCCTCTCTCTCTCTCTCTATCTATCTCTCTCTCTCTCTCTCTTTCTCACTCACTCTTTCTATCACACACACACACACACACACACGCAAGGAAACTAACAATCATGGTGAAAAAAACTGGAGAACACTAATGTGCGACACAGACTCATCGCTCATCATTTCCTTTCAATTTACCCTCTTTGTCTCTTCCACCCTCAACACACTCCTTATCTCTCTCTCCCTCTCTCTCTCTCTCTCTCTCTGTCTGATACACATGCACACAGACAAAAACACACATTTTTAGCAGTGTCCATGATATCTTCTAATTTTTTTGTGCTTTTACATTTATGTGCACTCAGGCATTTCAGACACTAACAAACACATACACACACACAAACACAACCATATATTTTTACAAATGGCACACACACCTGTCTTGTAGGAATGAGACATGAGGAGAGGAGATCAGAGTGGTTTACTGCCAGGTAACTGATATAAATACCCCTCATTACAATGGTGACAGGGGTTTCTTCTCTCCTCTGGCGAAATAGCATCATTAGGGACGGACACACACAGCACAAGCACAGCTGCAAATAAACAAAGATACACACACAGACAAAAAGCTGACTTAGATGCAGGTATACAAATGCAGAGACATGATGTGGTGAAAAATACTGACACAGCGCGCACACAAAACGGTATCTACATCTACAAATAAATAAACACATGCAACATACAGATAAATACGGAGCACATTGCTCTTTTTCCTAAATGATGATGATGATGTTGATAATGATGGATCGTGGAGGGTTTCACAGGGTCATTATAAGGCAGGAAGTCGCAGTGCTGGCCAATACAGGGAGATCAATACGCCCAGGGTCAGTTACAATATTTAGGGTTGCATGACTCCAGGACCGAAATAAATCAGGATGTGAAATATTGTTGGGGTGGATGCCTTGGATGGGCCTATGACTGAAATGAGTATGATGGAGCAGAGGGAAGAAATGAGAGGAGGAGGACAGAGAGATAGAGAGATAGACAGATACTGTACAATGTGGATTAGCTGTATGTGATTTAGGTTGAAATTTGGCTCGGAGAGTGTAAAAAGCCATTATGAGCACATATTGTGATAAAGCAAGAAAGGTCATATTCATTAGCAAAGGTTCATGATACAATTCCAGTTGATGCAAGATTCTATCTGCAGCAATCATGAAGCCACACAACCACAGCATATTTACCACTGATAACAAAAAATTCTGAATACTTTTGACATAATAACAATTTAAATCTGTTGCCTTACATGTATTTAAAGGCACAGTTTCTGAATACATGCTGTGTGCATCTCTCTGTGGATTGAGCATTTTGATATTTTCATAGTATTTATATAGCACCTCGACCTGCTCTATAATAATAGAAAGAAACACAAAAGTCTCACTTTTCTCAATATGGGACCTTAAAGTTGAATCAAACTCAATAAATCATTCAACATCTTCCTTCATTTAAAATACCTCTGTTTAAGTGAGCATAATAAAATTCCTGGGGCTATTTTGAAAAGTAAAAAACTAATTCCTTCTTATTAGATACAGAGTAGGAACATTTTCCCTCAAAGAAAACACTTTGTTGGTGAGGTAACTGAAATCTGATTACATATTGTAAACTCCCCTCGACTGGCCCACTACCTTAACTTAGATTAGATCATATCTCACTTATTAATTTCTCAGATGAGAAGATTTGCTGTTTTGCTGAGTAATGCCGCTGCTGTCCAAATGGACAGTGTACAACAGCAGAGGGAAGACAGATGAGTAACAAAAGAGAGCAATTGTATTTCTCTCTTTATAATAAAGCTTTTAAACTTTTAGCTGATTCAAGCATCCCCCTCTTCTGTCTCAGTGCAGCAGGAGGAGCGGGTGAGGAGAGAGTGATAGATGGACCCACAGATACGTCCTTTAAGGCCAGAGCAGAGAAAGCTGCTGTTTAGGTCGTAACTGTTAAGGCTGTTTACAGACACTTTGCTTCCCATTTGTTGTTGACTGATTGTCGATTCACTGCCCCAACAGAATTGCATCCATTTCTCTTTGGTATGCAGCAGCAGTATGGCTCCAAACAAAAAAATGTATTAGCTTATAATAGACTCCTCTGATTCTTCTGTGTTGTACATACATTCGTATGCAGGGGTGTGTTTGTGTGTGCGTTTGCGTTTGCGTAATTGATTGGGGATTTCTGGGTCTATTCAAGAAGAGCTGACCTCTGACCTTCTTAACAAGTAGCAGCTCCGCCCCCCTCTGGCCTCGAGTCTCTCAATCTCACACTGTGTTAAAAGAAATTAGTCACACACTTAACCACGCACATCCTGCCCATTGTTAAGTGACTTCTAAAGTGTGTCAAAGAGGCTCCATGGTTGCCTTAAACAGCTCTCGTCTCCCTCCCAGGCAGCAGGCACGCTCAGGTTCAAAACACAAACCCTTCTAGAGACGAGAGCCGAGGTACTCAACCTTGGCCCGTGACCCTTGTAAATTAAAAGAATGGCTCCTGGTTAACTCACAAACACTGCAAACTGTGAATGGTGCCATTAATGTGATGGATGCAATCTCTTAGAATACTATAACTGAAGTAAAAACTGCCAATTCAATTATTATGAATTTCAATTTATTTAAATCAAGTCACAACCACCTTGTAGGTGCCAAAGCCAGAAATAAGAGCCATAAGACTTAACATAATCACCTTTCATATCTCACTTGTATTTCATGAATCAGTTACAATTTAATTCACTATATCTTTCCAGGATAATCCCCTCAATATCGATACTGCTTTCCAGGGAAAACAAACTATAGAAAGCCATTACAGAGTTTTGAGTTTCAGTTTATTCATCATGAGGAGTAAATTACAACAGCAGCAACAACAACAACTCTTCAAAGTTGGAAAAAATAACCCAGATAATGTAAGGGTTATCTGGCATTAGGTAAAACTTTTTTTTTGCAGGAATTTATCTGGCATGGGGAGTTTAATGAAATACAGTTGCATTGTGGGAAATGTTGGATCCAATGTCATTGTTTTTCTTGTTTGTTTGTTTTTTAGCTTGACTCATAAAGGGTACTAAAAGTTAGGATATGTTGGCCTCTGCTGCTTCTGACTGTTCTTTTTTCAATCTGTCTCTTGTGATTCCCCAACTTTATGGAAGTCTGATATAGCACACTGGAGTACGCCTTTAAGACATCTCATACTGTAGCAATACTCTTCACAGTCTTCACAGTCACTGTTCAAGTGTACTAGTGTCAAGACTTATTACTTCATTTATTTTTTAAAGTCATTTGTAGACTTTTATAGCTGGAGCTGATTTCAGATAATGGTACCATAATACTGAAGACTGCTCCAGGAGATGTGGATCCTACCTCCCAAAAGCCTTTTGAAAACAGAATATGAGTTTTTTCAATAAATTTTCAATTTATGAGCCTGTATCTCAGTGATGACACATTCCCAAAGCAACTAATCTGACAGATTGGCAGTATATGAGCTATAATGTAGGGCTGCGCACTAATAAGATGAAAGTGCAAAAATTTGATCAATCAATTATATGTTACCATTAAAACTTTTGTTTTAATAAAACAAATTAAAAAAAAAGTTTGCATGATATCTTATTTAATATGACGGAAACGGGTGTGTATGATTTCATACGAAATATGACTTTCTATTAAATGCTGTGAAATGGCCGTGACCGTGACTGACTAAATTTATGCAACAAAAGATAAGGTTTAATTTTAAGCACCACAACGACTTAGTGAAGACTAGAGGAAAAGGTTGGGGTTTGGCTTTGTTCATCTGGGACATGAACATTGGTCTCCCAGGTGAAAGTACTGTGTTTTGGTACTCACCCCTACTCTCCTCGCTATGTGGATTTTCACGCTCTTATACTAGCTCTTTATGGAATCACTACAGTAATAAATACATGGTTTGTTCATTGTTTTATGTATCAACAGTGTATGTCCGGCCGGACTCAAACCAGGGACATTATGGTTCTTGGTCTTAACCCCTAGGCCACAGGGCCAGCCTAAGCAGCAAATGTTCTTCTGATTTCCAATGAAAGTAAAAAACAAAAGAAAAGATAAAATTAAAGATCACTTATTCAGAAAATTTGTAGGAAGAACGGGCACACTGATTTTCTTTGTAACAAAGACCCACACACAAATGTGTGATTGTGTGAATTTCTGATCAACACACATGATCACACACACACACACACACACACACACACACACACACACACACACACACACGAACACAATCCCAGTGATTGAAAGTGTCTGCCGATTATTGATTTCCCACAGAGAAGTTGCTAAAAGTCTCGCAGCTAATCCTGGCGGGCCGAACACGCTGTAGATAATGACGTGTAATGAGCTAATGACTTGCTGAAATATTTAGTAGAGCCTCAATAAGGTTACACTATTAGAGGTGGGAGAGGTCATTAGAGGACCGTCTGAGGGACGGCCCTTCGATTAGTAACACCCAGGGCCCTTGTCTCTCTCTCAGAGCTGCACATACACACACACACACATGCAGGTACATGTATGGATAAAAGCATACACACCTGCTCAGATACACATGTAGATACACACATTCAGGGTCAAACACACTAACAGGGGGAAAAAAGAGAGAGAATGGACGAAAAAGCATAGCTGTTAGTATTAGGAGTTGGACCATTGATCGGTCAGCTTTTAAGAGAGTGACCTTTTGCAGAGGGCTCTACTGGCCTTGATAAATCTGATCTGGGGGCCATCTGTGTCTGGGTGGGAGAAGCCTCTCTAGGATGGGACCCCAGAGAGGAGAGAAAGAGAGAGAATGGAAGAGGAGAGGAGAGGAGAGAAAAGAAGAGAAAAGAAGAGGAGGGGATAGAAAAGCAATGCAGGTGCAGAAAGAAGGAAAGAAAGGGTAGGAAGACGGAGTAAGAGAGGAAAGAAAACTGAGGAGATGAGGGGAGCAGAAAGGCTAAGAAAATATAGTAAATGGGAAAACAGAGGGGTAAAGAAAAATGAAAGAAGAAAGAAAAGAAAACAGTGGAGAGGACTAGTTATTCATAGACAGTTAACGAGTTGCTGGGCAGCCATCGTTAGTTTTACGTGCACTAAGTCTATGTACAGCCACCTTGCAGTTGATAAAGACTCTTTAGAAAAACATCTAATAGGTTATCAATGCAAACAGCTTAATTGCACAATGACTATTGACAATGAACATCTCAAGAGTTTGCCAGAGGGAGCAAATAGAGATGAGATCGTCTAGGTTGCAAGTTTCTAATGCTTAAATGAATTTAGCCTGTTTCTAAATACAAGAAGCAAAATGCAGTGAGTGCAAATGAAGTCACTGTTGGTCTGTACAGCTGCTTCTCACACATTGTTGTTGTTTGTTTGATCATTTTTTGAGGAAATTGTAAACTTGAATTTGATTTAAAGAGTGTTAATTAATGTAGTGAAGGATTCAAAGCCATTGTAATTATTGAATCATTTAAGTTATGTTTTCCTGTCATAAACACAGGACCACATTGGACCGTGGATTTGAAAAAAAAAAAAAAGTCTATCACATATGAATCTTTGAATTTCAGGGAATGCAAATCCCCTGCACCTTTAGTGAGGTGTTGTTGAGCACGGCCATAGCTACCACAATGGTCATGTCCTCTGTAATTCTAGGCATTTGGGGGATAGATTTAATGACATGAAAGGCAGTTTACATTTCTACTGAATGCTTATACACACAATATGCATGTTGCTTTTTTAAGGTTAATTCTGACATTATGTTTCTTCTATTCGATTCTTGTTTTAGGATACTGTAGAACAGGGGTGTCAAACTCATATTCACAGTGGGCCAAATTTAAAACCTCGGACAAAGTTGCGGGCCAAACTCAATATTTACTAGGAAAAATTCTCTCCAGATGTGTAATGTTGAACACTTTTCAGTGCAGGTCCTTGTTCTTGTCGTGGTGTTTCTTATGTTTGATTCTTTGGTTACAGCCACGGTGGCTCTGCAGACGAGACAAACAGCTCTTTACCTTCATAAACAGAGGATCTGCCTCCCACCAGTGCTGAAAGCTCCTGTTCTCCATCTTTCTTTTGGCTGTTTTTGGGGAGGGGTGGATTAAGTTTGTCTGCAGAGACTGGCAGCATGGATGCTTATGTTTGTCAACAGAAAAGTAGACGTGTATGTGCTTTATACTCGCGGGCCAGCTCTCATAGAACCTTGATATGATCTTGCGGGCCAAATATAATTACACCGCGGGCCAGATTTGGCCCACGGGCCTGAGTTCGACACCCCTGCTGTAGAAGAAAATGAGATATAATATTCTCCATCAGGATTATATCCCTGGCAAAATTAACAACATGAATCATTAACTGGATGAATAAAATGTAAAAAAGAATCATGACATTTAAAATTCTCAGGAGTTTGGTCGGTTGCTCGTCCACTATTTTCTTATTTGGGTGAAATTGTAAGGGTCCTGTCTCTAAAAATGCTGGACTTGCCCTTGAGCAAGACATTTAAAGGGATTATTTGACATTTTGGGAAGTTTTTGTGTTATTGCCGAGAGTGATGAGAAGATTGATACCGCTGTTCATTAAATATGAAGCTAAAGCCAGGAGATAGTCAGCTTAGCTTAGCATAAAGACTGGAAACAGGGGGAAACAGCTAGCTTGGCTCTGCCAAACGGGCACCTCTAAAGCTCACTAACTGTATGTAAGCTGTACAAAAATGTAAGTGTGGAAACAATTATTTTGTGGTTTTACAAGGGGTCATATGTGGCACTATTTCTTGGCAAGTTGCAGTGGTATTAAAAGTGTTTGGAGGCAGATTTTGTCACCATTTTGTTACTGAACAACATGCCAAACGAACTAACTAGTTGCCAGATGCGCTAATATTCACAGCTGTAAATATAAGTGATAAATTGTTATTTTTAATATTTTTATATTTTACAGACGTGTGAGAAACATTCAAGAGAAACAATATTTGATCGCACTATCTCTGATGTTTAACTCGGACAAATGGCCTGATCAGTGAGAAGCAGCAACAATCTCCTTGTCATTCACCCTTTCATTTGCATATCAAAGCCATGTTTACCGTAGATAAGACGTGCACACGCACAGACACACAACCACCCATCAAACTATAACCTCACCTGCTGCAGTAAAAACCATGTTGACTAATGGCAAAACCAGCATGTTCTTTACACACCATCCACTCGTACTGCACGTTCAAAACTTAACCTTAACACACACTCAGACATAAACACACACACATGCTCACACACACCATTACTCTTTCTTTCTCTCTATCTACTACGTTTAATTCCCTTTGGAAAAGACAGGTGCAAACGTTGATTGAGCCTGAGCCAGATTTAGCCCCAGCTCTCAGTGTGCGTCCAGCTGTACTCTCCAACCCACTGAGATCGATGTCCAGCCAGCAGGCAGGCAGCCAGGCAGGCAGCCAGTCAACCAGGCTGCACCCAGCGGGCAGAGGGGGCCTACGGCTTTCCCCCGGCCCCAGATACAGCCGCGCTTCACTGGGCTCATTGGGCAGACCACAGCGGGGCATCGCACAGTGCCAAGCCCTATCACTGCACCAGTGAATGTGCCAAAGGCAGGACTGGGAGGGGACCCCAAAAGCCTTCTGGACTTCCACCCATTTTCCCCTCACAGCTCCTGCTAAAACCATCTTTCCTTCATGCACTCCTCCCCTCTTCCTGCATCCTTCTTAATGCCTCCACCCCTATTAAACCCTTGCTCCCTTCCTCCCTCCCTCTCTCCTATGCCTCTTCTCTCTTCCTTTCCTCGCTCCATCCATCTTGGAGCTACTTTGATTCAGGTCTCTCTCTTTTCCATCCTCCATCCACCCAGCCCCAGCCGTTCTCCAGCCAACCACAGTTTCCTATTGATTTATTGATTGCTGTCTGCCTGTGGGAGAGCGGCCGCAGTCTCCCTCTCTCCCTCTGCTCTCCCCTGCATGGATTTGTCTTCCCTTTCCCCTCCTTTCTTCTCTCTCCACCCTCTCCATCTCCCCATCGACGCAGCAGCTCTGAAACATGAATTAGAGAAAGCAGGGGAGTCCAATTTACCGGGAGAAATCGGATTCACCTTCTCCTACACTCGTTTCTTCTTTCTCTCCCTCGCTCTCTTTCACTTATGCCTGTCTTTCGCCTCCATTTTCTGGGGCCTCTTCTGTGTTTGCTTTTGTCAGCCCATCATATCCGTTTTCACTGCGATGCTGTTGCAAATGAGCGTTAATGCCTAGATGCTGTAAGAAGTTTTTCAAAATGGTTTATGTTATGTTTAAAGCACAATAAGGAGTCTCTTACATTTAATTCAGTTGTTTCAAATAGCAGGGTAATCTATCCATCTGTATTCACACTCCAGCTTGGTTAAATATCCACTTTATGGATTCCTGCAGGTATCTGGCTTCAGGAGGAGATCAGATAGAGAATACAAAACACCCAATTATCCCTTAAATTAAAGACAGTTGCTTCCTCCAAAGTGATATTGACTTGGCCATATGGAGTTTTTATATCCATCTTATTTCCAAAGCCAGGTTTGTTTGTTTCATAACTGTGCAAAACATACCAGTTCTGTGCTACTGAATCTTTTTTTTGTACTGTAGTATCATTACCACATTGTGTTGCATCCCAGAAAAGCTACAGAAGCGTAGTATTATCTGAGCTTGTCTCTCAGGCTGGAGAGAGGTAGATTTATACCACACTGTCCCCTGAACTGCAGGTTAGTGCAAGTCACAGAGAAGAACATCTGATTATCTGACCTCTTGGGTCAACTCGCAGCTCTCTGGGTTTGGAACAATAGGATCAGCTGTAATGGTTGGACGGACAGAAGACGGAGAGAAAGGGAAAAGATTGAGACGGACCCTCCATCTAGCAAATTTACCTTGTACTACCCACTGAAGTGTAGAATTTTGAATGTAGTTGTTTAGCAGACCCCAAACATACAAATGACACACAAGTCTACAAACAGCAGATCAGTCAGTGACAAAGTAGGCTACAATACTCAGGTAGTCTAAGGGTCAATTTTCCCATTTTACAAAAAAAGGGAGACGAAAAGTCCTAATTTACCTCTAGTCATGCAGACAGTTCACTTTTGTCTGCCCAGCCCAATCAGGTTCAGGCAGAGAATCAAAGCGCTAAGGAGAACTACTTTTTTTTTTTAAATAAGATTTGGGTAAACAGACTCTTCAAGTACATTTCAAGGCATTGTATTTCCTTGCATCTAGGAAAATATTGTAGTTTATTCTTCAGTATATTTTTTGACTTATATCTAAGTTTGTCACTACAGAGTAGAACTATGACTGGGCCCGACCCTACATGAACCTGGCCCTAAACCACTGTAGCCATTTTGGGCCTTAGCCTGATTAAATAACTTCAACTGCTGATATTTTATCCAAGCATGAAAGTTCAATAGATACCCAGGAAATGTGTGTTAATCTGACAAGATTAAAGCCCAGGAATAATTTAAGAAATTACAGCCTGGCTCGGGTCAGGCCCAACCAGGTTCATGCAGAGAATCAAATCTCTACTAGAGAGGTGTTTTCACATTCCTTTCCTAAAGGCGGGGATGTCTGTGCATTTCCCTGAAATCTGAGATTCAAACATATCCGGGCAAGCTTTAGTTGGAACGTCATAAATCATAAACCAATCGCTGGGAAACACTATTCGTCGGGAGAACAAACTCAACACAACACCGGCAAAGAAACCTGAAACCTCCAGCTCTGAGCAGACTCTTAGTACAGAGAGAAAACACACTGCCATCCACAGCTGTCAGCCATCAGGAATGTGAGGGAAGAAGTGGAGGGGCAGTAGTTGATGGTTGACAGTAGCTCTTCCAGAAAAGACTACAGCGCTGGCACTGCTTCAGTGCACGGCGCTCTTTGTATTGATAAAATCCATACTCCTGAGATGCGTCTGTGTGCGACAGGGAGCGTGAGATTAGTTTCCTGACTGGAACCTAGTTAATTCCACAGAGGAGAAGACACTCCACACCTGAGGCCCTGGGAGACACAGGGCAGCGACAGGCAGACTGCAGGGGCAGGGCAACCTATACACACACACACACGCACACCAGCACACACACACGTGGATACACGTTAAACACCAAAGAGAAACGTACTACTACACACGTAAACATGCCCATAAGAGCGCACACACATGCTTCACACGCACATGACACACACACACACATGCACGACCCCCCGGTCTGACGCCACCACCCCAGTCAGAGCAGGGGGGTTAGGTGTCTGCAGGCCAGAGAGTGGCAGCACAAGGACAGACGTCTCCCTGGCTGTCTGGCTGCCGACAGGTCTGATCGATCAATATGCTGACTCTCTCTCTCTCTCTTCCCTCCTGTCTTCTCTCTCTTCCTTTCTTCATCTGCATTTTATTCTCTTTCGTCATTATCTGTTTTAATTCTCCTTTTCCTATCTTTCACTGTTCTACTTCACATTTATCTGCCTTCTCTCTTCATTTGCCCTCTCTCTGTCTCTCTCTCTCTCGATTCTTTCCACTGACCCCCTCACCCTGTAGACTGAACTCTCAATTCACCCCCTCAATCCTACTGACCCAATCCAAAATGCACCCCTCTCCTCCTCTAGCTCTCATTAACAGTTCATCACTCACTTTCTCCACTGCTTCATCAGTCTTTCGCCTTCATGCACACACAAATGTAAACTCAGGGCCTTCTGCCACCTGAGTCAGAGCACCTTGCACAATGCAAATGGATATTATTGAGTGTAAGCTCCATCATCAGAGCTTTGAAAATGAACAAACTGTAATAAACTTAGATGGTTCTGCTCCAATCATGCACTCAAAGACATAAAGCACACCCAAAGAAACAACTCTTTGATTCTTTAGGTTATCCACATAATGATGTGAAGGGTCTTTAATATTTTGTAACATTCAGACCTTCATATCTACATGTCTTGGATGCAAGTTTTTGTAATGTGTCTTTCGATCTTTGTTTAAGTGAGCAGCCCCATCAAGATCAAAAAAATTGTCCTCAATAGAGCTTTGAAGGATGAAAGGAGGAAGGGGATATTAGCGGATACAAAGGGAACATGAGAGTTTACAACATAAGGAGGATCAGATCAGACCGCGCTTTCACAATTTCAACCTTGCATGCTGGTGCAAAAAGGCGTATTATGTGTTCAGAAGGATTTTAAAGTTAAACTTAATAAATATGGTGTATGTATTTTTTGTTTTGTACTTGCTCTTCATTACTAGTTTTTTAATTATCATTTATATAAGTAATATTAGTATTCTTGTTTTCTAATTAATAGTAGCAATATTGTAAAAACATCCCTGTAGCCATAAAAATGGTTATATTTATCATTTATTGTCATTAACTGGATAAAAGTTTTTGTATTTCTCTAGATGTATGAATAAAACTTAATTTCTTGGATTCAACCCAAGAAAGTCACTGCGTCAATCTAAACTAGAGCACAAAGAGTATGTGGCTGGGTTTTTTGGGAGCTATTATGTGTAGTTTGGTGATGTGTTTTTTGGGCATGACCTCACCCACCGAGGAGTGCTCACACGTCTCTAATCTCTTTTAGATGTGATGCCTCTCTTTCCCATCATGCGTTTTTTTCCTTGTGGCCCCTGGGTAATAAATCTAATGGTCTAAACTTCTACTACATCTCATTGCTATTTCTCCCAAAAACTATGCGCTTTAGGTTCTCTCGAACTTCGTTACGCTGGGCGAGAAAGGAATGATTTCACGAGAAAATGTATATATCGGCTTTGATTTTTGTCTACTTTCTCGCAATATGGGCCGCTTTAGTGGAATAAAAATTGATTTTTTTTTAAGCTTTTTGTGCATTAGCTTTTAAATTTGAAATTGTATTTGCAGAACCTGTTTGTGATCAATGAGAGAAATCAAGATTTATAGCTGTGATGTAATATAGGAGGAAGAGCTGCATCTGTCTGCCCGAGACGGATATCACGTCCTGTATTTGGACAGTGTCTCTATCTATCTGTCTATCTATCTATCTATCTATCTATTTATCTATCTATCTATCTATCTATCTATCTATCTATCTATCTATCTATCTATCTATCTATCTATCTATCTATCTATCTATCTATCTATCTATCTATCTATCTATCTATCTATCTATCTGTCTGTCTGTCTGTCTGTCAGTCTGTCTGTCTCTCTATCTATGTTCCGTGTCCTCCGATCTCATTACCTTTCTTCTCTTATTTGCTAGTCCAAACTCCTATTACTTTACTTCAGCCCTTAAGGCCTAAAGAGATAAAAGCAGTGAATCCATTTCCCCTCATCTCTTCCTAATTACTCCTCATCATCATCATCATCTTCATCACCCGTCTCTTTATTTCCTTGAAAGCCTCTTTATGACTAGGTTTGAGGCCTCTGCTGCTTGTCTCCAAATTTGGAGAGCTTCCTTGAAGACCAGCAAGTGGTCTTTCATATATACACCTACAAATAGTAATTGACACATGCTCGAGCACGCACACACGCAAGCACGCACACACACACGCACACACACACACAGACAGACACACACACACTCGCACTGCCCATGTTCCAGACTGTCCATTGTGTGTATCTGCAGCCTTGAAGAATCTTGAGGACTGTCTTAAAAGCATGAAGGGGTTCTAAGAGGGACATACAAACACACGCACACACCCTAATAGCCTCACATTAGCCTTCAGTGGCAGGGGAGACAGACAGATACACACACACTCACACACAGACGCACACGCACAGACACACACACACACACACACACACACTTCACAGGGTCCTTTCTTCTGGGCAGTTTTCAAGAGGAGAAAACAATTTTGGGCCCATAAAGTCTCCCAGAAAAGAATAATACTTTTGAGTTATGTTTGGATGTAAGGTCAAAAATCTGAAATTGTGGCCCTGGCCCTTGCAAGCCCTTACACTGACCCTGCATCTGTTTGTGTTAAATACTACAACTTTGTGTCAGTGGCTCTCATTGAATCCATGGATAAACACATACATCAGTCGGCACTCCACACTGGAAGGGTTATCATATTATACTCTCTATGACAAATTCTTCAAATACTAAGCAACAAATACAAGTTATTTTTTCCTTTAAAAAATTCAAGGGCCTTCCTTAGCTTCGGTACAACGGATAACATTTTACAGTTTTTTCATGTAACAGTCTTAACATTCTCCTATATAAGTTCAATTATCACAACTGTTTTATGGCACATCACAATATAGTTTGTCTGCAAAAGGTAGTAACTCACCCAAAACACTTAATCCATGCTTAAAAACATAGTAATGGTTTCAGTAAATTTGCCACGATACAGTTTTTCTCATTTGCACTGGCTCACTTCTCAAATGAGAATGTGGTTTTCGACACAAGTAGTTAAAATCTCTGAACAATTAGCTTGCTGTCCACGACAGATTGGAATTCATCATTTATTCAAACCAATTGCACGTGTTTTGGCTCATGTGTGCAAAAAAGTGAGTACAATTATACAGTTACCACTTGCACATATTTCATTATTCTCAGTGAAACTACCAAACTCTCCACAACTTCTAAACTTCCTTTCACTGCTTGAGCCATCACATGCAAAATGATCCATTCAATTATCAAAATCTGTCAGATATACATGTGTACTCCATAGATATCTGTGTTTGTGAAGTCTGCTAAATTGGCAAATTCTACCAGGTGACAGTAAGGAATCCCAACCAACCACCAAGAAGATGAGAACTTGTATTGTTTCATACTGTGAGGAGGTTTTTTACTGAACTACAGGTGTTTACATTGTTGCACTTTCTTTTCTGTTTTTCTAGCATGGATGTCATTGTGGCATTTCTTTTGTTCACTGTGTATAGCTTGGCATGAATGAAAAACTTGTGTTTATAGAGTAAGGGCTATATGGTTTATACCTAAGCTTTACAGTACATGTAACACATTGGTACACAAATACATTTACTGTATACAAACAAATCCTTTCTCTGTGTACCACAGACTTTTCCAACTAAGCTTACTACTGAAACTGTCATACTGAAAATCAATTAATAATTTTGACCGATTCACACGATGACAAAACAACGTTGCATTTTGGTGATCTTGACCAATTTACTGACATAATGACTAGGTTTTAAAGCATGAATGTTTTGGGTGAGTTTCTGCCTTTTGCATGCACGCAATAGAGTTCTGGTGTTCTGTGAAACAGTTTTGACAATTGCAGTTTGTCAAGAGAGTGTTAAGACTGTTTGGAAAAATGTGCCAAAGAGATTGAGAAAAACTGTAACATCCATTCACAAACAGAAAAGAAACCCTGTGACAATGAAAAAAAACCTGCAGTGGTTCAGTAAAAAACAACAAATTCTACCTCCTCACAGTATGTGACGCTACAAGTTCTCATCTTCTTGGTGGTTGATTGTGATCCCATAGTTCATTACTGTCAACTGGCCACTAATTTACCTATTTACTAGAAAAGACAAACATTCAGATATTTATGGAAAACCCATGTATATCTGACAGGTTTTTTAAAAGATTTTTTGGCAGTTTTTTCAAGCATTATATTATATAGGACAAACAGGAAATGGGGGAGAGAAAGAGGGGGAGACATGCAGCAAAGGTCAGAGTTGAACCCACATAAGGCATGACCATTGGTGACATTATACATATATGATGCCACATATGTTGTTTTACTCTGACTTTGTATCACCTTCAGAGAGGTTCATATTTAGCTGTCAAACTGCTATACCATACTTTATCCCAGCACTGTACATCTGGGGAGCCAGACTATGTTCAGTGTGTTGTGTGTATAACCTTGAGGCATAATAAATGCCTCAAGTGTATTTTTGTCCTCGTAAAACATTTGCAATGCCAAACATTTTGAAACCTACATTTGTTTACTAGCAGGTAGTCGTCTTCCTCTCTGTCTTTGTTAGTGCATTAGTGTAAAACCATTAATTGGACTGTTAATTGAGTCATCCGCATGCAGACATGTAGGTGCGTCCGCGCCACACACGAGACACACAAATGAGCACTGCTCCATAGTGGACCTTTTTTTGGATAAACAAGGTCTATTTTTATGCTTTTTAAAATATACTCTGACACCTTATTTACATTGAAAGTACAAAAAGAAAATCCAAGAGTGAATCCATTTATTTTCATTAGGAAATAGAGGGTTGCTGGATGTTGTTGTGTCTGTTGCTAGCTAGCTTTTTAATCAATGTGCAGTTGGTAGATTCTGAGAGCAAATAAATACGAACAGCCCGGCAGTGAAAAAATACTTGCATTCACTTTCTGAACATACCTTTAGACAGTATACTAGTAGCAACAGATTCACTAGAAGTCCAATATTATCCCTGAACATTAACAACTTCCTCATCCTTCCAAACAGGATTGACTCTAAACGCAAACACAACTTATTATGTTTGAGCCATTCTTCCGTCCCAATTCTTCAGAAGAGTGATCTCATATCTTTCCCAGATACCAGTAATGCTAAATCATCTGCATACAATAAATGTTTGCATTTTACTTGCATATCTTGCATACCCTCAATATTAAAAAACATAACATCCAGATAAAATGTTTGTGAGTATATTTTTAACTGATGTTTTTGTCATCAACACTTTCGCACAGAACAGAAACATTACACAGTGAAAATAAGGCGTAACTTTGGAGTTTTCGCTACATGAATAAAGGCATCAACCAATAACGTAATTCCTATACGTATGAGGATTATAAAACAACAACACGGACAAAACTCTGCAAATACTTTTAGCCTTGTCATAGGCAGCACATACCAAATCCACTCCTTCAATTCTTTCCCAAATTCACTCAGAGCATTTCACTAAAAGGAAACAGCTACTGCTGAGCTACTGCTATTAAAATAGCAATAGCTCAGGCTATACAACAACTCACCTCAGACAGACTGCCAGATGCTAGTTGGCCCTCCACTTCCTCAGATACAACGCTAGCTTTCCCAGAAGGACCTCACAATGCCCCACTGACATCCTTAAATACTTAAACAGCCATGGTAAGTGAGCTGGCATGAATGTGTTCAAACCATTTATTGAACAAGTTTTGTAGCTGTCACAAATTTGCATCGCTGCCCATATGAACAGTTGAAAACTATTTGCATACAAGTATTTCACACTTTCATGTTGTGTATTTGTCATGCCTCTGATGTGTATAAAGGCCTTTAGTGTGGGGAAGTTTTGAAAGACTTACCAACTGGCCCTGGTACCAGCTCCTCTCGTAGTAAATGTGGTCCGTTCAAGTTGATTACCAAATGCAATCTAAAAGGAAGGAGCCCATTGGTGCTTCGTTTTATGTGTAGGGACTTATCATGCTACTACAGAGGTTTGGTTTTATTTTGAGCATTACTAGTGGTTAAAAAAGCCATTTAATTCCTTCACCGTACTGCTCCGAGCTAATCAATGTTAGCCACGTCCAGCTGTTAGCGACTCTCCCGGATTTCTCCGTTAATAGTTGTTACACGAAAAAAACTGTCTTGATGGCTTATTTGATGTATGTAAGTGCTGAAAAAAACATGGGATCATTTTGCGCCGGAATTACACTATAAGACTGGGAATACATTAGTTTTGTTCAACCTTAAGGCTCACGTATCTTTTGTCACTGCAAAATGCATTTTTATGACAATGTGACAAATACCATCAAACAACAAATGTCATT
Source organism: Echiichthys vipera (assembly GCF_963691815.1). NCBI lineage: Eukaryota > Metazoa > Chordata > Actinopteri > Perciformes > Trachinidae > Echiichthys > Echiichthys vipera. Next base: position 16,460,510 of record NC_139826.1, read on the forward strand.
CATGCCTTACGGTCTAACTGGATTTCTTTCAAAATATTCTGTTTAACCTGTTTCTAAAAGACACGTCCTCTAATGACAAAGACCTGCTGAGAGGTGTGAGAGTAAATTACACTCCCACTCCACCCTAACTAAATGCAGGCAGCTGTAAATAATGCCGATAAGTTCAGAATCTACCGGTTATACGCACGTTACAATTATTTTAAGCATTCTCCTGCTATTATCAAAAATATTCTATTCTTCAGTAGAATAATAACTCAAGTAAATTTAAGTCACAAGGGTAACTTTTTTTTTCCAGTTTTTGTGTCTAACACTGTCTATGTATGCATGTGTTGGCGTGTGTACTTGCATGGCGGCAGCATGCTAGGCTGAGACTGCTGTTGGTGATGGGGGACATTGATTTTTTTTTTTCTCCCCCCTCTGTTTTCTCTAGGATTTTGACAGAATCATAGCACCATGGAAACAAAGAAACTGCTATGTGACAGAGGAAAACCTTTCATTTCAGCAGGAGTGAATGGCGGCTTGCCGCTGATAACAGCATGGGTAATCACACACACACACACACTCACACACACACAAACATTTACAGAAATACAAGCGCACACCCATGTAAGGAACCACAAAGCACTCACATATAAGGTTAAAGTATGATTGTTGCACGTGATTGTGAAAATAAACAACTCAAAGGTCCCTTTTCACTAAGCTGCAGCTCAGACACACAATCACAGCTATTATCAGCCTTTGCCGGAATAGATGTCAGCCAAAGGGTTATTTCTTACCCTGTGGCACACATAAAATAGATACATATAACCAGTATTTTGATCTTATTTAACAAAATAAATGCCCTTTTTTGGACTACTTGACTCATTAAGCACATGTTAAAGCTATCACCATACACAGATATAGTATTTAATTGAGCCTATTTTAATTGTAATATTAATTTGATAACGAGTGCGACTGCAGAGAGTGTCATACGCTCCTATTACTGTACCTTTTAAGGCTGTCCTCCCACTAAACACTTTAAGCCTGACCATCTTACGTGGCATCTAATCACATAAATAAGAAAAGAGTTTAACTCGTTGATTTAAAAAACATGTTTTTTTGTAATCTGGTCATAACTGAAAATATAGGCCTTTTGTCATGCTGTATTCAGGAACATAACTGCTGTTAACAAACACCATCAGAAAATAGCTGCCGGTTGGTTTAGATTTTTCTCCTGACCCTTTTGTTTAGATTGTGCGTTAAAGTCATTCCAAGTAAGAGCTCAATCAGCTCCGTTAATGCCTAAATAAACTGTATTAGGGAGAACAGCTTGGTTACAGTTGCTCCAGACATTTTTGCAGTATCGTTTTAAGCTTCCAGTAATCTAACAAAGCATCTGCAAAAACAACATCCTAATAGATAGTGTGCAGTACGAACAGTGAAAGTCCAGAGTCAGATTGCTCTTCATTAAACGATTTGACCCCAAAATATTAGATTTCAGAGATTCTATTGCATTTAGCATCTTTTCTATCATTATTGAGATGACGAGGGATCACATCGATTCTGTGTCAAATTAACTTGAAGAACACCAGACTGCCAGCATTTCTTTGTGTGTGTGACCGTGTGTGTGTGTGTGTGTGTGTGTGTGTGTGTGTGTGTGTGTGTGTGTGTGTGTGTGTGTGTGTGTTTCCAGATGTGTTTCGGTGCACTTAAATCAGATTAATGTCTATGTGCAAGCATGTGTGTCTTCATATACAGCTTACTCTGATTGTGCAGTGTGTGTGTGTGCCGGCCGCAGCAGCATGCTGAGTTTGTCTCTATTGAGCTGTTGATGTAATGTGAACAGCTCTACTGAGGGGCTTCTAACCTGAACCCGAACAGACGGACAGCGGTCAGTGGTCACTGAGAACAGACAGTTGAGGGGACAATCTGCTCGACAAAACAGAATTCACCCTGCGGAGGTTGCAGAACTGTAAATTCATTGGTTAGAAGATCTCTAGCCTCCACCATCAGACTGCCTCTTGAGAAAAGCCTTTGGGATGTTGAGCCCTCCGTTACTCCAGCTCAGTGATGATCACACGAGCCAGTGGGAGCTGCTGTGAGGAGTGAATTTAAACAGCTGCACTGCTTACTGAGTTGCATTGTGTGACTGAAATGCTTTGCCAATTCTCTTTGGATGATTGAAAGGTCTTCAATAAAGGGAATTGTGATTTTCAGTTGATACAGTGAAACTGAACTCACAGGTTGTCAGGTTTTTTTTTTGATTCAGTGTTCTGATGGTATAATTTTCAACGATTATTTATCATATTCATGGGTCTGAAATGTAATATGTATGCTTGAATGTAGTGGCTGAAAGATGTTACACAACAACCTTTGCATTCATTCTTTGTGAATCAGTTGTGCGTTCAGTTGTGCCCATACCGTTTGTCCTGTGATGATCTACCTTCATTATCCAATAACCCCTAATGGTAACATTTTATATTAAGGTCCTTATAACAAGCATTAGTTAATTGGTAATAGGTAAGTCCTTATAAGATGTGGATTATGTGGTAAAAGGACTCTGTATTAATACTAGCGTCATAAACATTGTTAGATTATAAGACATTTAAAAGCACTTATAAGAAACATATTGTCATACATTTATTAACTTATTACGAGGACCTTAATAACAAAAATGTTTCCCCAATAACTATTCAGCCGATAAGCAGTTGACCATATATGGGGTTTTGTTAGCTTATTTGGCATGGCATAAGGTTGACAAAGTAAACAAGGCCTCCCATTTCTCTCTGTGTGAACATTTAAAGATTTCTATGCCACGGATTACTGCTTATTTTGTAACAGGAATGCAAACGAAACAGAAAAAGCAAGAAAAAAAAGACTTACATTTTAACAAAGTTTGTGCCTCTGTAAATTTGTGGACTATCTGTTGTTATTCCAAAGAGTTCAAGACCAGGTTCATGACTGTAATTAGAAGATTTAAGAACAGTAACCATTTTAATTTGGGTTTGTTAGGCTTCTGAATAAAAATGAATGCTTGTAAAGTCCAGTTTCTGATGTGTGTTGCCTTCTGTAAGCACACTGCATACCTTATTTACTTAGACCCACTCACTGTCTAAGCGTGAGATACACTGCTGGCCATATGTGACAGCTACTATTCATTTGTATTTTCTATGCATTTTAAAGTGAAAAATGTACATATAAAATATGCGAAAACCATGAATTTAAACGGTCCATTTTAACTTATATGCTCCAGCAAATGCAAACATCTTGAATCCAATGCTAAACTCTAAAATCTCCATGCACATGAATTAATATACCTCAGAGTTTGATGGTGAATTGTGGATTCATTCTGAGGGAAGGTCTGGACAGCGTTTGGTGTTTTGATGTGCGTTCGCTGCATCTTTCTGCCCTGGTCTTTTGAGGATGACTCGTCTCATCCCAAGCCACTCACAGCTAAATGTCCCATCTGGTAACATTTCCACGTTTCTCCGCCTTAAATCAATAGCAATAATTTTCCTAAGACCCTGATGCGGGCATGCACACACACACACACACAAACGCAAACGCACACACACACACACACACACACACACACACACACACACACACACACACACACACACACACACACACACACACACACACACACACACACACACGCACACACACGCACACACACACACAAGGACACATGTGAGGTCCGTTTCTCTTTGTTTCAACTGCCATTTAATTTGATTGCTGTTTGTATGGATCTCCGTCCTCTGAGTAATTGGCTTTGAATGTGCACTTCAGTTTGAAACAAAACAATATGTCCATTCCTTGATGTGCACCGCATACCCTTCTCATATTCTCATCTCTCGATTAAATTCTTTGATTGTTTCCCTCTCCAATATTGTTGATTTGTGGTTCATTCATTGGGTGCTTTGGCTTTTTCTTCCAATCCATACACCGATGTAATACTGCAGATGCACAGAAAGCTGACACACACATGCACCGGTCTCCATTTTAGCTCGCTCCTGCTGCAGGTTGGGCTATGTGATGGCCGACACTCTGCTTCGAGGTGCAACGCATCAACGCGGCTTCCTCGATCATGCATGTTAACACACAAGAATGAATACACACACAAATGTGTTGCTCTCTTTCGCTCACTCACACACGCAAACACACTTCCCTATGATTGATTCAGGACCAGTGGAGCTGAGGTAACGGTGAGTGATGCTTCGTTATTAATGTATCCAAATGAGATAATTACTCAGCCCTTCTGCTCCTCCGCCGGTCAGCCAGTTAGTTAAACACGCGTCTGGGATTATGATGTCAGTCAGATTAAATGATCAATTACACGCACACGGCAGAGTGCACGCTCCCTTTCCCTCTCTCTGAAAGCGCACACATAAACACACTCGTACAAACACAAGCCGGGTATGAACGTGTGGATATTGAGTGTGTTTGTGTGTGGCTACAGTATGTGTGCGTTTTGGTCAGTGGCCGGTTGGTTGGGGGCCCTGGCTTTTGACCTTGAGCTCAGGGGTCAGGCGGCAGACGGCCAGCCAGCTGGACATTTCCATCTCAAAGACCCCGAGGACCCCTCAGCTCTCTCTAATGCACGCACGCACGCACACACACACGCATGCACACACCCACACACACACACACACACACACACACACACACACACACACACTCACTACCTCTAAGATCCCCTCCCTCCTTTTACTTGTATCTCATTTTCTCCTGCTGTGGATGGTTGGACTGTTTGAGTGCGGAGAAGCTGCAGCCATTCATTTCTCCCTAACTGGGGGTCTAATGGAGAGGTCTACGCTCGAAACCTGAGCTCTCACTGAGTAATGAGCCGCCCTTTACTGTCCAGTGTGTGTGCTTGTAGCCCTGTGTGTTTTTTCTGTGTGTGTGTGTGTGTGTGTGCACTGCCCAGCCGGCTCTGTGCGGCCAGGCTCTGACCCTGTAAATGATGTCTCCTCTCCCCTCATCCACAGTGGCTCTTTACTGCTAATAACCTCTGATCAGATCTTAGATGGCAGAGCCCTCCACTGGGCCTGGACTACCTCCAGCCCAACAGCCTGCTAATATGTTCCAATGAACCGTGAGCTTTGCTATTGGAGGTTGATACGCAGGAACCCCAAGCTGGGGGACGGGTCACACCCAGCGCCCCCCAAGTAGTAGCCCAACCAAAGCCCCGCCGACTACACCTTTGCCATCTCAGAAGGAGCGAAGGGTCTGGAAGGGAGCGGAGCAGCAGCATTGATGTGTATGGGGGAGGGAAAGGGAGTCAGCCACTTCTCCACAGTCTAATGTAGTTAGGGCAGGGCCGATCAGTCATCCCGACCAATACTAACCATGTCGCTGGGTCTCTCCTCCCATCTTCTCCACACAGGAGCCACAGAGAGCAGCACTGTACATTTACCTGCAATTAGATTTGCCCGAGTATCCTGCTGGGAGTGATGGAGGCCCCTCAGACCCAGATATGGCAACAACTCTTGCTCTTCGTGTGTTTATTTCATACTATGCTCGTATTTGCTTAGATTTGCCTGTGTATGCATTTCTGCAACATATTGTAACACTTATGGAGTTTGAGTATGTGCGCTGTGTGTGAGCCCTTCTATGTGTATTCTTGTGTGTGTCAGTAAGATATTAGGGACTGGTGCTGCTTGGTGACAGCCCAGTAGTGTTTGCCTGGCCCTTTGCTAAGGTGGTGGATGGATAATGATTTAACCATTGAAGATTAGTGATCAGATGAATACAATGGAGAGGCTGATAGCTGCCTCTGTCTGTTTGCTCTGTCCCTACTGGGAACAAGGCAGATCATACACACAGAACACACACACACACACACACGCCCATACATGGTGACGTTAGTTTAATCCCCCTGTCGTCGAGCTCAATGCTGAACTCTATGTAAGCATGCACACAGGAGCACCTTAACTAGAGGTTGTGTGTGTGTGTGTGTGTGTGTGTGTGTGTGTGTGTGTGTGTGTGTGTGTGTGTGTGTGTGTGTGTGTGTGTGTGTGTGTGTGTGTGTGTGTGTGTGTGTGTGTGTGTGTGTGTGTGTGTGTGTGTGTACGAGCGACTGTGTGAACCTGTGCTGTGTAAACAATTCTGCAGTTTCGGAGGGAGGCTCCCTCTGCCTCGTCAGAATGCACACACACAGATTCCATTCCCTCGTCCCTGAACACCCCCCACCCTTTCGTCTCCCCTCTCCTCTCCTTTTCCTTTCCGATAGCTCCTTTCTTCACCTCCAATCTCCCCGTTTCCCAGTGATTTACAGCTCCCGGCCCCTCCCCACACCTCGGCAGCACATTAAGAGCATTTACACTGTGGCCGTTACTAAACAGGGGTCTTTATGGAGCCGGTCGACACATCTAAAGCCCATTACAGCTACATCAAAGCTGGATAACAATGACTAATGAACAATAGATATCATGAGAGACTGTGCCAAATCAGTATTCACTGTTATCAAGAGGGTGTGTGTATGTGTGTGCGGGGCAATCATAGCTCCATTCATCTTTTATTCTCTCACAAAATGTGTCTGTTTGTGTGTGTGTTTGTGTGTTTGTGTGTGTGTGTGTGTGTGTGTGTGTGTATGTGTGTGTGTGTGTGTGTGTGTGCACTTTAGCATGTTTTTTTGGCACTTATGTGTGTGTTTGTGTGCATAGCATGGGTTTGAAATGTTCTTTCTATTAGATAACGCATCAATGACTATGCCAACAACATGTTCACTGAACCTTTTTATCCACACACCACAACTGCATGCAGTCTTACCTTGGATTAAAACCATGGTTTACAGTCAAACTCCAACAGGCAGCCTTAGTACTGCACTCTACTTGTTGACCTAAACAAGACCACCCTCATTCTCTCCCTAGTTGAGGCGTTGAGCCTGTACGAGTGCAGAGGTATTTTGAAGGCTTTGCTCTGCAGTGCAGTGTTGAATGGAGAAGGTGGAAGTGGCGTCCGTAATCCCATAATGGCAGGTGCATGATGACAGGGGGAACCAGTGTAATCCTCTTTTAGATTCAGCTATCATTGTCCTTACCCCATCCACTTTCCCTACTAATCCCTCCACATGCACAGAAAATACACATAGAAACGCACCTGTGTGTGCTGCACTCAGCACGTCATGCATGGTTAATGATGATTAATCTGTATTTATACTTTGCATAAGCTAAATGCACAAAATTAAATACACTGATCGCCTATTTCCACATTTTGTCAACGCGCACAAACTCATCCGTGGACACTCATCTGCCCTGGCTGACCCCAGAACACATTATCAGCACACGTATAGTGCAGCCACATGCCTGCAAGCAATTGGATCAGTTCAGGGATCAGTTCACTTTATTTCTCAAAAGAAAAATGAATTTGAATGATTAATTTGAATGATGACTTCTGAAATATCCAATCTTTCTTCAGAACGTGTATGTTAAGGTGATGACAGAAGGCATTTCAGGGCCAATACTAAATAAATACCAATAATGAAATACCAGCCAAAGAGTAATTTAACTTTGTTTTATCAAGTTTATTATGTGACACCTCTTTGTATTTATTATAAGTGCATGTACAAATAGAAAACTATATATTATATGAATACATATTGACAAAACAACCCCATCAATTACTTTGCATCTGATTGGCTGATGTCTTGCAGTATATCAGATTAAACTAGACTTATTTATTTTATTGAGAAAAATACTTGTTTGCCAGCAAAATTCAATTCAAAAGAGAAATTCCCTTAAAATATGATAAGGGTAAAGAGAAATCAGAAGACGTTACCTTGTGTATATAGAGGTTTAAATACACCCCATACCTTACAGCACACACCCTCATCAATGAAGTGTCTTTCCTTTTCCTGTACACACACATCAACACTCGCAGTTTTACATACATGTAGTGGAGACCTACTTTGCCTCTAACAGCCATACATGCACACACACAGAAAGGAGAGGACAGTGTCTTGTTGAGATAAAATATATAATTCTTCCTCTTTCCGAGGTACAGATTTTCAGGCACAAGTAAAGGACAGCAATCCTTGACCTAACCACTGAGCGCCTTGTTAAATCTGCACACACTGTGCGCTGAGCAGACATCCCTTTGAAAAGATGGAAGCAAGTTATTAAATATGGCACTTCCTATAGTGTAAGTGGCTGAGAGGATCTTAAGTGATGAAGAGATACACTCCTGTTCAAAGCAATATTAAAGTTTAAACAGAAATATCCACTTCTGAGCATTTCAGCCTCACGGGGCACTACACTACTACTGTACATTTATTTATGTTAGATTTAGCTTTTATAAAATGTTATTACTCTTTGTATCTTCAGGAAACTTAATGATTAAAACAACTATAAAACACATATTAAGAGAGAGAGAGAGAGAGAGAGAGAGAGAGAGAGAGAGAGAGAGAGAGAGAGAGAGAGAGAGAGAGAGAGAGAGAGAGAGAGAGAGAGAGAGAGAGAGAGAATTTTCTCAGCATTTTATTACAGTTATGGCAATAAACAGCCAAGAGAGCATAGCACCTTAGGGTTTTATTTTGAACTGGGCCGACTAATAGGCCACTGTTTAGATGCAATAAATTAAAAAATGCAAAAGACAACAAATGACATATCAGATGACTCAAATAAAAGCCCATACAATGCTCCAATGTTCTCTCCTGACATTATCATCTGACATATACACATTATACAAACAAATATGGATAATTCAATTCCTAAATTCTTAAAGAGGCAGCTGGGCTAACTCTATCTGCTAATGAAGGTCATGTGATATAGTTAAACAGCCTTTAAATTTACCTGGTGAAACTGTTTACCCGCAAAATTAACATATTGAGTAATGCCTATAAACCCCTTTTTAAAAAATAAAAATAAAAGCTTTGGAATAAAGAGAAATCATTTTTCAAGTGCTGTAAAACAAACAAGCAAAATGCACTTCCACCAAGTTCAGATAGATTTTAAATAGAATAATAATTGATTTTGCTCAAGAATCAAATCAGTATATGTGGGCTGCATGTCTGTGCAAAACAAAGACCTTAGAATTCTAATCCACCTTTTTTTATTTACCTTATAATCCTGTCCCCAGTGTGTACCTACCAGCGCACTGACCACGGAGCCCTCAGGCCAAGGGGTCACCGACCTTTCTCCCCTGACCTCCTCAGCTGGTCAAACTCTAACCCTGGAACAGATGGATAACGGACTCTATGCTTTATCTCCTCCTGACCACACTCTCCTTCTCCCTGCCCTTGCCACAGCCTTTCCTTTCACCTCACCTCTTGTTGCCCTTCCTCTCTTTTCCCCAATCTTCCCTGCCCTGCTCTTGATTACCTAAAGTCTCAGATTCACTCCTACCTTCACCTGTGTGCTCCACTTTCTCTGTGTTGCACCATCACTCTTTTTCTTCCTGCTACACTCCTCCCCTGTAGTACTGCTCTCATATATTTCACTCCATTTTACCTTTACTCCTATTAATTCTGTCTGTCTGTTCATCCTCAGCCAGGTGCTTCTTTTCTGCAGTGTTTATCAGCACTGTTACACTCCTCTGGTGCTTTAATATCAGAATAGGACGAATCACTTGAAAATGTGATAGCCTATTACTGTGAAATCATTTGACTGGTAATACTAAGTCATAAAACACAGGTTGCTGCACAATACTCATCATTCAATGACTCCTTTCAAGTGATGATCCTTGTTTTGTGTCTGCAAAGTAAGTCTTCAGTTTTGAGCAGCACTCTAATGAGTTATTATACTTTCACACATGCATAGACAACCTAAATCAATTACAGATTAAATATTAATTGCGGCCTATAAATACTGTAGTGGGGGTTTATTTAACTAATAAAAGACTGTGTTTTATCTCAGTCTTAGGTCTGAGTCTGAGTCATCCTCGTCCCCCTATATTTCAGCTACATCTGAATAATAGTCCAGTGTTTTCTCCCATTAAAGTGTGTGTGTGTGTGTGTGTGTGTGTGTGTGTGTGTGTGTGTGTGTGTGTGTGTGTGTGTGTGTGTGTGTGTGTGTGTGTGTGTGTGTGTGTGTGTGTGTGTGTGTGTGTGTGTTAATATATGGGATCATTATAAACATTTATGCAGCAAAGGAGCCTCTCGTGCCAAAGGGGCTGACGCTCAGGCGGATCGAACCTTTCGATTGATACTGAAACAATTTGCATACTGATTCCCTTTCAGTGCGCACGGATCCATAACAACACCGGCCAGCTATTCAAATGCGCCTGCATCGAGAAAAGCACGGAGAGAAGCACGGCACCGGAGCAGGAGAAGAGAGGCTTTTTGCTTTAGACGGATAATTTGCGACTGGAAAACGAAGACGCGTGCTGCGGCTAAGGATGTTTACTTCGGTCGGGATTTGGGATTCCGACCGCTCTGGAGCCGTATGGAGAAGGACGAGGGAGATGGGTGGGATGGGGGAAAAACACACACACACACACGCACACACACACACACACACGGAGGAGACGCGCGGATGCGAGCGTATCATCTATTTTTTGCAACTCGTATGTTGGAGTTAAAGAGTTTATGTACATTGATGCTCAAAGCTCTGTCGCTCTGTGCACTGGGTGTGAGCTGGGAGGCTGTTACAGATGCATGACAGAATGGGATCCTGCGGTAAAGTCACGGACTACAGTGTGTGTGTGTGTGTGTGTGTGTGTGTGTGTGTGTGTGTGTGTGTGTGTGTGTGTGTGTGTGTGTGTGTGTGTGTGTGTGTGTGTGTGTGTGTGTGTGTGTGTGCGTGTGCGTGTGTGTGTTTAAGTGTGGCGCAGAAGAAGAGGAGTTTAAATGCTCTCATTTTGCACCATGGCACCTTGCTGGGAAGAGACGTGGACATAGAGTGCTGTCCAAGTTACTCTGCACCCTGATGCACCTGCACACACGCCTATAATATTTGCATACTTGCATCATTTCATGGCCAAACAAACTGGAGGAGAGCTTTCAACATCAATTATTAGGCTTCAATAAATGCTGTTATATGGGATGTTGGGAAATATCTTGAAGAGTCACTGATTGGTTTTTGAATAATGCAGCTCTGTGTTTCTGTAGAGTCAAGTCGTGGTATTTGAAATGCGGGCGTATAATGAACTTACGGTTTCCTTCACACTGAGACATAAGCAAAAACAACAAAGCTATTGCTGATAACAGCTGTTTAATGAGGTACATGTGCGCGTACACACACTGATAGCCTCAGACTGAGTTGTTTTGTAAAAGGAAAATAATGTCATTGTAAATGCATTGTTTATCGTAAACAGTCGTATGTGGTTAAGTAGATGTAGCCCAAAGACGACGATGCACTGGAAAAAACGTCGTCAAG
>NC_139826.1:16476806-16486806 GCF_963691815.1 Echiichthys vipera
TGTGAAGCCCCCCCTGGCATGAGTGCGAGCAGCACTTACACCACCCTAACGCCCCTGCAGCCCTTACCCCCCATCTCCACCGTGTCCGACAAGTTTCCTCCCCATCATCACCACCACCACCACCACCATCCCCATCATCCGCACCATCATCCCCACCAGAGGATCCCCGGAAATGTCAGCGGCAGCTTCACGTTGATGCGAGAGGACCGGAGTCTGGCGCCTATGAACAGTCTGTATCCAGCATATCATCACAAAGATCCCTGCATGGGCCAGAGCCTCTCCCCGTTGTCCGGTTCCGGCCTGGCCAGCATACACACGTCCCAGGCCGGGATCCCTCCCTACGCTCATCCCGGTGCCGCCATGCCTGGGGAGAAGATGCTCACCCCCAGCGGGTTTGAGGCTCACCACCCGGCCATGCTCGGCAGACACACGGAGCAGCACATGAGCTCCTCGGCGGGCATGGTACAAATCAACGGCCTCCACCACCACCCGCACGCCCACCTTGGTGCGCAGGGGCACGGCCAGGGGCTGGGGAACAGCCGGGAGCAGGCATCCGGGCCCGGGCAGCAGGGAGGGGGTGGTGTTTCTGGGGGCCAGATGGAGGAGGTGAATACCAAAGAGGTGGCGCAGAGGATCACCACGGAGCTGAAGCGCTACAGTATCCCTCAGGCCATCTTTGCCCAGCGGGTCCTGTGCAGGTCCCAGGGGACCCTGTCCGACCTGCTGAGAAACCCCAAACCCTGGTCCAAGCTCAAGTCCGGTAGAGAGACCTTCCGCCGCATGTGGAAATGGCTGCAGGAGCCTGAGTTCCAACGCATGAGCGCACTCAGGCTCGCAGGTGAGCGAAGCCTCGGTAAAGCCCCCTTTTTGTTTTCATCTTCTGAATATGTAGCTGAGTGAAACAGACGCTCAAACAGGGGCGTCAATACAGCATAGAGTGCCATTAGCCTTGAATGCTACCTTAAACTAAGCAATGGGTTAAGTGGGCTGAGGACCAAAACTTTATTATAACAGAGAGAAAAAATAAACATGTTCCAGCAATCTAAATCTAAATGTAATGGCCGATAGCTCTTTATCAAAATAACATATAACATAATGTCTGCAGAAATTAATCCTTTATGATAAAGGGTGCTAGAGGTCAAATGGTTTTAGATGCCAGCAGGCCATGCCTCAGGGTTTGATTAACCTGGTTTCTTTAGATAAGGCCTCCAAATTAGAGCTCTCTGCCTGAAGGGGAGCTCTACTGTATGTGATGGTCAAATCCACCATGATACAGTGTTAAACAACATGTGAAGTCGATATAAGTTGAAATGTGCTGATGCTCGTGCACCAAAACGAGTGGCCTGATATCAATACGCATCCCCTTTTCTGTCTCTACACTGATTTTGGGGTTGTGTGAGAGACAAGTGCTCATGTCATTTTACCTCAAATTATCGACCGCTGGACTGTGTGCGTAAGCTGATCCTTCGCTCCAAAAATCGTTAGGAATGTGTTTATTTTGGTGTAGGTGCAAGTGATCAGCCTTTTTGGTGTTGCCCTTGATGTAAACACAGAGAGGGGGAAGTGTATGCACGTGTTCTTGAGTGTGTGATAAACTATATTTAAAGTCTGCATTTTTTTAGTCAGTGAAATGTGAAAATGCCTTCATTTCAGAGTAAAGCCGACTAGAATAGAGATCATGTGTTCATGTTTTGGTCGTAAACAAACCCTGACTTGGCTGAGGTTTCTCTAATTGACTGATAGACCTCTGTATTAATGTGTCCCTAGTGGTACGTACGAGTCAATTAGGGCGCGCATTGATGCCCAAATCACACGTGCGTGCTCACAGACACCCAATGGATTTTTTTAACGTTTAAAGGTCTAATCAATGACCTACAAATGGGCTTTTTGGCTTTTTGAAAAGTGAGGCTGCAGCCACATGGAAAGTGCGTGATTTTGAGAACGTTTGTGTGTGTGTACGTGCATGCTCGCGCGCTTGCACGTGAGTGTAATCGCAATTGATTACTTTTCAGTTTTCCCATCTGCTGCTGCTGCTGCTCGTTGTGTGTGTGTGTGTGTGTGTGTGTGTGTGTGTGTGTGTGTGTGTGTGTGTGTGTGTGTGTGTGTGTGTGTGTGTGTGTGTGTGTGTGTGTGTGTGTGTGTGATGGAGATGAGATTTGCAGAAAAATCTCATTTAATTTTTGAAAGCTGGTTTTGTGTATTTGATCATCACTGATCTTAGGGTGATCAGCCTATAATGAAACAACAAAACTTATCGGGAGGATTCTGATTCATATTGATGATGGTTTGATTTTTTAAGGGAAGAAAGGCAAAATTCATTTTCAGTGGAGAGGTGAATATCTCAGGCCTGCATCGGTTGTGTTCGTTATTTTTTTCCTCCTTATCTTCCCTTGTGCATATTATATCCTCTCTATAGTCTCGTTCTAAAAAGCTTATTTTGAGCAACAACAAAAAAACTTAAATATAAAATGATAGCCTTCTTGTTGAAAAACGCCAGAAAAAAAAAGGTTGGAAGAGGAGAATATTTGTACAGTTAAAAAACGAAATTAATTTGGAGAGAATAGGCTGAGCGTCATATTATTGATCCGCTCCTATGTGAGTAGATATGTGATCGTGTGCTGAAGTAGATATGATATGCTTATTGATTTTAGGCTTCTGAAATTAATATCGGGCCTTTTCTCCCTTTCCCACGTATTCAATTACCAGTCTGAATTTGCTTGAATAGTATAGAATATGTTTGAAAAGAAAATGATAGAATAGGCTTTGAAGTGGCTGATTTGGCACAGGGCAGATTAAATTCATTCACAAATGCGAGGTCAATTTAAACTCAGTAAATCAGTTGTAATTGCATTGAAACAATGTTCAGTGCTGGTAGTGTTAGTAGTTATTTGTGCGGTTGAATATTTGCAGCTTTTGCAGCACAGAGGTCTGTTTGTTGTTCTCCGTGAGATTATGAAATGCCGGACTATCGTCACACCGTCACTGTAGGCTCAGTGTGTGCAGTCTGTTTGAGTGTGTGGAGTTATCTGTGTGTTTGTAATGATTAGCCGGGAATGTGTGTGTGTGTGTGTGTGTGTGTGTGTGTGTGTGTGTGTGTGTGTGTGTGTGTGTGTGTGTGTGTGTGTGTGTGTGTGTGTGTGTGTGTGTGTGTGTGTGTGTGTGTGTGTGTGTACATGTGTGTGTGTGATTAGCGTGATAACGAGGCCGCTGTTAAATCTACCTGGTCCTGGGAAAGCATGCCTCTCTGCCCGGGCCTCCTGTCCCGGGGCCGGGCTGCTCTGATGGTGGCTCCTGCTGTCTGAGTGGCCTTCACTGCTGCTGATTTATAGCAGCCCTTACTCTCTCTGTTAATATTTACCATCACTGGAGACATCGGGCCGCTCAAACTCACAATCACACTCCAGTTTATGGTCACGCGGGCAGGTCGCTTTGCACTGTACTTTACCACACACCCGAGAGCATGTTTGCTAAAAATGAGGTTACAAGATGGGACCGACAAAATCTACTTCAGACTGATTTATTGGATATTTGTCATTATTTGGATCTATCTCTCTAATGGAGCATTCTGTTTACAGCTTCTTTATTACACGTGGATTTGAAAGACAATGACACATTGCATACAAATAAGATCAAATTATCACACGAATACCCAAACTAATACGCCACTACAAATGCACTACAAATACCTTATGTAATATAGAATTGTTGGTCGTTTTTATAGTGCAGCTATAAGACACTTAGAGTGTTTCTTTTGGCATGTTTTCTACATATTTTCTTCGAAATTCTGTATTGCATTTGTTCATTTAAATCATTTCCTTTGTACATTACTGCGTTTTGAGGGGGTTTTTTCTATTGTGATTTTTTTCACCTGGTGCATTTTGCAAAATGAATCAACACTGGTTTAAGAATTGCTTTGTGCAATGGGCCGTTCATTAATTTCCCAAGCCTGTCCATTGAGTTATACTTGCTCCAGCAGCCCACTTCTGCCCCCTCCTGGTCTCTGGTGGACCTTAATATGGATGGCTGTACTGGGGCTTAAAAAGGGGAAAAAAACATGAAACAGCAACGACATCACTTGAAGGGATGTTTGATTAGCTGTCAAACTGATTCCCAAGTTCTTCTTTCCAATATTAGATGATATGTAGTTCATTTTACAGCAGCTGTAGGATATTGCGGCGCACCGTTGTTTTCAGCACCGCGGACAGCACTCATTGTTCCCCGGCTGACAAGCTGTCTGTCTGCTCTCCTGCAGAACAAGCGGAGCTTCTGCTCTGGTCCGTGGACCAGCGGAGGTCGATGGGGATCCACGGGGCTCCCTGACAAAATACGGAAGAGTTTAATTCCGCTATTATTTCCCATGATGCACCCTAGCGGTTTGCCCGATGAAAGAGTGTCTTCTACAAAAGGGCCACTGCTTCCAACCTGCAGACTGATGCATGATTCTGTACAAAGTTATATGTCAGGTGAAATATTGAAGAGGGGTGTTTCACAGACAAGAAAGAAAGTCATTTAAGTAATTTATGGATCAACGATAAATATGACACTGACAACTTTACAACATCAGGGTACCTTCTGTGAGCCATTGATGTGCACTCATCCAGCGTAGCCTATAGAGGTAGAATTCTTGTTTTAATCCAACTTAAATTGCAGCAGCTTATTAGTTAACACAAGTTAAACCAGAGAGGAGTACCCTTCATTGTTATTCAAATCAGCTGTTGCTACTTTTGTTTGGGTTGTAGAGATGCATACGATATTAAATGTTTGTTTCCGATGTGATTCTTGATGTTTTATCATGCGCATTTACAGGTAGAGTGACAGTAATGTCATTTTAAAAGAAATACTGGCAAACATTACTGTTACTGATGATATTTTTGGTGGAGGACTGTGGAAGAACTATTTTAGTTGTCTTTGCTTCTAGGATAATGTTACTTAATGCAATAGTCATATTATTTGTGGTTATTATTAATTATTAATTAATTAATCTTGATATACCCATGTATTAAAATCTTAGTCTATTTTTGACCTGCATTTGTGCACCAAAACAATCAATATGTGAGTTAGTTTGGTTTAAAATGGATTGGAAAATATCTGATATTGGTATTGGCTTTAAATAATCATATCAGTGTGTCCCTGTGGACTGAAATCAGACTTAAACTGGAATGGGGGAGAACCACTGAGATAATTCACGGGTCAGACTATGGATTTATTCAGGACTTCTTTAATCCAAGGTCGAGGTGTGATGGAGAGAAGATTGTCATGCGGTATCAAATATATTCTGCCCTCTCTCACAAACCCACTCTCTCTTTCTGTCTGTCTCTTTCCTGGATCCTCCACAGCGTGTAAGCGTAAGGAACAGGACCATGGCAGGAGCGAACGCGGGAGTGTGTCCAAGAAGCCTCGGCTGGTGTTCACAGATGTGCAGCGGCGGACGCTCCACGCCATCTTCAAGGAGAACAAGCGTCCATCCAAAGAGCTACAGATCACAATCGCCCAGCAGCTGGGCCTTGAGCTGGCCACAGTGAGCAACTTCTTTATGAACGCACGTCGCCGGAGCCTTGATAAGTGGGTGGACGATGGCTCCGGCCACCCTCCCAACTCTGGCCCCAATGCCTGCACCAAAGCCTGAAGAAGGCTGATTTGACCAACTCATGGACTGACTCAACCTCGGTGGAAAAGCTTTAAAACTTAAGAGAAACAAAGAGAAACTTAAAAAGACCTTGAAGCAACGTTTGCCCTTAAACCTGTACTATATTGATATTTATAGTATCCAAAGATGAAAAAACAAACCAAAGACTTCTTGTTTGACCTGCTTTGAAATGTTTCTTTCAGCAACACATTTACGTGTAACATACTGCAAAAAGACTATAGTTTTAACCCCCTTCACACATTCTCACTGTCACTGGTCTCTAGCTTTATTACAACCTCCCACACCTCCCCACCCAGTATCAATCTATCATTCACCATCCTTATCTTTAATCTGATTGGTTGGTTTTAATGATGGGTCCCTAAATGGAGGTTTAATCAGCCTATTGGCAGTCTGATCTGCAGCTGTCCACACCCTTGAAAAACAGCCAGAATGTGGAGCTCCGGTGGGATTGGCCAATCAACTTTAAAGACAAAAAAATCCCAAAGGAGCTACTGGATTGTTGTGCAACATGGTTTGGATCGGTGGCGGTGGACTGTCTGTCTATCTGTCTGTCTGTCCAGCTGTCTCTCTTTCTATCAAGCATTCCAGATAGACAGGAAATGCCCATGCGTAGACTGCTAACCCGAAACCAAAAATCCCCAACCCTGAACCAAACCAAAAACCCAAAACCCCTTACCTCAACCCACATGGTAGTGCTTTCTTCCAACATGCTGTAGCATTGAATAATTTAAACAAGAGAAACCAAAGCCTTTTACACCCTGAAGCATCTCATGCAGCTTAGAAATAAAGCCATTTCATAAACGGATATGAGGTAATTTGACCAAAGGGTATATTTTGTAGCTGATAATCTTATTTGTACCTCATTTCCTCCCTTAACTCCTAAGTCAGACTGTTAGTTAGGTGCCACAAAGAAGACAATGTCACTGGTTATCGTCCATGCAACATTTTGAGTCATGTGTTCCCTGTTTATGGAAATATATGACACAACCCTGAAGATGAACTATTGAGAAATGCCTTATAGATGCCTTTTTGAATCAAACTAAATATTCCACTTATATCTTCACAAACAGTCTGGAGAATATTCCTGCAAATCCTCATTGTGAAGATGAATCATTACAGGTATGTCCTTTCCTGAAAGTCTTTTTAGCTATTGCCTACAGATTTAGTTTATGTGTATGTAGAAAATATCTGCAGCTGGCAAACAAAGGCTGGCAAATGGCGGTGACTATAGGGCTGGGTATCACTTCAACAATTACGATACCCACACCAATACCAGTACCCTTAAAGTGATACTGATACCAATAGAGTACTTCATTTGATAGCCTTTCTTTTTTCTTCTTCTTTTGATACCCTTTTTATTAATGGAAGCAGCACGCTGGGCTGCCAACTCTGTGCTTGACTTCACCACACATAGCATAGCTGCTGCAGTAGTGGGCCAATCACACCTTGCATTAAATCAAAGAACGCTTGTGGTGATTGGCTGCAAGCAAAATCATACAAATAGCCTTATTTTTTCTAGATCTGGGTACAAAATGGATTAATGCAGATATCATTTGACTGGAGAAGTTTCGTTACTGCTCGGTACTGGAACATTTCGGTCAATACCTTAAAAGTATCGAGCACCGGTACCAATCCCTAGTTGTGACACAGTTAGGGAGACAGAGGGCCTCCAATGTTTCTTTAGGACAAACTGTGTCACCACACTAAAAAAACAAGAATCAGTGTCGCTACATCATCCCTGTGCACTTCCTATGTATTTGATTTTATCACCTCATCAAAGATGTTGGGTGGAGGGGATCATATCAATGATCAAATCACTTTCAGGAGCTCACACAGCAATGTCACCCCGTTGTCTGGATACCAAAGCACCCCCCACCCTTCCCATCCTGCCTCCTGCTTTTCCAGTAAGCTATGCACTAGGAGGAAAGCACTACACAGGGCTGGCCCAGGGCAGCGTATCATTAAATATATTGAGCTGGCCCCTCGCCGTCATCCTCCTCATGGCCAGGGTTAGTAGCTCCACATTCATCAAAACAAGCGACGAAGGAGGGGAGCCGCTTCTTCAACCCCCGAAAGAAAAAAACAAAAAGAAACCAAAATGTGTCAAGACCTGCTGATGTTTTATAGTGTGAACCAAAGATGCTACCTCACTCAAGTTCCATACGTGATTTCTATCACTTTGATGATACCAAAGATAACCAAAGATTTTTTCTCATTGCACGGCCTTTACGAGTGGTGTTAAAAGATGTTGTATGTCTCCCCTCCCCCATATCTTCTCTCTCTCTCTTCCTTTCTTCTCCCCTTTCTCCCCCTCCCACCTGCACTCAACCCATGCACCCCTGCTATGCGTGCTCTTGCTTCATCTGTGCTCTTATTACAGTTCCATAGATAGTCGTGCTGATGTAGCTATAGGCAGATATGCTGATCAAGCCATAGATACACACAAGTGGGCATGCAGGGGCCTGCGGGGTGCAGCAAACTCGCTAGCAATGTGATCAGCCTCTCTTTGCGCTTGGTAGCAAAGTATTCACCTCTACCACAAAATGTAAAAGCTGATATTGTGGCTGTATACAAAATGAAAGTTTTTGTTTGGTTTATGATTCATTTCCAAACAATCTATGTTCATTTAACAACACATTGCTGGAGTGTCTTCTTTTTTCTGCAGCTTTATTTCTCCTGGGCCCTGCCTCTTAGTGTGTATCTATGGGTTGATAATATTGATCCACCAAATAGGTCAGACGTCTTTACATGATAATAGGCAGACAAGCTGACATAGCCATGGGCAGAATTGTCGACTCAACTATAGGCAGACATGTTCCTGAAAGTAGAAGCAGACGTGTTGCAATCTTTCTAAAACTCCCAGGACGAGTGCCTTGCTTGAACCAAAGTGTTAAACCGCTGTTGACCTCTCACCTTTGACTCTGTGAATACCTCAGCCTGTAGAAGGGCCACTACTGAAGAAACAAGGAAACGTTTTTTTATTTAATCACACCGTGGTGCTTTTGCCAGCGCAACCATGCAATGAAAACATACCAAAGGAATTTTCTCTTGTCCACTTTTACAGATTAAACCAAAGGTCTTTGTTTCTCCTCTCCGCTGCCCCCCTTTTACCCCTCCATCCCTCCTTCCCCACAACCTTCCTTGTCTCTCTGCTGTGTGTAGGAAGGTTCAGCACTCTGGCCGTGCATGTCTTTACCAATGTCTCTGAATACCTCATAGTAATAATTCCTTTGAGTTCTGCATTGAGACGTCTATCTGTGAGTAAGGCAGAACTCCACTCATGTGGTAACTGTTATTGTTACTTCAGAAAAGCTGTATGATTATCTATTTTGAAGTTGTTGTTGTTTTTTGGCAGAAGTGCTCTGTTTCAAGTCACGGAGGACAAGTTTCAGGGTTGATGTATGAAACTTAAGGGATGGAGGGAGAAGCATATTTTTTATCAGACATTGGGTTATGCCAATATTATGATGGTAGACTATTGCTTTTACAGGGTAAAACCAACTGCTGTGATATTGTGTTCATATTTTCCCTTTTCTCTACTTCTGTGTTGTGATTTTAATTTAATTGCATTTTTGTAATGGTTAACCACTGCTTTAATTTATGCATTTGTAGAAACTCTAGATTTGTATATAGTAGGTTTTTGGAAACAAACAAACAAACAAACAAACAAACAAAAAAGACAGTTTTATGTTACAGCCTTATTTCCCATGCTTAGATATAAAAAGGAGTAGTTTGTATTCTTCTTCAGCTAAATCCTAGCCGGCATTTCAATGTGTGTTTTGAACACTGCCAGAGACAGTTGATTTGCCAACACAGACAAAGTTATACAGGAGTTACTTTGTTTAACAGCTGGCAGAAAGCAGTGTGTATGTGTGTGTGTTTTTTCTATTCTTTTGACTTTTTAAAAAAAACAAAACAGTTATTTTATGGGTATTACTGCACATCCAAAGATTTTTAAAACAAACCAAAAATTGGAAAAAAAAATGTATAATGTTGAAAAGCACTGGCATTTGTGAGGTAGACTTGTTGAGTTTTGATTTTCCATCCGCACGGGTATAGAATGTAGAAGGCGTAGGGCTATGTAGACAAGCTTACTCTACCATGTGGGGAATCTCCTGTTCAATGTACAATCTGAAGCATTTGAAACGAGGACTGCAAGTCCCGCTCACTTTGCTGTCTCATGCACAGAGTGAGGTGGAGTGGAGGTTGGGCAGCCGGTCTGCCAGGGGCTGTGCCACGGAGCTGGGTCTGTTTTTATTGCCATGGCACTGCCGCCTCACTCCATCTAGTATCTGTTCCCTTGGTACGTACTCGTGTAATGACTATGAGCAAAGTCTAATAAAACTGCAAAGA